>NW_026067918.1:11020471-11410045 GCF_014885135.2 Alexandromys fortis | reverse complement strand
CCCCCCTCCCCCAGCCCACCCTCCCCCAGCCCCCCCTCCCCCAGCCCCCCTCCCCCAGCCCGCCCTCCCCCAGCCACCCCTCATCCACCCCACCTGTTGTCTCTGATGTCCTTGGTTTCCAAGCAGACGAGAGTCAGAACAGGGACTCTGCCGTGTTACTGTTGAACACTGGTGTAGGCAGAGAGTACTGTCACCTTCCAGGGTTGGTAGAGACAAGAACTCAGCCTTTTTGTAGGGAGAGAACTGGGCTTCTGAGAGGCTGGGCCAGGCCTAGAACAGCAGTAAACTGGGAAGCCTTAGGATAGGGACAGAAGGAAGGTGTCGTCTGGACTCTGGAGAGGGCTCAGGGCTTCTCTATTGGGATCCTATGGAGAATACACACCCGGGTCCTTTCTCTGCTGACTCCCAGGTACCTTGCCTGTCACTCGTCTTAGGAACATCACGAAGCTCTGACTTTGCACAGACCCTTTTCAGACCTGGCTCTGCCTCTCTCTGGCTGTTGACCAGACTAATGGCTCCATTGCTTATCAGTGGCCGAGAGGGATAGAGCGTGCCTGGAGGGTTAGTTGACAGAGAGATTCCAGGGGACACCTCCGTGTGAGGCACGGTGTGGCCGCTAGTGTTCCAGACAAGTATGTGGGCAGGTGGGCCCAGCTGTAAGGTGGGCATGCTGTGGCCCCATCTGCCCTGGCTGGACAAGGCCGCTGCCTCCATGAGGTGTATTGACTATCCCTCCCTTTCCAGATGTCTAGAACCCCCTCTCGTCCTGCAGGGACCTCACATGTCAGACCCAGCTGCTGAAGGGCTGCTGTGGATACCGGCCCAGCACATGCTTTGTGCCCCCCCCCACTTTGCTGCACACTCTGGTTTGGTCCACTGAGTGCCCGGCACTGGGCTCAATCCCCCTCCATAGGGCTCAGGACGACTCTCTTCCCAGGCTCAGACCTGTGCCCTCACACATACGTTCTTCATCTGGGGCAAAGCTGTTGATGCTTGAACCATGAGCACCCGTGAGACTGGCATCCCTGGCCCTCGAGGAGTTTACAAGGGCCTGAAGGTCTTGATCCTAATCCAGGACCCCCAGGACAGGGAAGGGGATCCTGTATGGGTCCCTGGAATACGCTGTGGCCTGGTTCTTTCCCCTTGAGATGCTGGGGGCTCAGGCTGAGGAATAACATAGCTGCGGCTCTGTACAGTGGTTCCCCTTAGCTCCAAGTCTGCTTCCAAATGTGTCCCGAAAGGCCCTCGGCCACTGTTCTCGGCTGAGAACCGACTGATGACATCCTGATAGGCTGTCGGGTGTTGTGTTAGCGCTCATGGCCAACAGTGCAGCCCGCCCGCAGTCTCTTCCTGTAGCAAGGTGCACATAGCTAATCCCCAGATTGCTGACTGAACTGGTGTGGACTGTGTGACTGCGGCCATGCTGGACCCAGTCCCTGATCAGCTGCAGTCCTTTCAGTCCTGGGACCAGCAGGCCCGGGGTGAGCCTGGAGAGGAAGTACTCAGAGCCCCGTCCTTCAAATTTTCTCCTTTCTGTTCTTTTGCACCGGCTGTGGGACAATCCACAGAGGGGGCGGTGTGGAGGGCAGAAGTGAACCTTGAGGTCACACAGTCCAACTGGCTGGTACCCCATGTGGTCTTCCTTCATGAACATTCTCTGGAGCTAAGCACACCCTGGTAGGTGGACCGCACTGCTCCAAGCAAAGAAGTTTGCTTTGGGCAGACAAAAAGGCCTGCCTGCATCTCCAGTGAGTGATGTTTGCAGACCTACAGCTGGTACCTGCTAAAGCTACCATCAGGGAGGTCCTCCCCTCTCTCCTCCTGTCTGCGAACCCCAAGCTAAGGTGCCCTGCAACAGAAAGACTCTCCCTGTCCCCTGTTGTCCCTGTGAGTACTACCTCCTCCCCCTCACCATCAGGACCTGACTAAAATCCCCATCTAGGAGCTGTTCTCAAGGTGCCCCATCCTCACTGGTGACAGAGAAGTTCCCAAGCCCTGCTTTGCTGAGGGAGTTAAAAGTGTAGGTGAGCAGGCTCACTTTAATCCCTGTGTCCTGCTCTGGGTGTGGGCCGCTGGGTGGGAGGTGCTCACCCCATTCCCTCATGTGACCCCGGTTCTCCTCACTCCCCACACAAGCAGGATGAGGCAAGGGGTGAGGGGTGCTGACATCCACAGTTGACTCATAAGCCAGTCTCTGTCCTCTGAGACTCAGGAAGAGGCCTGGAGCAGCCCGAGTGTCCCTTGAGGAAAGAGACACAGGTAGGGCTGAATATGTGGGTCTATAGCACCCATGGGTGACTGACCCTTACCCTCAATGACCTTCATTCTAACCACACAATTGAGCTTTCCTGCTGGATGCCCACGGACAGTCCCCATAAACCCTGGGTTGCCGTTCTAGGCCCTTCAAGAAATGTCTTCCAGGACTTGGAAGGAGCCAGTCACCTGCAAAGGGGCCCCCTAAGGAGATGTGTTCCTTTTGTGGGTGCACATGCTGCGGCATGCACGTGGTGGTTGGAAGACAGCCTGCAGGAGTCAGTCCCCTTCTTCGACCACGTGCTCTCTGAGGATCAAGTACAGGTCACCGGACTTGGTGACAAGCGCTTTTACCTACTGACCCCGCTCACCAGTGAAACTGAGTCAGCAGCAATTAACTCTTTGTCAGTTAAGCCCGAGTTTTGGTGCCGGGGAGGAGGAGAAAGTGACACGACCTTTGAGCAGACAGTGTGTGTGCCATGGTGGCTGAGGGGACAGGGAGTGGCCCCTCTGCCCTCCTTCGGGGTGGCTGTCTTAGGCTCTCTGGATATCAGTTCCCTAAACTGGGAAGCCAAGGCTTTGGTGAGAAGGACCGCTCGCTCGGGACTCCACCGCTCAGTGTCACCAACATGGTCAGACACACCTCCATGGCCTACAGTAAGCAGAGGGCGGAGCCTGGGATCGTCTGAAGAGCAGAGTTGACTCCACACTAAGTGTGACCCTGTGGGCACATGAGAAACAACTGAGCAACTCAGAAACATGCACCAGAGTCCAGATGGTGAAGCCTCTCTTCACCAGCATGGCCTTCCCAGTCACCTTCATGCTGGAGACTCTCTCCTGGGCTCCTGATGGTCAGAACTCAGTGTACACCAGGGAATGTTCCAGCAACATGGCGTTTCCAGATGTCTGGGGGGACCCAGGAAGGATGGACACTGTCAGAAACCACTAGGATAGCAGCTGTAACAGTTGTTTGCCAGGAAGGTCAGCAGGGCAGGCGTGAGGGTACTATATCAGGAATGTCCGCTCATGTTAGCCAAGCCCGGGTTCCAGCTGTAGGCATGTGGGAAGCGGAATAGAGGAAGACCCAGGGGCAGCTGACCTGTATGTGTGTGTATGTGCTCTTGGGAAAGACCAGCTCTCTTGCCAATGTCGTGAAAGAATGAAAAGTTTCTTAGCGACATCATCAAGCAGTGAGACTCAGTGTGTTAGTGTGAATGGGAACAGTCCCCAGAGAATCTCATGTTTGACCATTTGGTCCTCAGTTGGTGGAACTGTTTGGGAAGGACTAGGAAGTATGGCCTTGTTGGAGGAGGTGTGCACTGGGGTGAGCTTCCAGGTTGCAATAGACTCAAATCATTCCCAGTGTGCTTTCTGTCCCCTGCTTGTGGCCGTTCCCACCGCCGTCCAGGCCTTTGCTTTTCCATCCTAGACTTTAGCCTCTGAGACTCTAGGCTCAGTTAAACCCTGCCTTTTGCGAACTTCCCTAGTCATGGTGCCTTGTCCCAGCAGCAGAACTCTAGCTGGTACACACAGGCAGGCTAAGTCCTCTAGGTGTCTCTCTCCAGGACATAAGAGAAGGCTTATTGTTCGGGTGACTGGTTCCCATCTTCAATGGGTGTTATGATTCTGCATGAGAGAGGGGACAGCCCAGGGCAGCTGAGGTACAGACAAATACACCATGCAGACAGAGCTTAAGTGG
Organism: Alexandromys fortis; assembly: GCF_014885135.2. Taxonomy (NCBI): domain Eukaryota; kingdom Metazoa; phylum Chordata; class Mammalia; order Rodentia; family Cricetidae; genus Alexandromys; species Alexandromys fortis. The sequence goes on along the minus strand of NW_026067918.1, from coordinate 11,406,093 downwards.
AGAGTTTATTGAGATAAAGGGAGTGGGGGAGGGAAGAGAGACAGAGAGACAGAGAGAGACTGAGAGCTGCACAAAAAGAAAGGGAAGAGGAAGAAGAGAGAGAAGTGGGTGGAATTTCACCTCTTAGAGACAGGACACTGCTTGCCTGCACATGGGCGTGACACAGGGCATGATGGACTCTGTCAAGTCCTCAGGCGGTGGGGCCAGGTTTGTCGGGATGTTGACAGTGGGTATCTGGGGGCTCGTTGTCTAGGATTGGCTCCAGCTTCTGGTAGCATCCAGCTTCAAAGGAACCAAGTCCAGGAGGCCGGATGTAGCCAAATGTGGTCAGGTGACCCGGAGAACTGTGTTGAAAACCCCAGGTAGATCTCTGGTTTTGTTGATCCTTATTGTGTGTGCGTGGAATCCTTCTGGAATCTTGCTGGGTCTCTTTGAGTGCATGTGTTGGTGGCCACTGCTTGGCAGAGTCCAGATGGGACACACAGAAGAAAGGACCTGCTAAGCTGCGGATAAAGCTCAGAGGTAGGGTGCTTGCCGGTCATGCCCAGTGCCCTGGGTTCAACCTCAGCATTGCGGGGGGGGGGGGGAGAAAAAGGAAGAGGAGATATTTTACATATGTTTAGCGATGGTGGCAAAACCGAGTTTGTTACCTCCCTTGGGGCCCTCGTGGGCCCTCCTTAGGGTCTTCTTCTCTCCCAGGTGCTTCCCAAATCACCCCTTCCGGAGGCTGAGGAGTCTGGGAAAGGAGAAGTAAAATCTGGAGACATCTGGACAGGAAGTCATGGAGACCTGCCTGGGAGAGACTTCTGATTGTCAGGAGACCCAAGAGTTTAGAAGCCCATAAAGAGAAGCAACTCTCTAGGGACAGTCCTGTCCCCCACACCTGCCCCTGACAACCGTTTAGTGTGGAGTCACATCCACATAATACCCCTGTTTACGCATGTCATAGGCACCCCAAGCCTGTGACAGCCGATGGAACTGGCAGTCATAGACTGCCCTCTCAGCCTCCAGCGCACACTCTTAGCCTGGAACGCTCCACTCAGTGTGGCAGCCACAAGCCCCGCACTCCCGTACAGCAAGAAGCCTGTGCACAGGCAATCCACACTGTCTTCCCAGAGTCTGCTGAGAAGGGTGGTGTTGTTTTTCTGTCTGCTTAGTGGCCACACCTGAATCTACTGATATTTTAACTGTCATCTGTGTCCTGTAGCCCCGCAGTCAGCACCCAGCAGCTCAGATGGCGGCCTGGTGGGATTTCCAGTCCTACTGGCACTGGCTCGGCGGCTGCAGACAAATGTCTCTATAGTTCTGTTTATCATTTAAGCCTGGGAGTCAGAGGTGGGGGTGAAAACCTGCTAGGTCAGAGAAGCTGAGAAGCAACCTTCCTTTTTGGCTGGAGACCCAGCAAGAGAAGTGTCTCTCCACAGGCCCCAAAGCAAAAGGACCATGAATCTCTAAGTCCCTCCCTACTGTTTCCTGACTCCTCCCTCCTCTCTCTGGCTAACTCTTGTCAACCACTCGCTGGCTCCGCCCCCCCCATCCAAGGTTAATTTTATTAACACAGCCTCGAAGTTTTACAGTGCAATCAAATATCCCGCAACAGAGAGCCTGTCAGAGACCTCACTCAGTGTCTGTACTGATTGTGCATATCGGGTTGAGTAAAATCATTTATTCGCCTTGTTCTCCTCTCTTTCTGTCGTTTTTGAGAGGGTCTCACGCTGTAGGCCAGGCTTGAACTCTTGGTTGTTCTGCCTTAACATCCTGAGTGCTGAGCTCACGGGCACGTGCCGTGGCACCAGCTTCTGTTTTGCTTTCCAGTGTGGCTTCTGAGGACGCACCCTTGTAGGTCTACCTTGCATGATATTCCTCCTAAATACTGTTGGTCTCGAAGCACAGATGCCTGCTGATAGCCATGGTGCCTGCGTGGCTGATGTAAAAGGCAGATGTTCAATACAGATGTTAGAACATGGCGAGGACGGGAATGCTGAGGTGTCCTAGCACGTGAGCAGAGCAGGGATTTTGGTTCTGTTGAAAGCTGTGGGAAGACAGGGCTCTGCAGCTCTCAAACGTTTAACTCAGATGTTGCGACCCCTTCCTGGCTTCCAGCCCCACTCGGTTCTCTCCACCTTTCCACGGACAGATTCTCCGCTCGCAGCCCCCAGGCCTCCTTGCTGCCCCTCCGCAGAGCACTGACACCTCCAGGCTTGGGAGGCTGAGACTCTATGTAGACCTTTGGCTGGTCCAGGGTGGGCAGCTTGAGCCCTGGTCTGCGCACCCAGCATCCAGAGGAGGTTCTCATTGTGAATGTGTGGGCTGTTGGGTACCATCGCATGAGCCTCGGATAAAGTGTCCCTATGAAGAAGATAATTGAAAATCAAAAAAGACTTTGTTAATTTGATTAGGCAGAGCCGTAGTTGAATTGTTCTTCATCAAAAGAGATTTAATTTTGACATGCAATTAAACCCTTCTGCTATAGGATCTGCCCCTTGCGCTGGAGAAGGGCTTGGCAGCCTGGGGCAGGGTGTGGTGCTGAGGACTGTCAGGTGGGGCTGAGGAGGGGAGTGGCGTGGGGGATTGGGGGGCCAATGGAAATGATGACATATGAGGTCTCGGCCGCAGAGGAAGGGGCTATCACAGTCGCAAAAGAGCGAGCAGAGCATCTTGGACAGAATTTGAATATAGAAGCCGATTGACAGAGGAAGAGCAGGGCAGAGACTCTTTCCAAGAAGAGGGAAGTCACTTCCAGGAATCCGGGGCAGGAAGCGGATTGGATTCACGTGGGCTTAAAGACTTGTGTTTCCCAGAGGGAAAATCTGGGGGCACCTGGTTTTGCGACACACGGCGGCTTTCTAGGATTGTGAAATAGCCTTGGATCAGGTCTGAGCGGGGAACATGCTGTGTTAATCTGTGCTATGAGAGCTGAAGGGACTCTCAGAATCTGAAGGACTGAGGGCAGAGAAGTAGTCGGGAGTCAGTATGGCCAAGGAGAGCCGGTCTGAGGCTAGTCACACCCCGTGAGAGTGGGAATGGCTACAGAGTTCACAGTTTGCGATGGAAATGCTGAGCACTATGGCGAGGGTGAAGATGGGACCACACGAAGCCTTAAGAGAACAGCAAAGCAGAGGGGCAGGAGAGATACAGCTGTATTCCTAATGGGAGACTTCTGTAGGCAGGTCATTCTTGTGTGGGTCACATTGCGCTGGAGAGGGTGGCAGTCTAAAGTAGTAGGAGAAGTGACATCAGTTAGGTCGAGATGCTGTCCTCAGGCCCTCCCAGGTAGCTCAGCAGGACTGGAGCTGGGACCTGGACTAGAGTAGGCTGGAGAAGGGCCCCTGTGCCCCGAAGCCCACCACAGGCTTGCCAGTTCCCTTCCTACTCCTCACAGGCCTGCTGTACTGTAGTGAGGAACGTTCCAGATTACCGCCAACACTCCAGCAGGGCAGGGGTTATGGCCCACAAGGCAGAGATCGATGTTCTGTAATTAGTAATTAGTAAATGTTTTCTGTTATACCCAGCCTCGAAGCCAGGGTCATTGTGCAAGTGTCTGCTTTAGCGTCACTGTCCAGCCTGGATCCAAGGGGCCCGTGACACAGGGTGCAGAGGAAGGCAGCTTCCCAGGCCCCACGCAGCTCCTGGTGGACCCCCCCAACCCCACCTCGCCTTTCTGGGAGGGAGTAGGCGCAGTCCCCTGAGACTCCCCCATCACGCTTCGTAATGCTCCTGCTTGCTCTGAGGAGAGAGGTTGTGGGCATGGGCAGGTCTGGGGAAACCCCCCCCCCGACTTAACAGAGTGACACCCCCCAAGGATCCCTTAGGGCTCCCCCTTCCTGGCACACTCAGAAGGGGGTGACCCCTCTATTGTCTTTCCAGTACCTGGGACTGGTGCTGAGAATGAGAGGATCTGCAGTCCTACAGGTGGAGAAAAGACACGTTCGGGGGAGGAGATGCTTTCTAGGCTCTGGGGCTCATGGAGCCCAGGAGGGGGCTCTAATGAATCCCCTATGCTGTGGACATGTGCATCAGGGCCGTGATAGAAGCCTTGGCGCCTCCAGACACCTACATAAAGGCAACTGAATATTATCTAGCGGTGCATTTTCTGCCCTCTGGACGTTTCTTTGAAAAAAGGTGGGGCTTGAGAGATGGCTCAGTGAACATGGTGTGTACTACAGAGGCATGGGGGCCTGGGTTCAGATCCCTGACGCCTTCACAGAAATCAACAGTGGTGTCATGTATGTAGCCTGGCTCTGAGAAGTGGACACAGGGGAGTTCCAGAGACTCACTGGCCAGCCAGCCTGGTTCATCAGTGAGAAACCTTGTCTCAAAAATTAAGTGGAAAGCAAAGAGGAAGACCCTGATATTGCCCCTGGCTTCCATGTGCGCATATACAAGCAAACACACTCGTGCATGCACACACGTGCACACACTCCCTCCTCTGTTCACAAAAGATCTTCATGGACTCTGGTCCCGGGGGAGATATGGCCTGCCCTCCTCTGGGAAGGCTGGAGATCTCAGTGACAGAGACAGCCACACTTCTGAATCCCTGTCCTTGTGAGAGGTGGTGACCTGAGGGAGCAGATGACCTTAGGAAGGAGTCCTTGTTCTGACTGCTGACCTCTGGTGGAGATGCCTGTACTGGGGGGGGTCATATATGATGTGCACCCCAAGGAAGGGTGCACTTCCCCTGAGAGGTTCAGCGGGAAGAGAAGGGAGACAGAAGAGCAACCACACAGACCTACACCCCTTCAGTCACATCAGCCCTGAACACTGGCAGCCCTTCTCCCAGTTCACCGTATCATCGGAAGCATCCTGCTTGGGTGTGCAAAGTCAGCCCACCTGTGGCTGAACTCGGCCTGCTTCCTAAGCCCATCTCTGTCTTCCATGGGGGACTCACGGTCTCGTCTGTGGCATAGGCATCAGAGCATGGTAGGTGTCAGAGACCAGAGAATGTTTGCTGAGCACATGTGTGTGTATGGGAGCACACGTGTGGACATGTGGTTCTGTGGGCACGTGTGATTGTGTGTGTTCTGTTTTAGTCTACATGTGTTTCTGTATGTTCATGTCTGTCTGGGTGAAAGGTGGGCATATCTGTGTACACATACCTGTGTGTATAGTCACATCTCTGCACACACATCCATAAAGCCAGCCGGGTGGTTTAGGCCCCGAGAGGAGCCCCAGAAAGAGCCTAACATGGGGCACACATTGAGAGGAGAGAATTCTTCCCGTCAACGACTCTGCCCACAGCCTCCTTCGCATGACAGACCTGATGAGGCCCTGGCCTCGGTCTGCAGCCCCGCTGGGAGGCCAGCGCCTCACACATCTACCAGGATTGGTGTGGCAAAGAACCCAGGCTGGAGGCCAGAGGAGGGCTCTGAGTGAGAGGGATTAGGAGCTCTGAAAATCTCCGCCATTGAATGCCCAGATGTTAAAGGAGCCTGCGGCAGCCTCACACAGTCCTCAGTGGCCTATGGTGGAGGGATAGGAGAGTTCTCTGTCCCCACCTGAGCCTCCTCCTCAAGCCAAATGTCCCCCTCCCCACCTTCAAGGAGACTGGAGCAGGTGTGTCCAGGGTGCTGCTCCCTTGATGTGAGTTTACTGAGTCCTGAGTCCCTAGAGGGACTGAGTTGACCTCGGCTGTGTGTGATGTTGGTGTCCTGCTACTTGAGGTCTGCTGCTGTCCACTTTGCGGCTCCAGTGTCCCCAAGTCTATAAATGGAGGGTGATGCTAGGGTCCCGAGAACCTCTTCCATCTCTCAACCGAGTCCCTAGTGCTGTGGTAGCCCCACGTTTAATAACAAGCACTGGAGACTCTCTAGTGAAAGTCGGGCATCAGCCCAGAATGGCGGACTCGCTGATCGAGCAGTGTTTATAACCCTGAATGTCGGTCCTTCCTCCCTTCCCATTGCCTGAGAATCAGGAGGGTTCAATCTTACATGTCACCCAGGTCTTATCTTGGCCCCTGATGCTTGTGTTTGTCTGTTTCTTAACAAGGACCATGCGTGGGTTCATTGCTATGTTTTGCATCTTGTCTGTTTAGAGTTTATCAGGCTCATGACCTCATCACATCTACAGGCAAGCTCGGCTGTTAGTAATTTTCTACTCTAGACCCCTAGTTGGGGTAGGGGTGGCCAGCAGTTTGGAGGTGGATGGATAAACCAGCGGACTCTAGCAGGGGTCTCATGTTTTCTGTTTTCTTGTAACTGAACCTAGGCTGGCTCACGGCGTTTTGAAACTGGACCATTTTGTTGTTGTTGTTTGTTTGTTTTTGTTTCTTACACTAGGAAAGTAAGGTTGTATCCTGTTGTCCATGTGCAACTACGGACAAAAAGCAAAGGCTGTGATGGACTGGCTCCCAAAGGAGCACCTCAGGATTAGGGGACAGAGAAGGACCTTAGAAAGGTGAGCAGCCCTCCTTGGTGCTGGAGGAGAGCAGAGACTGAGCCACCCTGCTGTGCAGGAGAGCCAGGCCTGGTCCTCCAGACACCGCATTCAGCTACTATGGCTGAATGGCCGCGTGATGGTTGCCGAGGTAGGCACGGACCCCGATTTGGGTATTGGAAGTGCAGACCTTTACTAGAAGAGAACAGATCACATGCTGTATAGCTGAGAGAGGCTACACAGAGAGGTTGAGCAACTTGAATGAGATCACACAGCCAGGGAGACAGAGCCAGTCCTGTGTGTAGAGGCCATCGTGAGACAAGATGGAGGGATGTCCCTTCGGTCTAAGGAGGGGTGTCCTGAGAAGTAAGCTCACCTGTGAGTCTGCAGTAATCCTTGTGGCTTCCCTCAGCCTCTGCCACCCTCACCCCATCTCTGCGTCTACTTGCACAAATAGGAATGACCACTGGAGGCTTTCACTTCCTGCCGCTACATTCTGGGTGCAGTGTGGACAGTAGAAATGGATTAGGGTTGCCCACACCCACAGCCTGGCACCTCACCCTCTGACGGTATCCAGTTAGCCTTCGCACCCCCAAGGCGCTCTGTGCCCCAACACGAGAGTTTCTTTGTGCTAGCTTCTGGGATATACAGGTGCCATGCTCTGCTTGGGCCCAGAGCGGCTCTTAAGGAGGGCCACAGCGATCATACATGCCCCACCTCCCTGCTACAACCTCCCACTATCCCCTGCAGCAGGTCGATCCCTAATCAATGCTTGTTGATCAACTGTCGGGGAACAATCTTCCTCCACTGTCTCTAGGATGTTCTAGGGAAACGCCCAAATGCCCAGGACCGAGAGAACTGTACCCTAGTGCTCAGCACAAACACCTTGTTACAGGTATATATGAGGTGCTCCTCAGTGGCAGAGAGATGGTGGATGGGGCCGGGGGCACTGGGAACTGGTGCGGACAGAGGTGACTTCAGCTGAAGAGATGTGAGTGGAAGCATTGAGGCTGGCGCAGGATGGATTGAAGGAGCTGGCAGATCAGAGCAGTACCAGGTGGCGCACTAGGGGACTGGACGGCAGCTCAGTGTGCTGAGGAAGCGGGAGGGCGTAAGGATGGCATATGTAAACAAAGCTTCTTTAAATCAAATCCTATCTCAAGTGAGCCATGGGAGGCTGGGTCTGTGAAGATCCTCTACCTTTCTGCACACTATAAACATCTCAGACGCCTCTGTTTGTGTATGGAAGTTTCTCCAGGCAGCACACGCTGAAACAGGGAAAAACGGTCAACAGTGACAATCGATCCTGCAAGGTGTGCGTGCCACCGTGTGCATGCATGCTGCGTGAGCCCTCGCCTTGAGCGCCTGGGTGCAGTCGCTGGCATGCTTCTCCTTGCTCCAGTTCAGTCAAATGAAAAGCAGGTTGTGTTTGCTGGCCTATGTCCTCAGCAGCGAGTACTTAGCTTAACGACTTCTCTTAATTCTCAGCTAGTGGAAACCCCTGCTTCTGCAGGGAGAGCCGGTCCTTTCTAGATGACTGGGGCTTGACATTGTTCTGGCCAAACATCCTGCATCCCTAACTCAAACCTTGCAACCCCACCACACCTTAAACACAAATCCATAGAGAGAGCCAGGAAGTTGGCAAGGTAAGAAAGAGGTGCCCTGGGGAAGGAGGGGTGGCCACTCCTGGCCATGCTCTCCAGTGTGCTCAGCAGGAGAGGCCGGCTCCCTTCAGGAATCTTGGCCAGGAGTGTTCCCTGTAGGGAACTTCCTTATCTAAGTGGCCCCAGACAGATTCAGGGGGACAGGTTATAGAAGCCTCATGCGGAACCTTGTTGAAGGGCTTGGCAGCTTCATACTCTGGCCCTCAGAGCCGCTGGCCTGGCCCATTGATAACACTAAAGAAGCCATCAGGAGAGATGGTGCCAAGGAATGCAAGCAACATTCCTGGCCTTCACTCTGAGGTTTTGGGCTGGTGGCTACCTACATGGATATTCTGGGGACTATGGTGGCTTGGGTGGGTGCTGGGCCTTTGGCAGCCTCTTCTCTTTCTGTCTTTTTCTCTGTAATGGAACAAGTCTATGAGAGGGGTTGACTCGGTCTCTTTGGGAGGGTGTGTCCAGGCCGTGGAGGTGAGAGAGGAGCACTGGGGTTTCAGGCCTACATAGAAGTGAGCTCAGAATCCTTTCCTCTTGTGGCTGGGATCTGCCGCCATGGGAGCTGGGTCTCTGACTATCTGGTGAGCCACACTCCATGCCCATATTCACAGCTACAACTCCACTTCTCTTTCAAACGCGCAACAAATTCCGAGCCAGCTTCCCATTAGTGATCCATCTTGACTGTCAGCTTGACTGGATTGAGGGGCACCCAGGAGACTATCAAAATGCATCCCTAGGTGGACCCGTGAGGTGAGATGTGTTTCCAAAGCCCATTAGGTCAGGGACTCTCTGACCTAATCCATGGTTGGATCCATTGCTTGGTTCAGATTTCAGGGCCTGTTGAGCGGCAGTGGAACCAGAGACGGTGAGGCCGCATGGCAGGGAGAAGGTAACTAAGGGTATATATATTTTATGTGGCCACACAGGGAGGAGGGGTGAAGACAGCCAGCCACCCCTCAACCACCATCAGGGTCCTACCATGAGGGCAGGGTTTAAACAACAGGCCTGAAGTGTCCCAGTCAAGGTGGGATCCCACCAGACAAAGGCCTCTCATTGTCTGGGCTCCAGTGTTCTCTGCAACTCTCTGCAAGGTGCTAGAGAAGTTGCCAACACGGTTCGAACAAAATCTCTTCAAGGGAGGCAAACTCCCCATCTGACTGTCACCACGCTTCAGCCAGCATGAGTTTCCTGGAGGATTCCACTTTCTTGGGGACTATTGTTTCCATAGTCTGATAGTCAGATTGTACTAGTCAGGTTTCTATTGCCGTGATGAAACACGTAACCAAAAGCAGTTTGGGAGGGAAGGGTTTATTTGGCATACACTTCCACATCTTAGTGCATCAGTGAAAGGAGCCTGGGACAGGAACTCAAGCAGGGCAGGAACTTGGAGGCAGGAACTGATGCAGAGACCATGAAGGGTGCTACGTACTGACTTGCTCTTTATGACTTGCTCAGCCTGCTTTCTATAGCTGCCAGGACCACCAGTCCAGGGGTGACAGCATCCACAAAGTGCTGCCCCCCCCATCAGTAACTAATGAAGAAAATTCCCTACGTGCTTGTCTATAGCCCAGCCTTATGGAGGCATTTTCTCAGTTGAGATTCCCAACTCTTTGATGGCTCTAGCCTGTGTCAAGTTGACATAAAACCAGCCAGAACACAGACTGAGGGACTCATGTCTCTTCAGAATACCTTCATCTCTTTCATTATCTCCCTCCATCCTGTGGGTCATGATCCCAAACATGTGGCTTCTGCATTCATGAGGAGAGGCTGTGCATGCACATCAGTGTGAGCATGCGTATGTGTGAAGAGTGTTCCTGGAAAGCATGTGAACACGGCTGTGTGCGGATGGGCCACCAAGAAGACACATCTCACTGTTGCTACTGTGGCCAGGACGCTGCTCTATCCCAACTTCTGTGAGCCCCGTGCTCCTTTAAAAATATTAGCTGAAGTTTAACATGACAGTGGGTAGATGAGAATCCGCCTGGCTCTGAGGTTTTATTATTGTCCTATGGTTTTAGAGGTTAGCATGCCTAACCTGGTGAGCAGCTGAGGTTTGCTGACCAGTGAGGACTTGTGGTAGGCTGCTGCTTGCAGCTGAGCTGGACCAGTTCGAGCAGCATCTTAGAAAGGAATATGGAGCCATTCATTCCGTGATGCGAAGTGACCTGTGGGCAGGCTCCTGAACCATCCTGCATGGGTGATGGAGCCAGATTACAAGAACTGGACATCACATACACATAAACTCAAACATGGGACCCCCTTCTTCCTTTCTGTAAACACAGGCTTGACTAGGAAACTCTTAGTTCAAAGGCACAGAGAAGTCACACAGGGAAGCCCAGAGCAGAGCGATGTGACTCCAAGTTTGCTTGCCTCCTCGTCTTCAGACCGGCTGGCAGGCTGTGCTTCGTGAAGCCCCGGGCAAGGGAAAGGATCCTTCTCTTTGCCGGGCCCCTTCCTTCTCTGTGGCTTTCCTTGATTACATGAGAGCCAACAGTTCTGGAGGCCAAGACAGGCACGGGAAAGGGATGTAATCCACAAGCACATGCGTTCTACCACAGTAGTCATGAGTGCTAGAATAGCTCGATGGTTAAGAGCACTTTCTTCTCTTGAAGAGAACCCTAGCTTGGTGCCTTGCACCCACAGGGCACATCACAGTTATCTGTAACTCCAGGTCCAGGAGATCGGACACCATCTTCTGACTTCCAGGCATTTGCATGCATCTATGCAAAACATTCATTAACACAAATTTAAAAAATAAAGTAAAAAGTTAAAAATAATAATAAAATGAAAGCAGACGTGCTGGACCTCAGCGGACAGGCGGAGTTGCTACAAGCATAGCTCAGAGAGGAGGGTTTTGCTCCCCCCTCCTCAGTCTCGTTCATACGAAATGAGAGCAGATTGCATCGGGCACCAGTCTCTCTGAGCTGAGACGCTCCTGCAGGAATTCCAGGCATCCCCGCACCTGTGCTGTGTGAGAGAGACTGTGGGTAATTTTTCCTCCCCCTGTATGGAAGCCAGGTCCCTAGGTGCCAGCAGCGGGCAGCAGGAAGCCACCTGCAGCGGATGTACATTTGCAGCTCACCGGGGCCTGATTTCACGGGGATGGCTGACAGCTGAGTGTCCCCCTGGTGAGCCAATCCCCCACTGCGTGCTGCCCATGAGAGTCTAGGGTGCTGATGAGACCCCTGGGGAGAGTGCCTTGGCCCACCTGACCACATATGCATCGATCTTACCCCCATCTGTGGAACAAGAAGTTGAGAAGCCCCAGTTTCAGATCTCAGGGCAGGTAGGTGGACGACCTGCATTTGCATGCTGGGTAAATCCAACAGGGCCTGAGCCCGGAGCCAGGCAAAGGGCTGCCTTCTATGTGGCATGAATCTCTGTGTCCCCGCCCCCTAGCACTCTAGGGGGACTCCTTAGACGCTGGCTGACAAGTGCATGGATTTGGTCAACAGGAACAAGGACAGGGTCAAGCAGGAGGTGAAACTCAGGCCAGAGGAGAGGAACAGAGAGAGGAGAGGAGAGGAGTGACGGAGAGGAGGGGGAAGGAGATGTGTGTGGATTCGGTTCCTAGGGAAGCTGCTCTGAGGAAGGGCCATGACCATGTGCTTCACAGAAAGTGGCCTGGGCCCGTGCTTGTCAGGCAGCAGAATCAAGAAGAAAGGGGGGTTATCATTGCAAAATGCGAGGTCTACGCTGGCTTGTGGGGCACTCTGGAGACGGAAGACAGGAGGGTTCAACCTTCATAGACCCTCACTCAACTCCCATGGGATGCGGCCACCCAAGAGTTATAAGTGAGTGGTCTTTTCCCATCATAATGGCCAGAGAAAGGACTCAGCTAGAAATGCTGATGCTGACCAACACCGGTCCCCACTGCTGGAGTGGAGTGCTCCTCCATGAAGGGATCTGGGAGGGTAGCCATGCTGCCCACGAGAGCGAAGCTGTCCCTGGCGCGGTGACCCAGGCCCACTGGTGTCGGCTCCTTGCATATTTACCCTGTCGTGCTGGGTCTCTGCATCCGTCCTCCTCGAATCGAGCAGATGCCCGGGCCGTGGTGCAGCAGGCCAGCATTGACTGCTTGTGAGGGAGACATCAATAAAGCTTTGTGTGCTAGGGCCTGGCTCTGCCCCCACAGACGGCTGAAGTGGAGAGTGCGACTCTCTCCGTGATGCTTTCTTTGATTTCTCAGGCTCTGGGGACCCTGACTTGGAAAGATTGAGATGTGACGTTGGCGCTATAGAGCACACAAGAATAGCTCCCTTTCAGAGCAGGTGCTAGCCACCAGAGCCCACCCATTCCCTTAAAGTCAAATAAGTACTTCAAAGGTACGGGAGGAGATCTTAGGAGAAAAGTGGAGGTCTGCTGTCAGCAGGGAGGCATTGGCCGGGCAGTACACTTCGTGATGCAGTCACTTGTGACACAGTACCCGAGCTGGTCGACACAACCACGGGGCAACTAGTGCTGCACCTGATCACTCCTTGGGCAGCAGACTGGTTGCTGGCTTGCCCATCCATCAGCTGTCTAGCTGGCGTGGTTAGTGGTCTATCATTGCTACCTCGTGGACTTCTAGACTTGTATGGCAGTGCTTTCCACAATGCCGATTTGGCAGAGGGGCTCTCGTTCAGCCTGGCTCCTTTTCAAACCGAGCAGAACAGCCAAGCACCTGGGGTTGTTACTGAGAGATGGGGGTGCCCCGAGTGCTGCCCTCCTCACGTTGGTCCCGATCAGAGTTGCGCTGTGCAGAACTGTGGCACTCAGTGATGCTGAGGATCTCTCTGGTGCAAGAGGGTGGTAGCCAGGAGGGGCGCCTGTCTCCATGGTGACGGGGCTCCTGGAGGTGAGGCTACAGAGCTCTCTTTCTCTAGCTCTCTGTGTTTGCCTTGGCAGGCTGCAGCCCATTGCTCCTGCCCCTATCCAGAGAGTCCAAGGAGTTCTCAATCAGCTCCAAGCCATAAGCACAGAGCGTGGGGTAAAAATGTTTAATCCACATTGTCAGGGGTTGGGAAGATCTGTTCCTTTAGTTTTATTTCTGCAGACGGTGTTGTCAAATGTGCCACTGGTTCATACATGGGAAATATATTCCGCTAAGACGTTTTTCACCTGCTGCCGAGCTGGCTGCGGCGGGCACTCATTGTCTCCTGGCTTGCTATAATCCATTTATCTGGCGTGCGTGTGGGAGCGCCGGGGCAGCGCTAGAGCGCCACTGGAATTAAGTATGAATTAAATGTACCATTAAAATAAAGTGTTATCACAAGCATTTAATGAGTTTTATTCTTTAACGGTTTCGTTTTGCGATTCTCGATGCCCAGGCAGCTCTCTATTTCATTCCCTCCCTGTAGGTCTGTGCGCGGAGTTCGTCCCATTACTTACCTTCCAAGCGGATAACGTCCTCCCTGCTTCCCGGGAGCGATGGTGGCCTTGAACTTCCGCTGGAGCTGTGCGTTTGCTCACGTCAGAAGTAAAGTGGCACGAGCTAATGTGATTGCTTTGGAAGGGGTTTAAAAAAAGACCCGGGGGCTAAAATTCCTCCAGAAGTGATATGTGTGTGCATGGACCAAAGAAGGAAAGGGGAGGTTGGTGAGGGCCCTCCACAGAACATACAGACAAGCCTCCCCAGCCCCCAAACCTGTTGGTTTTATTTAACACACCCTGTTTGCTGCTTTCCATTCTGCTGTGGTTTTCGTTACAAAGGAGCCGTGGAAACCCAGGGGCCCTATTGGCGTTCGAATTGCTAGTAACAAGGGAAACAGATTAGTGACTCCCAGATCTTCAGCTGAGTGTCTTATGTGAAGGGATGCTGTTTGCAAAGCCCCCCCCCCTTTCCTCCAAGGAGAGGGAGAGCAGGAACAGGAAGTGCGTGTGAGACTGAGTCTCAGTCGGGCATGCTGTACCCATTGCGTTTCGAGGAAAAACCCAGAGAGGTAGCTAGGCAGACGAACCCCAGTGTAGAGTCTGAGCTGGAAGCAGAAAGGAGAAGAGGTGTCCTGGAGCGGCACCTGGAGAGGGGCTAAGCCAGGCTCAGGTGAAATGAGATGGAGGCATTGCCGCCCTTTGTATACACAGAGGCAGGGTCTTCTAGAAAAGTTTGGCAAACTCCAGTCCACCCCTGGATACTGTAATAGCTCCCATCTTGGGCTTCTCTGGTCATAGCACATCTGCCCTTGTGGGAGTACCTTGGGTCTCCTGTGTACACACCTGAAATGTTAGCCAGAGGCCTGGTTCCTTTTGTGTATGCCCACCTCAGAGGAGCCTCTCATCACCCCAGAGCCTCCCAGAGGGAGACAGTGGTGTTTGCTGTGTTACTCATGATGAAGCAGATGCTCCTCTTCCAGCCATGTCCCTAAGCGTCCCCTGGTCCTGGAGACCCTGTCTGTCACAGCTGCACTCTGGGATTTTGTTCACACATGACTCTGTGCCTGGGGCAGGTACTCTGGTTTCAGCGGCACCCCTGATGCGAACCTATCCACTCCATTGGAGCCTAGCAGGGAACAAGGCAGTGGACACCTTGTTTCTCTGCATCTCACAGTCTGGAACTCACTTCCTGGGTCACAGCTGTTGAAGGTTCCTCCTCTTAGGACATCAGTGATACCCCAGCACAGGTTACTTCAGGGAGCCACAGAATTGCGCTGCTCGGAACCTGGAAGGTGACCTGCCGGGAAAGTTTCAGTCATATGATGTGGTGGCCATGCTCATGTGCCAGGTATTTCAAGCCTTGCCAAGAGGCCTCTGGACATCACTACATGCAGGTCGTAAAAGGCTCCACAGCCTGCTGCGTACAGCAGCTGAGCCAGCTGGCAGCATCTCCAAGCCCAGCTTCAGGGCCAGCACAGGTGCCGCCCACACCTGCCCCTCCCTAGACCTGACATCCTGGCTGCCATCTCTTCCCATGCCTGGGAGTCCAGGGCCCTGTTTGGCTCTTGGAGCCACTGCCCTCGGCCATACACCGAACTAATCCAACCATGAGTGGGGATCCCAGCCGAGTCCTACCTGTCCTGTCTTCAATTGATATTGAGCACACAATGCTGACTTCATAGAGTGTGCGGGGGGGGGGGGGTACACTCATTTTCCAGACTATAGGAGAATATCCAAGAGCCAGAGACAGCTCTCTGGGTGCTCGCCTCGGGCTGAGGGCCTCAGTACAGAGGAAGATGGGGCCCGTCCTCTGGCAGGGGTGCCAATTCCCTGCTGTGCTTTGCTTGGATGACTGAGGACACACAGAGGAGGCGGGAACATCCATCCAAAGCTGCCGGATTATTTACAGGGCGCTTCGGAGCAGCTCAGGGAGGGCCGGCACACCGCTTGCATATTAAAATGGAGATGGCAATTAACTACCAAAATAAGACATTTTTATAACGCTTTTATTGAAGTTTTAATGAACAAATAAAGAAACAGGGAAATCTGCATACGCCTTGCGAGCCATATAAAAATGACTAAATCAAGATGAAATGCAGGAACCAGCAACACCTCAGCTTCCGTGCTTTTCCAAATGACAAAATGCAGGCTACTGTGCCTACGGACACACGTGCTCTAAACTCAGAGGGCAAGGGATGGAGGGAGACGTGAAGAGCCTTTCCAGAACACAGTGAGACTGAGGGGGGACGGAGCCACCACGGACCACTGACAAGTCCCCAAAGAAGCCACGGACAGTGCCAGCTGTGGCTGGCGAGCAGGCAGGCATCTTCTGCACAGAGGTACCAGGAGCCTCCTGTGCTTAGGGGAGAAAATGGTGGCCAAGGGAGGTGCTGGCAACACCACCGGTGCCTCCACTCTTGGTGAAGGCACAGAGAGACATCTGGAGTACAGGGAATATGGTGGGGAGGTGCGTCTCTGTCAGGGGCCCTGAGCTCAATGTGTGTGGATAAACAATGCTTAACTGAACCCAGCCCACCTGACAGGAGGGTTTGTGTAGACCAACAGGCAGCGTTCTGTGAGGGGGCAGAGGACATGTGGGGCTGTCGCAAGCTGAGGACCAATGTGCTCTAGAGATCTCAGTGAGAGGGGTCAGGGGATGGGGCGGCAGGACAGATGTCAGTCACCCTCTTCCGTACCTTTGGGCTCTGATGGCGTTCTTTGTTCACTTGTTTTTGAGACAGGGTCTCATGTAGCCTAGGCTGGCCTCAGAGTCTCTGTGTAGCCAAGGATAACTGAGTGTCTGATTTTTCTGCCTCTGCCTTCCAAGGGCGGGGATGACGGGGTGTCCCACTCCCCCTGGTATTACGTCATGCTGGGCACTGAACTTAGGGCTTCATGGAGGCTAGCAGAGTGTTGTCAACCGAGCTGCATCCTAGCCCAGGTGTACACTTTGCTGACTTGAGGAGTTCCCTTCTGTTTGGGGGAAGCGAGCTGACTTTTGTCCATGCACAGTGAGCGCCATGTTCCGTGGGACCCGTCGAACACACGCACGTTCCCAGGAACGACTCCCGGTACTCAATGCACAAATCGGTTTACAATCACACCTCCGCTTTATTACAACTAATTTAAAACTCATATCGCCACCCCCTCCCCCTGCATGATTTAATCTGCTTCCTTGAAAAAAAAAAATCAAGGAATCTGATCCAGGGCCATTTTTCTCAATTAAAATTTGTGATTACATTTCTGTGCTTCCGAGGCTGAGCTCTGAGTGGGGCTGGCGTATAATTGAACTCTTCCTAAATGGCTGACACCAGTCGCCCTATAAATTAACAGATGGTGCAGGGAGATCTCCTGGCTTCCTCCTTGCTATGTTTTAATGGTTTGATTTTATAATAGGAGCGCTGAGTCCAAGCCAGGAGCTCCTCCACGCCAACTTGAGAGCTTATCCCATCTTGCTGTTCCTGAAACCGGCCATGTGGATTTCCACCCAAGGAGGCCAAAGATTCAAGAACAATGTCCCTGTCCCTGCCCAGTGCAAATACCTTTGCAGATTCTGACCTTAGACTGGTGTGTGTGTGTGTGTGTGTGTGCCTGTGTGAGTCTGTGTGTTCCTGTGTGTATGTCTCTGTGTGTCTCTGTGTGTAGAGACCTGAGTTCAACTTTGGGTGTTGTTCCTCAGGATCCATCTATCACGTTTCTAACCGAGACCTGAAGCTTGTTCTTTAGACTAGGCTAACCAACCAGTAAGCCCAAGGGTCCATCTGTCCCCACTTCTTCAGTACTTGAATGACAAGTGCCAGCCAATATCTGGATACTTTTAATGTGTGTACAGATCAAAATCAGGTCCACAAGCTTTCATGGCAAGCACTTTGCTAGTGAGAGGGAGTGTGCAGCCGGTACCTATCCAGAGCCTGGGATACAGATGGCAGGTGGGACAAGTGCACTAGCTGACATCCGGTTCCATCCTGTCCAAGGCTGGCAGGGACTCTCTACCTCTAAGCTCCTGTCAACCCTCGCTTGGCTTTTGTTGGACTGTACTTAAAGTTGACATGATCTCATGCACTAGAAAATGAAAGCCTGTATAAGCGCACCCCACGACTCCCCAGTAACCCTAAACACAGGGAGCCTTCTGCACTCACAGATTCCCACATCCACAGAATGAATCAAACATGGATCAGAAAAACCCAAACGGCATGAACTGAGCCCATTTGCTATGCTCTAAAGAGCACACAAATAACAACTATCCTCAGAGTGTCTGCACTGATTGAAAGCTCACAGGAGGAATGGGCAGTTATTTGTAAACACAGCATCCTACAGAATGGAGCCGAATGTCCTCAGAGCTTGAGACCTGCTGAGTCCTTGCACCCATCTCTTGGTTACCCAGCGCGGTATCCCACTCCTTCTACCCTGTGTGCTTGAAATGTCTTATTAGCTAAAGTACCCTGAGGCCAGACAGGCAGGGAAGGTAGAGCACAGTCACAGAGACACATGACAAAAACAAGCAAGGGGGATCCGGTGCCAGCTGCTGGAGCGGGGATCCTGTCTTTGACCTGCCTCGATCCAGGTTGGGGATTGTGGTGTGCCTTCTCTATGAAGTCTTCGTCACACTGTGCAATTGTAACTGAAGCCAGCAAGGCTGGATGTGGCTGCACACTGTTGTAAAAATAGCCACCGTTGTCATCAGATATAGAAGTCACTGACCGCTGGGCTTGTTGACTGTTATCTTAGTCCCTGTTCTATTGCTGTGAAGAGATGCCACAGCCAAGGAAACTCTTACAGAAGAAAGCATTTAATTGGGAGCTGGCTTACAAATTGCGAGGGTTAGACAATGACCATCACTGCAGCAAGCGTGCCAGCATGCCGGTAGGCATAATGCTGTAGAAGTAGCTGAGAGCTTTACATCCTAACCCACCCCAGTGACGCAGCTCTTCCAATAAGGTAAATGCTACTAATCCTTCCAAAACAGTTCCACTCCCTGGTGACTAAGGACAGTCAAACATGGTGCCTATGGGGGCCGTTCTCATTTGAACCACCACAGTGTTGACACTTACCATAGAAGAAGGGGTGGGGAGAACCCCTGGACCCTCACCTGAGTTTCCAGCCACTCCGCCTGGCTATTTATATGCATTTCTGCCCTAACAGCACATGGCTGTGGTATTTCTAGAAGAGCCAGACCCATGGGCTAAAGAAGGTGAATGCAAGAGGCACCCATGCTCAGTAAAGAACCTTAACCCACTCTTCCTCCCTAGAGTGGACTCCGGTGGAATCCTACTTCAGTCTGTCATTGGGACCTTAGGAACTGAGGGTAGATATTGTTTATATATTATATAGAATTCCCAGGGAAGAAATTCTCACGACGCACACCATCTCTGTCCTCAGGGTTAGCTCCTGACCTGAAACCAAGCATGTTCTTAGGGATTTGAGGTCCCCAGGAGACTGGATTACTTCATAAAATATACACACCTTGACAACCATGAGCCACCACTAGTTTTTTCGTTTGTTTGTTGTGTTGTGTTATTGCTGTTGTTGATATTTTGGGGTTTTGGTTTGTTTTTTCGATACAGGGTTTCTCTGTAGCTTTGGAGCCTGTCCTGGAACTATCTCTTGTAGGCCAGGCTGGCCTCAAACTCACAGAGATCTGTCTGCCTCTGCCTCCTGTGGGCTGGGGTTAAAGGCAGCCTGTGCCACCACCGCCCAGCAAGCCACCAGTAGTTTTTAGCTTAAGAATGCCCCCTACAGTATATACTGGAACTGAATTATTTGTTTATACTGCAAATTAAAATTTAACTCAACATCTTGCACTTTTATTTGCGAACTCAGGGTGGCAGCCTCCGGGTGAGCAGGGTGGCCTTGGGCATCTAGCCAAGTCTCTTTTCTCTCTTGCCCCAGCCTCCGGGGATACCTGTGAGGTAAAACTGGACAAGCTTAAATCCACCTGACCCATATGCATCCCACTTCCCTCACCCCAACCCCAGAAACAAAGTCATTAAAAGGGTCAAAAGATGTGTGGATAGATCCAATTTGCATAGTGCCCACCTGGAAAAGGCAATGACCTGAGGTGGTTAATATTGTCACCCAGCAATGGCCTGAGGTGGTTAATATTGTCACCCAGGAGACAAGCCTCTAGCTGTGCCTCTGAAGGACTATCTAGATTACATTAACTGAGAAGAGCCACCTGAAATGTGAGTGTCACCATTCCATGGGCTGAGGTCCTGGACTAAATGCAAAGAGGGAAGGGAGCTGAATGCTACAGTTCTTATTGCTCTGCTCCTGACTGAATGTAGCATGACCAGCTGTCTCATGGGTCTGCCACCTTGATCTTACAGGGAGGGAATGTACCCTCCAGCTGTGAACTTTAATAAACCCTTTCTTCCTTCACCCGCTTTGATCAGTTACTGCTGTAGAGATGAATACTTTGCATTGGTATGGACCTTGGTCTATTGATACAAATTTAAGGTCAATTTTGTTATATGCATATTTCTGCTCTTGATTAAGGGAATGTGTTTGTGCAGATCATTTAAAAATGTAATGTATAATTAAAAAACATAGGTTGAGAGTCATCTATAATAGTCAAGCTTGTAGTCATGTTAGTTAAGTTTTCTAGATATATAGAGATATATTTCAGTTAGATAGACAATCTTCAACTCCATCAAAGACTCCAGAAGGATATATTATTACCTAAGTTAACGGGAAGTGCACTGTAAGCAACTTAAAAAACTCTAGAATTGACAGAGACATCTTGCTGCCTGAATAGTCACCCAAAGTTCTTCTTTTTCTTTACTCCTTCTGTATATATCAGATGGATAGTTAATCTTCAAATCTCTCAAAGACTAACAGAATATAACATTTAAAATGCTTTAAGAACTTAGGAATTTTAATGACAGTGAGACATATCTGCTTCTGGCAGCACCAATCTACTACAAAGAGGATGATGGGCATCAAAGAGTGTCCTCATGGAGTTGGCTAGTCATCTGGGCAAGAAACTCCTCTTGCCTGGACTTGCAGGAGCCACAGAAAAATGACTGCTGAACTTGCCTAAAGGTGAGATGGTCCTTTGGGGTTCCTGTTTTGTGAAAGAGTCCACCAGACACTCTGCAGGACATAGACGAAAACAACTGATGGACTTTACCACTACAAGGCAGAACAATTTCATGCTTCATGGAAAAGTCTGCGGGACACTATGGGCCTGAGGCTGAAGATTGGATGCCCCAGTGTTACAGAACTTTGGGTGACTGTCCAGGCTGCAAGATGTCTCTGTCAGTTCTAGAGTTTTGGAAGTTGCTTACAATGCACTTCCTGTTTACTTAGGTAATATTACATCTTCTGTGGTCTTTGATGGAGTTGAAGAATAGATAGTTATACTTTTCCTTAGGTATTATAAAAGATAAAGTAGATTTAAATATTTTAACTGTAATTCTTGCTTGATACCTATTTTGTTATTTGTAATTTTACTATGTTAAAGTTAAAACCTTCCCTTTTATTTAAACAGAAAAGGGGAAATGGTGTGGGAAGTTCTTCTGTAGATGTGTTGATTTTATTGGTTAATGAATAAAGTTGCTTTCAGCCAATGGTTTAACAGAACATAACCAGACTGGAAGATATATATGGAGAGAGAGGGAGAGAGAGAGGGAGAGAGAGAGAGAGAGAGAGAGAGAGAGAGAGAGAGAGAGAGAGAGAGAGAGAGAGAGAGAGAGAGAGAGAGAGAAGAGTCAGAGAGAAAGTCATGTAGCTGCCCACTAGACAGATGGACCAGAACCTTGCCAGTAAGCCACAGCCATGTGACAATACACAGATTAATAGAAATGGGTTAATTTAAGATATGAGTTAGCCAGAAATAAAGTTATTAGCCAAACAGTATTGCAATTAATATAGTTTCTGTGTGATTATTTTGAGTCAGGGCAATTGGGAAATGAACTAGAAGCCTCTACCAACAAGTTACTTTGTTGCAACAATAGAAGCAACTGGGAAAATAAGTAGCAAGGCCACCTGTGGAAGCAGCCAAATTCTGCAGCTACCCAGGGGCACATAGTATTGGAGCAGGAGGGAAGATGACCCAGGGGACACCTAGGGACTAGAACCAAGGACAATCTTTCCCCCTGGTCCCCAGCTCATCCTTGCTAAGGGTTGACAGTACAGTAGAGTCATGTGAGACTAGAGAGCCCGAAGTGTAACCAAATGGTCAAAGGGGTGGCAGAAACATGGTGCAGCTGTAGCACACAGGGACACAAAGGGATGGCAGGAACACAGTGCACCTGGAGCTGGAGCACAGAGAGACAACAGGGGGTGGAAGGAGTGTGGGGGAAGAAGGATCCTCCGGCTGTGAGAAGGGGAGGAAAAGGTAAAGGCCGGGTGGCCAGATGTTTAGGGAGGCACTGGGAGGGATGAGCATGTCTACCTTAGACCCCTTCCCCCCATCCTCACCATCCATCCTCATGAAACTCTATCTTCCTTAAGAGAGGGCCTATGGGCATTGCAAAGAAAAGTAATATACAGAGAAATGGAACGTAACGATTTGAAAATAAAATTCCTTGATCACACTTTTATTGATCTGGAAATCCGAGAATTAAAAAAGCAATTATTAAACCCTAAGACCCTGTTGTGTTAAGTATTCCTCTTTATGTGTTTTAAAATACACAACAAGTGTTTTCTATTTATTATTTTTTTTCTCTTTGTCTCCTTTGAGACGGGGGTCTCCCTAGGTAGACTTGACTCATCTGGAATTCACTATGTAGACCAGGCTGCCTCTGCTTCCCAAGTGCTGGGATTAAAGGTGTGCGTCACCATGGCTGGCAAGTTGTTGTATTTTTTGCCATTGTGACTAAATGCTTGGCAAATGCAACCTAAAGAAAGGGAGGTTTGCCTTGGCTCACAGTTCGAGGATACAGTCCATCGTGCTGGGGGATCATGGCTGCCAAAGCCTGAAGAGCTGTGCACACTGCATCTGACTCGGGAAGCAGAGAGATGGAAACGCTGCTGCTCAGCTCGCACTCTGCTTCTCATGTCGTTGGAGACTCCCATCCGTGGGAGGGTGCTACCTGCGTTCGGGATGAATCTCCAATCTAAGATTTGTCATACAGACACATACCTATCCGTGTGACTCCTTGAGGATTCTGGATTCCTTCAGGTTAGCACTGAAGATCGACCACCATGGGCTCTGCCCTCTTTCCTTCCTTCCCCTTTCAGCTCGTGTCCTTTTGCACCTGTGGAATGATATATTTTTAGTTATTTAAATGCTAGGATCAAATTTTTCTTTAATACCTGCTTAATGTTTGCTTTGCTACATTTGGAGCAATTTCACACAACCCTCCTTCCTGTATACCTTCGCATGTGCACACACACATACACACACCTTTATACACATGCACATACCTTACACACATATACATACATTATACATACTCATATTGCTTATACACATATACACATATTTATATACATATTCATACATATCACATACACATACACACATACTACATACACATACCTTCACACACACACACACACACACACACACACACTGGGAGTGCATGAGAGCCAGCTTGTCTTTGAGTTTTAGGAAATATGAGCATACATTTTGTAAAAGCAGCAAATATGTCACCTGTGCAGGACACTTGTGACCAGCAGGTGTGGAGTACCTGGGACCAGTGTGGGACTGGGTCAGAGTGCAAGCGCCATGGGGATGGGGTGGGCATCCCCTTCCCAGATGCCATTATCATGTCTCCGTCACAAATGTTGGGTGAGCACTTTAGACACTAGCTTCTCACGCAACAAGCCAGTAGCCAAGGTTCCCTTTTGATGCAGTGGGGTGTCACCCAGACAGGAGTGACAGGGAGGGGGACTGCAGGGAGGATCCTCAACTGCTTTTGCCTGGGCTGTGAAACTGTCTTTACTCTTCCTAACGTGTTCTCTCGCTGTGTGTTTGTTTATTATAATCTTATCTTCTATAACATTTCAGGAAGAAAACTGGGTTTTCCAAACAGTTATAATCCTACTGCTGAATTCAGGGTAATTTTGGGTTCATTTTGTTGCCTTACTGGAAACTGCTCCCAGGGCCTTGTGTGTACCAGACAAACCCTCTGCCAACTGAGCGTGCCCCAGCCCTCTTTTTACTCTCTACCTGAAATGACTCTCAGCTCACTCTTGCCTTTTGTTCTGTTCAGGACTCTGGCCCGTGGGATGCTGCCCATGTTTGGGATGGGTCGTCTCTCCTCAGCCAAACCTCTCAGGGAACACCCTCATAGAAACACAGGCTGGTGTGCTTCCATGGTAATTCCAAAGCCCACCAAATTGACCAAGAGAATTAGCCATCATATTACCTTTCCCCATGGTACCTTGTGCCCATCACTGGTATATTTCCCCTTTAAAAAAAAAAAAAAGAAGTGAAGTGAAGTGGATCATGGGAGATGTTCCAGATGACAGAGACAGTGGGATCCCTGAGTCAAAAGGACCCTGTTTGGAGACACAACGGTGACGTGGGACAGGAAGAGCCCTTATTAAAGGGGTGGTCTATTAATAACAGCACCCATTAATAATCCCGCTGTAGAGGAGGGGAGAGGACCACGAGGTGATGATGAGCCAGGCCCGGTTCTTTCTGAAATGAGATAATTACATCCTTTAATTTTACTTTCCGAGGATCAAGGATACCTTGCAGAAACACGGGGCACGTCCACAGAGCTAAAAATAATTATAGCAATGATTAGCAGTGACATGCAGACATTAACCCCATCGTGGGGAGGGGGACCGCTGCACATCTGGGAACAGTGGGAATAGCAGCTGTCTCGGGGCTACCCATGTGACTAAGGCAGACTCAGGAATATGGGCTGCAACATCCAGGCACCACCCTCGCTGTCTATGCTTCTGAGCCCTTCCTAAGCCCTTCCCCCATCGCCCTGAAGCAGAGAGGTGCCTCCAAGACTCAGGAGAATCTATGAACCCACTCTAAAAACATAAGCTCATGGATATGAACGGCCAAGAGGCAGAGACCGCCAAGGGATCTGTGGCGACCAGGATCGCGGGAGGCGTGTTTGATAGGTGGCACACAGATGTTCAGGGTGGCATACCTGCTCTACATGACAGTGTGACGGTGTTTACATGTCACAGGATCCCTGCCCAAACCCAACCTATGTGACGTCTGTTGCTCTACCAGCTAGATGGCTCTCTTCTGGGACAAATGCCCACAGGACCTCTGAAGGAAGGACAGAGTCCTTCTGGCTGATGTTTTCTGAGCTCTTCAGGCCACGGTCACTTGCCTTCACATGTTTGCACAGAACATCATGGCAGTGGGTCTGTGGTAGGTAGTTGTTCACTTCATGGCCCACCAGAAAGCAAGAGTGCCAACAGGCCACTGGTTCCTGTTTCTTCCTTTTAGTTCATTAACCCACAGTGCCAAAGTGGTGGATGGGCAGGCACTGCAGGGGAGGCAACTGCTGGTCAGTGACAGTGTGTTAGAGGTAGGGAGGGACTGGAAGCCTGCTGTCCCCAGAGTGGAGGATGCCGGCTGTGGGTGCTGTGATGACAGGGAGCCAAGGTGCACCTCCTGGCTTTGCTTGTGCACTGGGCACAGGAGGGATGAAGGGAGGGCGATCTTCACACCAGCAGATGCCAGCCAGATGCCTGGAGAGTCCTTCTCCTGGATGTCATACTCAGAAGAAGCAGCTGGGACTCCAAAAAGAAGGGGTTAGGAGATTGCTGCTCTGGACAATTTCCATGTAAAGAACTGTCAATTCTATTGCTCCAAAGTCACCCGGGGGAGTCTTGCTGACATGTGACAAACCCCAGTGGCTCCGGGTCTCCTGGAGAATCCAAGAACGGAGGCAGGAGCTCTGGAACCAGCGCTGATTATGCATAGAGAGTTAGGTGACACATTTTCCTTTCACTTTGGAGAGAGTGCTGGGCTTTCCTGTGCTGGTAAGACTCACATGGAGTGGGGAGGGTGCTCCCATGGGAAGCAGTCCCACAGGGCTTTGCGTTCAGTCTCTTTAACAAAGGACAAGCCACAGGGAGTCACCACGGTGGTAACTGCAATCACCACACAGGTAACACTGGACAGAGTCGTTTTAAAATATTTTTGTATGTATATTTATATGTCTACATCGTGTGCATCCCTGGTGTTCTCAGAGGTCAGATGAGGGCAGTGAATCTTCTAGAACTGGCTCACAGATAGTCGGGAGCCTCCGTGTGGGTACTGGGAACTCTCATCCTGGCTTCTTCCAAGAACAGCCAGTGCTCTCTTAACTCTGACCCATCTCTCTGGAGTCTTACTGAAAAAAAAATGTTTCTTAAAGTTTATTCCTTAATTTCTAGAAAGATAAAAAGATGAATTACATGTGTGTTGCAGGCACATGTCTACACATGTAGTGCTGATGCCCATGAGTGTGGAGGCTAGAGGAGGACATTCCGTTTTGCCTCCTTTGATCTCTGCCTTATTCCCTTGAGACAGGTCTCTCAGTGAACCTGCAGCTTGTAGGTTCTCAGCTAGCCAGGCAGCCAGCAATCCCCAGCAATCCTCCTGTCTCTGCCTCCTTCAGCCAGAAGCTGGAATTTCAGTGACTCTTGTTTTAAATACGGGTGCTGAGGATCTGAACTCAGGTCCCTGTGCTTGCAGGGTGAGCTCTTTCACCCCGACAGCCATGTCCCAGCCTAAGGTTTGAGTACTTGTCAGTGTGAGCACCCCATGCCTTCTCTCTCCCTCCCCTCTCCTTCTCTTCCTCCCTTTACCCTACTTATTTATTTATTTTTACTTCTAGTTGACATGGGGGCACAGGGTGACATTTCGACACTTGTCCATAGCGTGTAGCAATCATTTGGGAAGCCAGCATGTCCGAGACATTAGTATTTTTTTTTTGTGTTGGAAAAGTTCAAGATTCTTCTTTCAGGCCATTTTGAAATGTACAGCTAATTGGTGTGGCACCTCGTTACCATTGTATGGGAAACCTTCATTATTTCCCCTCTCCCAGGCTCTGCTGTCGTCATTAACCACCCTCTCTCCATCTTTCCCTTTCTCCCACACCCTTCCCAAGCCTGTTCTCAACTTCAATTCTTTGAGATGAACTTTTTAGGAGGTGAGACCACACGGTTTTATCTTCCTGGTACTGAATTATCTCAGCAGACACAATGGCCTCGGATTCTGTCCACCCATGTTGCAGAAAATGATAGGACCCGGTTCTTTTCCATGGCTGACTAGTACTCTGTTGTGCAAACATACTGTCTTAGTGGATGTTTATCTACTCCTTAGTTGAAGGACATCTTGGTGGGTTCCACATCTTAGCTGCAATGGGATTGGGGCGCTGCTGTCTCAGCACGCTCGTTCGGTGACTATTGTTTATGTGCCTTGTGGTGGGAATAACGTCCCTCTTCCTGTCCCCCCTTTTGTCCTCCCTCCCTCCCCCTTCCTCTTTTCTCTGTCCCATTCCTCTCTCCATTTCTTTCTTTTATAAAATAAAACTTTTGAAAAACAAATTTATTTTTATTTTATGTACATTGATGTTTTGTCTGCATGTTTGTCTGATCTTGGAGTTACAGACCATTGTGAGCTGCCAGGTGGGTGCTGGGAATTGAACCTAGGTCCTCTGGAAGAACAGACAGTGCTCTTAACCTCTGAGCCATCTCTCCAGCCCTGTAATAAAACTTTTTTTTTTTTTAAGTTTTTCGAGACAGGGTTTCTCTGTAGCTTTGGAGCCTGTCCTGGCACTAGCTCTTGTAGACCAGACTGGCTTCGAACTCACAGAGATCCGCCTGCCTCTGCCTCCTGTGTGCTGGGATTAAAGGCGTGCGCCACCACCGCCCGGCTGTAATAAAACTTTTAAGTTCACATAAAGGACTCCACACTAAGCTGCACCCAGGACGACTGGGACAAAGTAGTCTGTGTAAACTAAGGCACTCTGCTCTCCTCTTCCCGACGGTGTTCTTTATTTTACTTTGCTGGGCGTCTCTCTCTCTCTCTCTCTCTCTCTCTCTCTCTCTCTCTCTCTCTCTCTCTCTCTCTCTCTCTCATTTATCCACTGTGCCATCTCACTGAGACTGCACGCCTGCCCCCACCACCTTTGCCCACCAAGCCGTCAGCACCTTTGCCTTCCAGTTCAGGTAACTTCATTTGCTCACGTGATGGGAGGGCCTTACTCTCTGGCAAGTGAGTGCCCCACCTGTCAGACCCCAGACCTGAGAGGACCGTGCTGCTCACCCTGGGGCTCTCAGCTCTTCTTCTGGAGCCCAGGACTCCAGTTCTCTCTCTCCCTTCTCAGCAAGTGGCAGCTCCACATTCAACAGAAACAATGCTACTATGACCAACCCCCTCCAGCCAAAGGAGGGAGGGAGGGAGGGAGGGAGGGAGGGAGGGAGACAGAGAGAGAGAGAGAGAGAGAGAGAGAGAGAGAGAGAAAGAGAGAGAGAGAGAAAGAGAGAGAGAAAACAACAATAAATGCTCAACAAAATACAAATAAATTTCTCTAAAATTGCAGTCATTGGGAAAAAGAAAAAGGTGGTTTGTCAGGCTGACATCAGGAGCCCTGCACTCACCCTGTCAAGACGCAAAGTCTAATGTTTTATTCACCAAGCCTGAAAAATACCTTCCCGACGAGGTCCCCATAAATAAACCAGTGTGATGAATATTATACAAAATAAAAACTGATAAAGCAAGGGCCCTAAACATGGACTGCACAGTGAGGTTAGGAAAGCGATGTTCCTGGCAGTCCTCGATGGTGGCTGGCCGCCTTGGTGGGTGGCTCAGCGAGGGGTGGGATCTCCCCACCGAGGAAGGATGGGTGGGATAGTTCTCCTCTACCCCGAGGTCTCAAGTCCCTTCTTCTGGAGGGGGAGGGGCAAGCTTCCTCCCTCAGATTCTCAGAGCCCCACTTCCTGGAGGAAGAGGTACAGGGAGCAGCCGAATGGCCTCAGGACTTCAGTGTCTTTAGCCGTCACATTACCACTCATCCCCCATCCCTGCCCAGCCCACAAGTACAATCCTCCACACGCTAGCCCAAATTAGTCAATGTGAGGGGTCTCTGACTCCCTTTCATAGGATCCCCAAAACAATAGTTCAGTAGATGACCTGAAGCTGGGAAGACACCTGATTTATTATTTTCCTTGTATGTTCTATTTTTAATTTTGCTGCTGGAGAGAGAGAAAGATACTGTGAGCACATAACAAACTAATAAAATGAAATGATTGAAGAAGATGTCACCTGGGTCAGAGGCAGAGATGCTACACGTGCGGGGAACATCCAGATGGGAGCAATTTTCCTGTGCCCCAGGGGTGTCGGCTGGGGTCATGACCTGGGGGTGCCATCTGGGTCATGACCTGGGGGTGCAGTCTGGGGGTCAGGACCTGGGGGTACAATCTGAGGTCATGCCCCAGGGGTACAGTCTCATGGAGTCATGCCTTAGGGGGTGCAATCTGGGGTCATGCCCTGGGGTTACAGTCTCAGGGAGTCATGACTTGGAGGTGCCGTCTGGGGTCATGACCTGGGGGTGCCGTCTAGGGTCATGACCTAGGGGTTACAGACTCGGAGTCATGCCTTAGGGGGTACAGTCTGGAGGTTATGCTCTGGGGTTACAGTCTCAGGGAGTCATGACTTGGGGGTGCAGTCTGGAGGCCATGCCCTGGGGGTACAATCTTAGGGAGGTCATTGTGAGCACAGATAGGCCCTCCTTCCCACAACTTACTAAAATGGCTGTGCAAAGAAGCCAGAACTCAGAGGAGATGGAGCGAGAGGCACCCTGGGCTCTACACCTGGCACAAACCTATGGCAGTGATGTTTCTAGGCTTTCTTGGGCGTAGAGATGGATCTAGTGGGGGACACAACTTATATGAGGTGTAAGATAGCCAGCAGGAGCCTTAGGAAAGTTGCACCGCCCAAATTAAGTTCCCTACAGCACAACCCACTACCTTATCCTTGTAAACTGATACCTAGCACCCCTCCCCCAATCACTGAGTATACACAGAACAAGCAGAAGTAATAGAGTGAAGGTGTGGAGCACTCACTTGGTGATGGTGTGGAGCACTCACTCGGTGATGGTGTAAAGTACTCACTTAGTAATGGTGTGGAGCACTCACTCAGGGATGGTGTGGAGCACTCACTCTATGATGGTGTGGAGCACTCACTCGGTGACGGTGTGGAGCACTCACTCTGTGATGGTGTGGAGCACTCAGTGATAGTATGGAGTACTCAGTGTTTCACAGGCCGAGGAAGGAGAAAAGAAAGTTGATGGAAAGCAGGCTGCAGATCTAGGGATTTCTGTGCCGATGTTTCCATGAATGTACATACATGTGAGCCCCTGGCTATATGTCTGTGCATGTGAGAATGTTTACACACACATAAGCCCATGACTATGTGTGTGTGTCCGTGTGAGGCTTCGCACATATGTAAGTTCATGCCTTTGTGTCTGTATCATGCCTCCAAACAGACATGCATGACTGTTGAACATGCATCCACACCCCTGTGTGAGGGTCCAGGTTGCACAAACAGCATGAGTGTGTACATGTTGCACGCCTGTGTTGTCTGTGCAACTGTAGCTATGTTTCTGTGGGTATGCCACACCCCCATTCATGCTTGGCTATATTGACCACTTTCTCTAAGTGACTTTTTCGGGAACCACTGGACAAAGCCCAGAAGCTGTAGTTATTCTAGTGAAGCTGTCCCCTGCTGCTCAGCCTTCCTGGGAAGTTGAGGCTTCACCGTTCTGAATGCCTCTGTTGCAGGAGGCAAAGGTGCCAGGGGCATCTTCCCATTTGAATTCTGCAGTCGGTTATGAATATCCCATCCCTCCCCAGCCTGCTGACTCTTGAGGGATTGGCTGTTGGGATTCACGGCAGAATCCAGATGTTCCTTACAGATGTTTTCATCTTTTTTCTTTTTTTTTTTCGGGGCGAAAGGGGGCATTCCATTCATCAAATCAAGTCAGGCTGTCACAAAAAAAAACTGCAAGAGCTTGTATCTCAGGGACACTGGGTGCCAGGCCTGTGTCAGGAAGCAGTAGCTCGCCATGTCTGCATCAAAACCGGGTTTGCCTTCCATCCCCCATGCCTGTTATTTCCCCACACATGAAGGTGCGCTGAAGTCATTTTTTCCAGTGGGGGGAGTGGAGCTGAGGTTACTCATTCCAGTTTCACACAGATGCTGAAGGTCATGTGATGTGGGAGTGATTTCTTATTAATAAAGAAACTGCCTTGGCCCATTTTATTGGATAGAAAATTAGGTAGGCGGAGTAGACAGAGGAGAATGCTGGGAAAAAGAAGCTGTGTGAGGAGTCGCCATGGTTCTCCCGCTCCAGACAGACGCAGGTTAAGATCCTCCCTGGTAAGCCAGCTCGTGGGCTACACAGAATATTAGAAATGGGTTAGAACAATATGTAAGAGCTAGCCATAAGGAACTGGAACTATCCGGGCCAGACAGTGTTTGAAAGAATACAGTTTCCGTGTAATTATTTCTGGGTATAAGCTAGCCATGCGGGCGGCCGGGTGCCGGGGACGCAGCCCTGCCGTCCCTATTTCAACAGTCATGGCCCTAGGGAGGTTCAGTCTGCCCTTCAATGAGACCCCACCCAGGAGAAAGCAAGTGTAAGATTGGCTCTAAAAAAAGGAGGGGGCAGCTTAGGGAAGACACTGGCTGCCTCGTTCCCTAGAATATTCCAGCATGCTAACAAGTTTAGTAGCAGAAGTAGCCAGGGATGCCAGCAGGGCTCTGCTCCATTCTGGCTGCCTGTCCTGGTTGTGACAGGTTTCCCTCTTTTCAGCCCTGCTGGACCGAGGAAGCAGCTGCTGGGAGATCCCCCATGCTTGTTCAAACCAATCTTAGTATAGATGCAGTAGGCATGAGGCAAGGAAGAGAAGGAGCTTGGGTTTCTTATTTAGGCTCCCACAAGAGGACTGCGTGAGCATGGACCAGAGATGGAAAGCTCACCTAGCAAGCAAGAAGCCGTGGGTCCACCCTCAGCACTGGGAAACTCAGGGAAGGGATATGCTGAGGTGGGTGGAGCCTCCACCTGGGCCTTCCTTCTCGGACCAGAGACATCTGGAAACTTCTTCAAAAAGCAAATCCCCATTCCCGACCCCTAGGAGTCAGCAGCTCCAGGTACTGCCCAGAGGCTGTGATTTAAGGGGTCTCCCAGAACTCCCACAGGGCTTTGGGGCAAGCATGAGCTTTTTCCCCAGCACTTAGTGCTGAGGCATCTGTGCTCCAGCTGTAGTTGGTGCTCACTGAGAACCGCGACTCCAGGCCAGCACCACAAGCTTTTATACAAACGGATTCTCCAGCCTAGGTGTAAGATAGATTATACCTCTCCAGAAACTCGGAGTTGGCGGACTCAGGGACTGGACCCCAGTTTCCTCTTAGCCAGCAATTCTGCTGCCAATTCAAATGGTACCACCAAAAGCTAGACTAGCCCAAGAGGTACAGTGGGAAGCCAACTCCTGCTAGCTCCTTATTCCTCCCCAGGGCAGAGAAGGAGAGGGACAGCCACAGGGAACTCCTCTCCCCAGCACAGAATAAATGCTTCTTTTTCCTCTTCTCCTCTCGGGTTTATGCAAATACTCTGAGACTCTGCAGCCATTAGTTCAGAGACAGTGGTGGATAGATAGATAGAGCACCCCTCACGCCTCCTCTAGGTGAGAGATGTCACATCCTCAGGGGAGCAGAGTCTGGGCAAAGCCAGGGCAGATAGAGCCAGAGAGTCTCCCATAGATTAGGTTCTCAGGTGGCCACATAGAGGCCAGGGTTTCCAGCGAGTAACTGGGCAGAGGGAGGCTAATCACGGTCTCTGGGGAACTCCTCTGAGTGGAGGAGCCTCCCCAGCTCTGGGAATAGAGAAGTGTCTTGGCTGTCTCTCTGTGTAAGAGAGCCTCTGTAGACTGTAGAACCACAGACAGCAGCCACACACATGGCTGGGCCACTCTGTCCCTTGTCCCATCACTGTTGGCTGTGACTAGGACATCAGAAAGAAATCCTCACGCGACCCTCTCCCCTTCCGGGGAACTGGAAGGTGTCCGTGGGGTAAAGGGGAATGGGTAGAAACAAGAGTGGGAGGGAGACATATACTGGCTGGGTTGATGTTTTGGTTTTTGGTTTTTCTCCGAGAGGCGGGCTCTGAGTGAGGAGTGTGTGTGTGTGTGTGTGTGTGTGTGTGTGTGTAGCCGTGGAAGGAGGCTTTGTACGTAATCTTGGTTGTTTTCTCTGGGCACAGTATCCTTGCACACACACAAAGGTGCACGAAATCTGCACTCTGTTGTGAACTCCTGAGAGTGCAAAAACGTGTTGGCTCCATGTGGATAGCGACCAGGGTTCTGGGGATGAGCTGGAGCCGCACATGAGCAGGAAGCTCCTGGGGACTTGACCGCGCCAGCTGTTGCTCATTTCTCTGTCAAGTAAGCAGCCTTTCCTTGGAAAAGTCCTAGCCCGGAGCAGGTCTGGGAAGACGCAGGAGGGTGCAGCTCAGGCCTGAGGTGTGAGCTGCTTGAAATATGAGCACTTCACTTTTTTATCGCACCTTTTAATTGCCTCCTGAAGGCTGTCAGCCACCAATAAAAGCCCCTGAGCTCAGAAGAGTCCCCATTGTTATTCACTGTGTGTGTCTACTCCTTCAAAGGCACCCCTTGTCCTGGCTCTGGTGGGGGAGCTGAGGGCAAAGAATAATCCGAATGCAAAGGGGGAGCCCAAGGTGGCACTGGAAAGATGCAGGGCCTGGGGTCACGTGGAGATTCCACCAGAGAGCGCCTCACTCTGCTTGGTCCCATTCTGGGTTCTGAAAAGTGGAGTTTTTACAGAGAATTGTGGGCAAAGCATCCTGGCTCAATGGGAGAGACTGATAGAGTAGAGGTGTCCTCAGAACACTAGGCAGGGAGAGCCACGGTTGTGAGAAGCAGAGAGTTCCTGTATTAGTAAGATCAGAATAAGGATGAGAAACTGAGGGAATTATGGGAACCCAGTGGGGGATGAAAACATCTAAGTTGCAGAAATGAGGCACAGGCTATGGGCTCAGGGGTGGCTCTGGGGTCCTGCCACCTGAAGGAAGACAGGACTATCTCAGGAGCAGGGGACTCGGGCTAAGAAATGTTGGACCTGTGAGCACAGGGAAGGTGGTCACAGGAGGCAAGGCTGAGGCACAGCATGGAACCTTCCAGCAGTGGTAGAAGCACCTGGAGGACTAGCACATTACTGCATCTGGAGGGCATGGAACTCAGGAGGGAAGATTGGAGGGAGTCCTGACTGTGAAATCACACCATCAGGTCTGGGTGCTCCCGGAGTCCTGACTGTGAGTTCACACCGTCAGGTCTGGGTACTCCAGAGTCCTGACTGTGAGATCACACCGTCAGGTCTGGGTACCTCAGAGTCCTGACTGTGAGATCACACCATCAGGTCTGGGTGCTCCCGGAGTCCTGACTGTGAGATCACACTGGCAGGTCTTGGTGCCCCTGGAGCTCTGTCCTCCCATTGTGAGATGGTGAGAGCAGAAACAGTAACACAAGAGTGGGCTCAGGTCAGGGCCACGGGAGAACTAGATAATGGCAGCAGGCCACAGATCTAAAAGCATATGGACACACTGAAAACACACAGACACAGATACACATATGAATATAAAGACACACCTGAAAACATATGGACATAGGTACACACATGAAAGAAATG
Organism: Alexandromys fortis; assembly: GCF_014885135.2. Classification (NCBI taxonomy): domain Eukaryota; kingdom Metazoa; phylum Chordata; class Mammalia; order Rodentia; family Cricetidae; genus Alexandromys; species Alexandromys fortis. The sequence continues at coordinate 11,372,094 of NW_026067918.1, read as the reverse complement.
ACTTCCAAACACATACAAAGACAAATGGACACATTCACATACCTGAAGACATATGGACACAGCTGAAAACATGTGGATACATGCACACATATGCAAGCATGTGCACACATGTGTATGCATACCCCAAAACCACATGGAAATATGCACACATACTCTGAAACATATGATCGTGTGCATACACAATTTAAACATGTGAGCATATGCATACACACTCCAAAATACACGATTGCACACACATGTATCCAAAACATGTAGACATGTTTATGCATATTTGAAAGTATACATACCCTAAAGTATGCAGACGCATGCCCATATTCCTGAAAATATACGGACATATGTTCACATGTCTGAAAAAAAAACACGCTTTTATCAGCACAAAAAAACGTGTTTTTTTACCAATCCCCTGCCTCACTGCAAAAGAATTCACATGCAGTGTCCATGGCTGCTTGTTAGACATGCCCTTGGTCACCCATAGATGACACTCACTGTGTGCAGTCCCTGACTTTCAGGGCTGTAGTGCTGTGACCACCTGTCCTGTCTGTCTCAGAGCCTTGTGGGATGGTTGCAAAACGCAGCGTTTGTGCACAGCTGTGCCTCTGGGGGCAGGGCTTTTTAGGGTCTCTCAAAGTTAAGAGAACCCGTGAAGGTGGAAGATTCCTAAACAGTAGGCACAGAGCTGAGCAAGAAGGACAGCAATCCAGAACTCCAGGCACAGCAGACAGCACGGGTAACTTCAAGAGGCAGAGGGAAGTGAGGGGGAGATACAGCGAGCCTCAAAACCCAGCTAAAGTGACTCATGGCTGTATTAATGCCAGGAGCCTGGTAGTGCCACAATGGGTGGATACGGTGAAGCAGGAGCAGCATCGGGCACGATGTGACCACCTGGCCATTCTCTGTGCACCTGCTGGGTAGTCTAGTGTAGAAACCGCAGCTGGGCAGAGAAGGCTGAGCCACCTAGATTGCAATTTCAGAAGTAGTCGGGTTGTGTGTAAAGGAATCCCAGAAGAGGAGCAGTGGAGGAAACAGGAAGACGTGGTGGGAAGAGCCATTTCTGTAAGCAGGAAGCAACAGGAAAGGACAGTAGGATGGGTGGTCCACGGGGAGCCACTGGTGATCAGGACAGGGACATTCAGTGAGAGATGGACTCTGATTCGTGGGAAAGGGTGCTTTGGCCTCTGGAGGGGACAGGGGAGTTCTGCAGAGTCTGGTTGTGAAGTAACCAGAGAGAGGAAGAGTGCAGGGTTGGGGACAAGAAAGGCTCCAGAGAGTGGGCCAAGACTGGGGTCCTCTGCTCACCGATGGGGCCGTGCTGTACGGCTTAGGGAAAATGTTTACTGTCAGATCAACTCTCTGGAGTTATGGAGACCTTCCCCCTCTTCACCGAGTTCGCTTCAAAGCCTTTTTGTGGATGCAGGGACCTACTGAGCTGGTGGCACACTGCCAGCTGGGGTCGAGTGGTTCTGAGCAGAGCAAGAGGTTTGCCTGCAGCCTCCTAGGTGGGGATTTCTGCAGCATCTCTCTTCTTTAGACCGTCCTCGGTCTCTTTTTTTTTTTTTCTGGAGTGAAGATAATGGCTTCAGATGACATGACACCAGGTATTGATTTAAGGATAAGAATTAAACAGTTCTGTGTCTCTGGAACAAAAGAAAGTGAAGCGATCACCATGCACGATGCCCGGGAGGCTGCAGCAGCAGAGCCAGTGCGGGCAGCCTCCCGTTCTTTGATGAAAACGCTGTAGGAGAAAACATCTCCCAAACTCTTTGATGGGTGCAGCCCGTGCTGAGGCCATGGGGTACTCTTCTTTGTGTTAATTCAGGTTTTGAGGGTCGTGCCTTCTCTAGAGAAGGTTCACAGCCCAGTCCCCCTCCCACCCTTCCTCTCACCCTTCCTCTTCTTCCCCTCCCTCCTACCACCCCCACCACATGTGTCTCCCCAATCCCCCCTTCCCCCTAACCCCTCTTCCCATTCTGCTTTATTGACTCAGGAGCTCATGTGGGTTCCATATCTGACATCTTGTGGGTACCCCAGGGCTCCCTATCTAGCCCGTCAGTCTCCCACCCTGGGCAGTGTATTGATTTATCACGGAACACCTCCCTGCCAGCTGTGCTCAGCTTGCTCGCTGCTTTGCTCAGCAGCAGAAGGAAAAGAAGAGCAGCACGTGGCTCCTTGACCCCACCCCCAGCTGCTGTCCAGGCCTAGGAGCCAGGAGAGCCTCCTCTACCAGTCAGCAGATGACAGTGAGGACTGGCCACTGGGGGGGGGGGAGCCAGAGGCAGCTTCTCTGGCCCTCAGATGACTCTGTGAGTGATAACTGGCTAGGAGTAGAGGCATCAGACAGTCTCCCAGAACCCTGTCTGGGCTTGCGATGGAGCTGGAAAACAGCAAAACAGGGCAGAGGAGGTTGATCATCGGTTTGCGGTGGGCTCTCTGGTGAGTCTAAAGTCGACCCTGTGGTTTCATGAGCGTCAGAAAAACTGGTCCAAGTGAGTTGGAACCCACACGGTCCCCTGAAGCATCTGCCAGGGTCCTCAGCTGAGATGGGGATCTCTGATTTCCTGTGCTGTACTTCCAAGCTGTATGTGTGGCTGACAGCCCACTGAAGGTAGGGCCACTGTAGGCAGACCATTGAAGGTTGGCCATAGTGGCCAGATCATTTAAAGCTGACTATGGTAGGCAGGCCATTGAAGGCAGGTCACAGTAAGTAGTCCGATGAGGTTTGGCCATGATAGACAGGGCATCTGATGTTGACAGTAGTGGGCAGGCCAACTAAGGTTGCCTACAGTAGGTTGGAGTTTGGCCATGGTGAAAAGGCCATTGAAGGCTGGTCATGGTAGGTAGGACATGCAAAACCTTAGCTCAGAGAGTAGTCACCCACATTAGTTATGGCCAGCCCCTGGAAGGACGTGGTAAAGAACAGGACTTTGGCGTGGTGCCTGTCTTCTGGGAGCTTCTGCTCTCTTTGGAGGCCCATGACCTGATGTGCAGATATGTATCACGTGATTTTGAGCAGGCCTTGGCATGGGGAACTTTAGGAAGGAGAAGCTCCAGGAATCCCAGGAGATCTGTGAGCTCATGGCCAAATGGATTCAAGTTCATTTTGAGTGTGATACACACTAGAGCCCTTGGAAACAGGAAATGGCTTGTTGTGGGTATGGTAGGATGAGTGGATCAGGTGAAGAGTCATGAGACAAGAGAAGACAGGGCAGGCCCCAAAGGGACTGAGTCTATAAGGAAGAGGGTGGGGATAAACAGGGAGGTAGAGGTACTTGGAATGACTTCCTGTCTGAACTCTGGAGGGGTAGCATGGTGACAGAGAGATCTTCTATCCAAGGAGCTCAGGGCTTGGCACACTAACAGACACCTCCACACAGCTCTTGCTTCTCTCCTGAGGTGAGCTGGGCCACCTAGGAATGTCAGACAGAAGTCCCATCCACATCGCCATGTCAGGGATCAGTTGGAACCCCAGGTGGAGGCAGAAGCGGGTGTTTGTGGATATGGACATGCAGATCAGATAATGCCACATACCCATGGGAAAACAAAAATCAAGGTTCAAGGGCAGCAGTGAAGAGACCCACAGGACAGCAAGAATCAAAGCAGGAGAGAGTGCCTGGTGTACCCAGACTGTCAGGCAGCAAGCTTGGAGCAAAAGCGCAGGCCGACCGTGGAGGCCAGCACTGACAGTGGCTGCAGGGCCTGCAGGCCTTAGAGGACCCCACAGGCATACCTCACACATGACCTCATGGCTCTGCAGCCTGCATGATGGCCTCTTTGCTCATGGCAAGATCATTTCAAGTTGGCTATGGTACATGGGCCATTGAAGGTAGGCCACATTCAGGAGTCCACTGAGGTTTGGCCCATGATGGGCAGGCCATTTAAGGTTGGCCACAGTGAGCAGACCATTAAAAGCTGGCCTTGGTGGGCAGGCTATGGGAGATTGGCTGTCCAGAATCAGGAAGCAGCGACAATGGGGAGAATGGCAGGTTGGAGCAGGACAGCTCTCAGATCCTCTATTCATGCCAAGCTTTCGCTCCTAGTGAATGGGGAAATGTATGGACCTGTTCTTTCCCAGGCTACATACAGGACCTATGAAGCCATGGAGATTGTTCGATATGAAAAGAAAACCATGGCAGGTGGCATCAATGTAAACAGCTGGGGTCCACATGGGGAAGCTAGGCAGAGCCCAGGAACTTCTGGGAGCTCCTAGGGGAATCCAAGGAGGAAGCCCTTGTCCAAAGTTCTCTTGTTTTTACCTAAATGAGGGTCAGATGTGAGCCTCTATTGTAAATTAGGGTTTTGCAAGAAAGAGAAGGGCTATTCCTGTCTTAAAGTGGGGTCAGCCTCAGATGGGTATCACAGTGACCTCTCACAGATTCATGTGCATAAATGTACATGTGTGTATACAGGCACACACCTGTGCACACAAGCATGTGCTCACACCTGCACATACAGACATATGTATGCACACACAGTCACATTCACACATGTGCTTTCTCACATATTAGAGTTTAGGTGTTCAAGCACTTATCAGTATGGGGACAACTTAGCTGTATATGGAGAAAGGACTGACAGACAGACACAGACTCACCCTGGTGGATTGAGGTGGATTTTTGTTGTTGTTGTTGTTGTTGTTTGTCTCCGGTTCAGGGTGTGAACACGGGTAAGGTAGGCAGGAGGGGTCAGGCTGCAGGGTCTGGAAGGATCTCAGAAGGAGTTGGAGTCCTGCAGGAGCCTGTGCAAGTACCTTTCAAGAGGAGAAGTTGCATGGGTGAAGGGGAGAACTATGGGGAGTCCAGTCCTGGGATATCCGGGCCTGGGAGTCGGCATTCGTTCCCATTCATGGCCAGCGCCCATTCAGGACAGACCTGGTAGGTGGGAGGGTGTGACGCAGAGGCTGGTCCGCAGTGCCCCTCCAGAGGAAGTGGGAGGGGCGGGGTTTGGAATGACTGCTGACTCAGCTAATAGGGCTGAAGGAAGTTCTGAGGTGATGGGAGTTGATGGTGTGGCCATAAAACACTGTCAGCAGAAATTGTCACCACAGAAAAAGTGGCCCCAGGTGAGACACTTGCATACCTTCCTCCCCCGTGGTGTGAGAGGGCAGTGCTGGGGAGCCCTGGGAAGGCCATAATGGGCTCCACATTAGATCACACGCTAATGAAAGTAATAATACTAAAAAGGCGGGAGGGGAACTCGCCTGCAGAGAGCAGAGTTAGCCTGGAATTAATAGAGATCTGAATTTCCCCATGTCTGAGCCAGAGAAGCTCCTGGAAAGGTCAGAGCAGGTGCACGGCTCTCTAGAGCAGGGGTTCTCAACCTTCCTAACGCTGCAGCCCTTTAATATGGGTCCTCATGTTGTGAGGGCCCCCCAGCCATACAGTTATTTTCTCTGATACTTCATAACTGTAATTTTTCTACTGCTATGAATTACGGTATAAATATCTGATATGCAGGCTACCTGACAGGCGACCCCTGTGAAGCGTCATTCCACCCCCAGTGGGTCACGACCCACAGTCTGCTCTAGAGAGACCCTCCCATGTCCCGAGGGACAGGCGGGGAGCTTAGGATGAGAAATGGGTGTCCTGACCTCCTGCTTCCTACTAGATAGCGCCTTTTTTCTTGTCCCTTCTCACCTTCTCAGTCCCTGCTCAGTCCTTGCCTGCTCTGGCAGCCTGTGGATGCAGTTTTCTGTCCACTTGCCCCTCCCGGTGGGAGGCAGCTGCCAGGACCTAAGCTAAAGCCCTTGGCTGCCCAGTCTCAATCCCTAGGCAGCCATGGAGGATTTAATTTCTTAAAGTGCAAGAACCGGCCATTCATCAAGCTGAAGCCAAGCATCTCAGGGTACAAAGCTGCTCTCTCCCCTCCCATTGCTTGCTGCCAACAGCTTGCCCGTGTCTCCAAGCTCTGGAGCCCCAGGGTCCTGTCAAGACCCACATCTCACTAGTGCACACTGGGTCAGGCGGTATGAGACCCCAAGGCTACCCAGAGTGTGCTGTTCCAATGCAGCCATGAGCAGCCAGTTCCATGCCAGTGAACTAACAGGGAACGTGATTGTAAATTCTGCTCTTCAGGCATACAGTGCTCAGAATCCATGTGGGTTTAGCTGGGGGGCTATGTTGGGTCATGGGCTGGTTCCACCGTCTATCAGGAGTGCTCATGAGAGGAAGACACAGCCTCTCCATGCAGTGATGGACAGTGGGTAGTCAGCCCAGGGATGCCCCTGTGGCTGGGTACTGGCAAGTGATACTCCATCTGTAACCAGAGGCTGCAGACACGGTCATACAAACACCCTGAGTGAGCCCTGCAGGCTTTCTCTCTGCTCTGAACCTAGGGCATGGAATAGCTTGCTGCGCCTCAGCTCCACAAGGCTGGGCATGCCCACCTCCTTCTTCCTGACACCCTTCCCCTGTTCCTATCCTTTACTCCATTGGGCTGGGCTTCTTAGGGTGAGACTTTCCTACTACCCAGATGGGCTCCCTCCTTAACGTGCAGTGTGTGTATGTGAAGAAAGGTCAGAAATGTAACAAATGAATGACTAGGGCAGGGGTGGGGCAAGTTACAAGTGAATGCCGGCAGAAATGGGTGACTACGTAAGCAAACTGAACCAGAAAAAGCTGTTTCCAGGGGCAGCCTTGTCCCACTCAGAGGAGGACGGGGCTCTAAAACTCTCTCAGCAGTCCCTGTCCCTGATACCATATCTTGGAGAACGTCAGGGTCCATGCGGGAGACCAGGATGGGGGCCACGTTTCCTATCAAGATTTTGTACTGGAGTCTTGGAACTTGAGCTAGGGAAATCCATAGTCCTGCAAGGAACTGGATGGATTCCTTTCCGTGAAGGAGTTTGGAGGCAAGAAGCTCTTCAGACTACGGTCCCTGCTTTCTTTGACTTAAATTCTCACATCTCTGCTCTGGCTAGGCAGGTTGTCTGTTCATTCAGCTAAGGCTTGGAGGAAGTGGAATCTGGGAGAATATAAAAAGCAGATTAGTCCCCGGGGAGGAATGAGCTGGGGTGACAATGTCTACAATAGCCCATGGTGAGCCAACACGGAGGCTAGGAGGGCCCTGGGTGCAGAGCCAGAAGGCATGGGCTTGATCCCAGTTTACCTCTGTAGGTCTTGGTGCCCTTACCTCTGAAGTGGAGATAAATACCAAACTTCACTTGCTGCGGCATGCGCTGTCCAGAGTGGCCAGTGCTGAACACCTGGAGCGCTCAACGTGCTGTAGAAATAGGAGGATCTGTTGTGTCACTTGTGTGGGTTTGTCTGAAGGGATTTTTCTAGGAGACCAGGACCCTGGAAGATAGGGTCTGGGGATCCCCATGTCACATTGGCACACCATGGCCATGTCTGAGAGTGGGGAGCCAGAAGCAGTATCAGGAGGGCCACGGAGATGAGAGTCAGTAAGTAGAAGCCCTGAGTTTGGATCTCCAGCACCCACATAGTCAGATGGAGCTGGGAGGAGGGAGTGGTAAGGATGCAGGCCCTGGAGCTCACTGAACTGTTAGTCTAGCCAGTCAGTGAATTCCAGGTTCAATGAGAGACTCCGACTCAAATATATACATGGAGAGCATCAATGTGAGGAAGACAGTGATGTTTACCTCTGGCCTCTACATGTAAGCAGACATACACACACATGTATGTACAACACACATACATGCATACACACACACATCATGAGGTGCTGACGGGCTGCAGAGAGCCCTGGGGGAGTGGGTGCTGCCATGGGGAGCAGGTACTGCTGTCTCTGCATGGTTACCTTAGGCTGAGTGGTGCAGACAGACCTGGCTGCTAGCCTACACCTCCATGGGCTTCTCTCACCCATATCATAGGAGTAGCATACGGAGCACCAGCTCAGCTCACGACTAGAGATTTGCTGCCTCCCCGCTGCTGCGCACATAAAAATCAAAGTGAACGGGTGGCCAGAGAGCCCCAGATGTCACCGCATTTTTTGCCTTACTCCAGGCTGTCGGTAAATCTCAACTAGATCCCTGCAGCATCCTGGCACCTCTTATTTTTCTCAACACCAGTTGCAAGAAATCAAGAGTCACAGTACAAGCAGAGACAGTAGGAAAGGCTGATGGGAATCTGCTTTGTCAGGCCAAGGGTTCCTCCACCAACTGCTCCCGCTCCAGCCTCCCCCTCAGCACCAGAGGCAGCAGGTTCTGGAGAGAAAAAAAAAAAGAAAAGAAAAAAGAAACAACAGCCTAGAAATACATAATTGATTTCCCCTCATGCTAGTTCCCAACATAGGCTTTTGGGTCGTAGGGAAGGTGCCTGATTGGAATATCTCTGAAGAGGGCAGTGAGTTATGGCAACGGACACTCTCCTAGCTGTCTCCCTTGCTCATAAATCTATCCCCCTCTGAAAGTGCAGATGGTCCATAATCGTCCATCATGTGGAGTTCAGCACCGGACAGCTCCCGGGCGGGTTTTTCCTCTGAGGATCTTTTTCTGCAAGCTAAACGGAACTGCGACTCCACGTAGCCTCTCCCTGTAATGGAGTGTGAGCAGATCAGCCGTCGGGAATGATTTAAGAGGGGACGACCAATAAATATCCAAGAGGTTGGAGCTCAAAGCCAGTAGGCAGCAGAGGAGGACGCGGTACTGAGGAGAGGGAGGAGATGCTCTGGTGTACTTAGATCGTGGATTGCTCTTTATATAATTATTTCGAGGGAGAACAGGTGGTACAGTCCCAGGAAGAGGTGTCTCTCGGGTGACTTTTTCAGGAAGCCCCCTCTAAGCACCTTCTCCTGCCATCCCAAGGAGGATGGAGGTCAAGGGGCCATTTGGCAGCAGGAAATGTAGATTCCCTGTTATTGATGTTTGGAGATAAGTAGACCCTGCACTACCTTACCTGTCCCCGTCCACTGTTTCATCCCCAGAGCTGCTGACTCCCCACCCATAGTTTCCTGTTATGCCCTCTTCCCGGGGAAGCCGGGCACAGGAAGAGGGGAGCTCACATGCGGACACTTTTTGTTCACCCCACTATCCCCCTAATCAGAGCTGGCACTTGAAATGGGAGCAGAGGTGGCTCTGTCTGGGGTTGGGCTCCCCAAGAGGCTCAGTTGCCAAGCACCCTGCAGCTCTTGGCTGAGAGAGAGCTATAACTAAATGGCAGAGGACAGTCGCTGGATGGTGATGATGCTCTGAACCCCAATCTCTGCCCTGAGGGTGCCTCCTACAGGTGCCAGTTGCCCTGCCCAGTGGTGCCAGTAGCTGCACTGCAGAGAGAGGCAGCAGCCCTCCCTCCTTCGGCTCCTGCTCTCCCGACACAGCAGAGCTCTAGGCTGGGGACAGAGGGTGATTGCAGATCAGTAGGGCTGAGGGGTCAGAGGCCAGACACCTGCAGATCCATCTGCAAGAAAGCCTCTCAGCACTAGCTCCCTGTGCACACACCAGAGAGGCTGCCTGGAGGATGCCAGAGGCCAGCCCCATGCCCTCCCTCCTGGAAGGGACACTGCCAGGGGGCAGGTCCAGGACCCACTGTGGCCCATCGCTAACCCTTGGAAATAGAATTCACCTCAGCATCTTTCTGGGACACTCCAGAGCAGAGCACACGATATACACATGAATGCAACCCAGCTGAATTCTCACGCCCTCTTGCCGTGCGCCAGCTGCTGCACGGTGGCACGAGTACATGGTGCGCTCTTCTGAGAGCCTAGAGGAAGGGATGTGCTCTCTGCAATGACCAAAGCCCCCCAAGGCATCTCCTTTGAGGCTCTCTGCAGTCTGATGAATGGCTTCCTACTCCTCCTTACACCCTCTCCAGGAGAGAGGGGAGGGGGCAGTCCCTCTTGACAAAGAAGATGCAGTTTAGAGGCCTGCCCCGCCATGTGGCTTCAGCTCGCTCCCAGACAGAGGATCTTGAGGGGGAACAGGTGAGCATCCTCTGAGGCACTTACACAGGCCACATCCCAAAACCACAGACGTCCTACAATGATTCAGCCCCTCCTAGAGGCAAGCCTTGATAATTTGCAAATTCAGTGGATCTCAGATTGCCCCACGTGCTCTTCAGCCCCTGCCCTGGGAATTCCTGTCTTGGTGGCTGAGTATCAGGCCTTGTCTCTTCCTCATTTCAACCTTGGGGGTCCTCCTCACTGTAGGACACAGTATGGCATGCACAGGGGACACAAGCTTCTCCAGCTCTTAAGTCACTGCCCTGAGCCTGCCTCAGCCTGTGTCTTAGTTCCTTTCTAAGTAACTAAGTTACTATGGCTGTGATAAAACACTATGACCAGGACAACTTAGAAAAGACAGCGTTTACTTGGGCCTGCAGTTCTAAGAGGTTAGAGTCCATGAGAGTGGAGCGAACCACGGTAGCAGGAGCACACATCTCAGGGCAAGCAGGAGGCAGACAACACGCTTGAAAGGGTGGGAATCTTGAACTCTCACAGCCCATTCTGAATGACACCCCTCCTCCAGCAAGGCTACACCTCCCAATCCTCCTCCAAACAGCCACCAACTGGGCACCAAGTATTCCGGAGATTTCTGGAGGATGTCGCCTGCATGGGAAGGACCAGACCCGACCTCCACTGAGGGCTTGCTGCCGGACAGCTCTGTGCTCTGGCTTGTGCCCCCTGACTCAGTGCCTGTAAATGCCCTCCCACCACCAACAGCCTGGTCTCTATGAGACCACAGCCTCCCCACCCAGTGCCATACTCCCCGGTTCTGCACAGCTGCCCTTGTTCTCCGTTGTTTGTGGGGTACCCTCTATCACCCCATCCTCCTCACCTCACTGTTTCTAACCCAGCAGAGCCTTCCTGGCTCCTTCTATTTATGCCTTCTTGTTCCTCGCTCTGCCATTTTCTCTGCAACTTGTCAGGTTTGATTTTATTATCCTACAGGTGCAGGCGCCATTGACAGCAGTGCAGAGAGCAGGCAGCCCCCCCCCCCACCAGAAACTCACGGTCACCTATCTCTGGCACTCCCTGAAACCCGTAGATACAAGCAGCAGTGACCACTCTCCTCTGTCCCCTCTCACTCTCGGTCCCCTCTCTGTCCCCTTCTCTCTGTTCCCTCCCTGTCCCCTCCCTATCTCCTCTCTGCCCCCTTCCTTTTGCCATCTTATTCCCCCACACACACCCCGCAGCACACTGGCTGCAGTGGTGATCATGCATGACCTATGGCTTTGATTGGAACCCTCATGTCTGTACTCTGTAGAGAAACTGGCGATAGATGGTCATGCTTTGAAGTGCTGTCTGTCCCTGGTGGCCTCAGAGTGGGCATGGGCTGGGCAGGATCTGACAGTACAGGGAGAGTCTCTAAGCAGGAGCTCTTCCCTAAGACTCTCTGATCACACAGGAATGCCCTCAAGTTCACTTGCCTCCTCCTCCCGAGAGTATGAAGCTTGTGTGTCCTAGGGAGAAGACACAGACCAGAGAGGCTCCAAGGCCCCCTGACATTGTAGACGGAAGCCCAACATTCATCCATGCCTTCAGGCTCTGTTGTGTCCTTGGAGAACTATCGATTTTGAAGCTGGCCTGCGTTTCCGGCTCACAGAGACTATGCATCAATTCTCGGACAGTATTTTGTGGTAGTGGGCAGTGCCAGCTCGGGGTCTCCTGTCCTGTAACCCTGGAGCATCTGAGCACGATCTCCCCACAACGGGGGCACAGTTACCGCAGTATCCATCTTGCCTTCTTGAAGAATGTACTTGAGCCTTTCCTGTGGAGGTGGCGGCCGCCTGGAAGATGGAAGGTGTTATTTGTCCATTTCTCAGTCATGGTGTGACTTAGGCTACGTTTGTGGACCTCAGCTGGATCCCTGAGGCCAACTTTGCTGGGAGAAGTAGGCTTCTGTTCCTGAGGCTTTGAGGGGCAGGCTCAGAGGCAGCGACAACAGGCAGCAGAGGGCACAGCTGTAGGTCGTGGCTCTTCTGGCCACCACGTAGAGGTTAGCAAGCAGCTGATCCCCAACCCATGGGCAAGATGTGGAGAGGGAGCTACATACAGCAAGAAGAATTTTGAAGAGATCCCAGGAAGGACTTTTCCTGGCAAAAAGATTGTTCAAACTTGGGGAAGGTCTGCCAAGGGAAGGAGAACATGGGGAGCTTCTGGGAAGTGTTAAAAATAACACCAGCCCTCGAGGAGAAAGCATGGGTCAGGTGCCTTCTGCCCATCCTGAGAGCAGGGAGAGCCGGGATCCTACTAAATCCTGACCTCTGCCCATGCGTGTCCAGGGAGGGGCAAGCCTTTCCTGTCTCAAGAAGTTCCACAGCTTCTTCAAAAGGGACACTGCCCCTAATCAGTGATCAGGAGCTGGTCTACCACAGGGTTCTGGGAAGTCCATTGCCTCTCAGGGGTCACAAGCTCTCAAATGGTCTGGCAGGACACAGGATATTACCAGCTATCCCAGACCACTCAGGTCTAATGGGGTCCTCAGGCTAAGAAGCAGTAGGTCCAAGAGATGTGTGTGTATATGAGTATACACGTGTATGTGTGTATACACATGTGTATATGTGTGTGCATGCATATGTGTATTTGTTAGGTATAGGTGTGGAGGTGTTCATGTTCACGTGTGTGTGCAAGTGTGTTTGCATGCCTGATAACATATGCACATGTATACATTTATATGCATGTGTGTTTACGTGTGTATGTGGGGGTATGTTTATATATACATATATATGTCTTATGTCTGTACATATATATGTGTGTGCTTACATGTGGGTGTCTTGGGCCATTCCTTCTTAGGCTGACAAAGAGGACCTCACTGAGCAGGGTCCCACTCAGCCACCATCTTCCCGTGACCTTCCTCTCCTGCCCCCTCTGCCTCTTTATCCATTCAGCATCTCACAGCCTTCTACTCCTTCCCCCTCCTGCCAAGGATGGCAGAGCCCAAGCCCCTTTCTTCTTTGGTGACATTGTGTGACTTTTCTTCCTTTCTGGCTTATATATGTCAAAACTTTGTGTTAGGGAAGACAAGCAAGGGAAGCCATGTGGGAAGTAGGTCACCTGGAAATCAACAACCTGCCTGTAATTAAATCTGCGTTCTCCCTGGAAGAGCCGAAATCCGGTGGGCGGCTTCTCTCCGTGCTCCCTCCCTCCCCTTCCCTTTTTCCAGGGCCAGGTTCCAAAATACGACTCTTCTCGTGTGAAACCCCCCAGGGAAAGCTCGTTAGGCAAACAACGAAAACATCCCACATTGGGGTGCACGCCATCTCTCAACCCTCACGGAGAGAGGAGGCTGAGCGCAGAGGCCCTGATTACAAACCTAGAATGGAGTGTTTGCTGTTTTTGTTTAGTGGGGCTTCCCGGCGCACGCCCTCAGCAGTTCTGCGTCCTGGATTTTAACAGTTGATTAGCAGCCCCCTCTGTGTTGGAGTTTTGATGATCCACGCTGGCCCTGCTTCTGGTTGCCATGTCCCAGGCTCCTTCCTGGCCGCTGGTTAAGCAAATAGCACCTGGAGCCTCAGGATCGTCGCGCTTGGAGTGTGTTTACTCCACTCAGGGCGCGAATTGGGCTTAGTTGCCGAAAGGGCTCCAGCTGACAGTGCAGAGACGGAGCGGAGCGTGGAGAAGGCATAAGCTTACAGCAGCAGGCAGGCAACTCTAGAGATGGGCTGGCTAACGACCTGCTGGAGGCTTTGTCCCAATCCCTGCGACGATTGTTTTATAAAGAGGGATTTAAAAAAAAAAGACATTTCTAGGAAAAGGCAAAGTGCGAAGCTTAACTTGTATGCTAGAAAAATCTTCACAGAGCTAATGGTGGAAGGTGAGGGAGTTGATGGTGACGTTTGCGGACTGGCCCCTGTCAGAGCAGGGTCTGCTGCAGGCTGTTATCAGCTCCTGACTACCAAAGAGCTGGCCCCAGGGATCAGGAGACTTGCCTAGCTTCATCAAAGAGCACTGTTCTAATTGTGTGGCAAACGCTGACTGGTTCTCTAGGAGCTGAAGGCTAAGGGTGCTCAGCACACAAGGAGGCGCAAGGGCTACTTCTCTGTGCCATGATGTCATCGTTGCTCGGGACTTGGTGCAGCCATGGAGCTATCCCAGCAACCCTGATGACAGAGTCTCCACCAGAGGTGGCGGAATCTTTACTCCGAGGTTCAAAGAGCTTGAGCCAAGGGCAGTGCTCAGAACACTGAATCAACAGAGATTTCCTTACCACCCTGTTTGCAAAATGCTTCAACATTTGATGCAGTGGGTCTGGTTGGGAGAGTGTGCAGACTTTGGAATTCGAACGACCTGGGTCTGCAGTTTAAGCCAGGCCACATGCTGACTGTGTGGCCTTGAATAAGTGGCAATTTGCAGCCAGCCTTCCTGTCTGAGTGATGAGCCGGTGGTTCTGGGGATGATGTGCTGTGCGGAAGGCTCAGTGAGCCTGGGGGAAGAGCTGGGTCCCCAGCCAGTTCTTGGAGAAAGTGTTAGCCCTTTTCTTTAAGCTGTGTGAGCTCTTGTCTGTGTGTGTGCATATGTGCATGCGTGCATGTGTGTGTGCGCATATATACAAATATACATGTGTATGCATACTTGTAGGTGTGTTTATATATTGCTGTAAGTGTATGCCAAAGGCTGTATGGTTCATAACTTTAAACTATCATTTTTGTCTATCTGAAATTTCACATTTAGCTGGATGTCTGATAGTTTTTCTGCTGAACTGTTGCACAAGGCCTATCATTTCACTTTTAGAGCTAAATCAAATGCAGGTGCACAGAGGGCTGTGGCTGCCTTGCTTCCTGGCCCAGCTTTAGAAAGTCCGGGTTCCCCAAGCCGTGGTTTGACCTCATAGCTAAAATCTCCTTTCTTTCTAATGTCAGAAAGCCCTGTGGTTACACGGAGCAGACCACTGAGCTGCCCACACCCTGGCCATGATCCCAGGCTGGAAACCAAGGCAGTAGCTACAGCATTGACTCGGGGGCCGTTCTGGCAACTCATCCCTGGCTCCTTTTGCTCACTGGGCTGTAGTCTCTAGAACACTGTCGATTTGGCTCCTGGGTCATATTTGATCTTCCCCAAGCCAGGTGTGGTGACACACACCTGTGATACCAACCCTTAGGAAGCTGAAGCAGCAGGACTCTTGGGCCACAATGGTAAGCCATGTCAATAGGTAGATGATTGATAGATAGATATAGGGAGATAGATAGATAGATAGATAGATAGATAGATAGATAGATAGATAGATAGATAGATAGAGATGGATAGAGAGAGAGGGAGATAGAGATAGATAGATAGATAGATAGATAGATAGATAGATAGATAGATAGATATGGATAGAGAGAGAGATAGGGAGATAGATAGACAGACAGCCATATGGTGGACCAGAAAGTTAAGGCGTCTGCTGCCAAGCCGAATTCCTGAGTTCGATGTGGCCTACATGTTAGAAGGAGAAAACTGACTCCTGCAAGTTGTCCTCTGGCCTCCACACTCAGCACGGTATATGGAAGCCTCCTCCCCATACTTGATCAACGCAATAAAAGCTTTTAAAACAAGCAAACATTTGATCTTCCTTAAACAGTGCCCCACAGCGTATCTAGTCAATGCTCCCAGACACAACCCCTCCTCAGAGAAGTTCCTTCTGCCTTGCTCTGGCCCCAGGATCCACCGCAGTTCTCTCCCAGCCGCTGCTGTCCCGAGAGTGGCCCCTCCCTTATCCCTTCAGCCCCATCCTACCCCCTTCCATTTTTACTTGGCAAATTACACCCTGGTCTTCCCTGGCTGCTCAGTGGGTGCTGTCAGGCCCTGGCAGGTTCAGGAGCCAGCAGCAGGGGGCAAAGACACTTGCAAAGAGGAACTAATAGGAAATGAAATAGCTTTTCTCCTCCGAAGACCCCTCCCTGCTCTGCCGGTAGACCCACCCCTTGCGGCGTGAATTGTTTCCAATCCAATCTCGTGTTTATTGAAGTTCCCTCCAGGGTAAGCTCGGGAGACGTCTCCCCCAGCCTCGTAGAGTGGCCTTATTTACCAGAATCCCCTCGGCGTGCCATTTAAGCATCTCCATTAACATTTCCTGCGTCTTGCTCATTGCAAGCATGGGCCCTGGGAGACCTCCAGGGTGGCGGCACAGCGGCGGCCTGCAGGAACGCGGGGCTGATTTTAATTGGTTTGAAACTGCCGCTGCCGACCACAGAGGGGTCCCTTTCCTTGAGTAATGACCTGGAATTTGATCACGAGGCTCTTTGTGAGTTTGTAACACTGGAAGTACAGCTGTGTGAGATCAAAGCCACGCATGTAGCAGGCTGCGGCTCACGCCAAGCCTAGCTGTGAAAGACCTAGCTGGTTAGAGGCACAGCCAGGAGGGGGCGCTACTGAGCGAGTTTCCAGGAGCTGCCTGTTGTCCCAGGAAAGATGGGAGATCCCGGGAGAGCCCTCACCAGGGAGCCTCCTGGGACAGGTCACTCTGCAAAGGACCCCAGGATGCTCATCCCCCCACCCATCTTCATGCGGTGGAGGAGGAGTCCCTTTGTAAGGGTGCTGGTGTTTCTTATAAACTTGAGGAGCTCTGCTTGACAAGGAAAAGTGGCCAGGAACACAGCCCTCTCTAGTGGCCTTTGCGAGGGGTGGGGCTGCCCAGAGGACTAAGGCCAGTTCTCCTACCAGGAAGACGGCAGGGAGGCTTGGGCTCCTGGGAGCAGGAATGGTCTTGGTCTAGAGATCGTCATTTGGAACAGTTAGAGGTAGGTCTTCTTGGGTAAGGTCACCTGATTCTGCCTGAAATCTCGCTGTCAAATCCGTTCTCCAGTTGCTTGGCCACTAAACCACCAGCCAGATTCTTTCTATCTATCTATCTATCTATCTATCTATCTATCTATCTATCTATCTATCTATCAATCATCTATCTATCTATGTGTTTGTTTGTTTGTTTATATGGAAGAATCTCACTGTGTAGCCCTGGCTAGCCTAGAACTTGATATGTAGACCAGACTGGCCTCAAGCTTACAGAGATCTCTGCCTCCTGAGTGCTAGGATTAGAGTTGCATACTACCACCTGGCCTCTCCTGCGCTTCTGGGTGCACAAAATCTCATGCTTCTGGCCATTGTCATCTCATGCAGATAAGCAAGCCCAACACCTTCCCCCAAAGGCTTGTGGTATAGCTACACAGCCAAAAAAAAAAAAAGTAGGGACTAAGACAAGCCTCAGACGTGTGTATCTTTTTCCAGGAGTCACCCACGGAGGTTAACGTGGCACTGTCCAGCCCTGCTGCCTTTCCTGCAGGAGCGGGAGGTGTTACTGAAGGGTTTCCCTACACAGCCCAGTCTGGACTTTATCTTTCAGCTCTTTCTTAGCATCCCAAATACTGACGTCATAGACAAGGGCCACCATGGTCAGTGTGCTGAGTTGTAACAAAGAAATGAAGAGTCCCAGAGAAACCCCAGTGCCCTCTGAGCACATCCACCTTCACAGTCCCCCACAACCAAGAACAGCTCTGAGCGGCCATTTGGTAACTGCTTTTTATCCTTGAACAAAAACAGAAAAAGAAAGAAAAGCCTTCCTAGGTCTGGAAAAGTGGCTCAGGGGCTAACGGGTTTGCAGAACACACGTGAGACCCTGAGTTAGAACCATCAAACCCATTTATAAAACAAACAGGCATAGGGCAGTGGCATGTGCCTCTAGTCCTAGCACTGGAGGTGGAGACAGGACGATTCCCGGGGACTTCTGTGCAGTTATCCTTGTTGTCAACAAGCTCCGGGTTCATTGAGAGACCAGGACTCAAGCAATGAGGTAAGAACCCACAGAGGAAGGCACTTGTGTTGACCACTGACCGCCACACATGCATGCAGGGGGCCACACTCCTGAGTGTACATATGCGCACATAAGTGTAACACACACACCCATACACATACACACACACACACACACACACACACAGAAACCTTCCCCTACATGAATGATAGATGACCTGGCAATGTCCTTTTCAGGGCCACTCCTATAACGCCTGTCTTTCAGCTCTTATATTGGGGAGTCTTTTGGAGAGCGACCATGAGACTCTAGGTGTTGGCCCCCACAAGTTGTCCTCTGACTTCCACAGGCATGCCGTGGCACACACATCCATATCTGCATCCACACATAATAAATAAAATGTAGTGAAAATTGACATATATGTATATATGGGGTATTTGTATAGGTTTTATGCAAATATTATACCACTGTATCTTGGGCTTTTGAGCATCTTTGGATTCTGATATCCCTGGAGATCCTGGTGTCAGTGCCTCCCAAGAGACCAGGGCACCTGGTTTTGCATGTGACTATGGGAAGAGGGGCAGGGTTTATTGCCAAGGCTTCTGGTGTGCTCAGGAACTTGAGAGCAAGCCCTGCTCTCCAGGTAGCTTTGTTGGAAGCCTAAGACCGCCAATCCCTTTGCAGCTCACGGTGGTAGGAGTCAGGGTTCTGGATCAGCAGAACTGCAGGTCTGGCCTCCTGTGGTTCACAGTTGTTAGCAATCCCAGTCCTTATACAGCAGGCAGACAGGACCGCACCTGCCCTGCCCCTCCCCCTTCCTCAAAGGCTGACCCTTTGGGAACTGTAGAGGCTCCCTCTCTGTTCCCCTACATCCAGACAAGAAAGCACTGATCGCAGCCTAGGGATGGCTCCACCTGGGACCTTCAGGGTGGGGTGACAGAGAGATGAATGATCGAGGAAGCCATGCTACATGGAACCCTGCACACTAAACTTCAGTGCTCTGTGGCCAGGCCTGTGCCCGACCTGCTGCCCGCACCGCTGACAGCCAGTGTGAGACCATGTAAGAGCCAGACCAGTGGGTTTCAGAAGTGGAAGAAGGAACCATGTGGAGTTGGCTGTAGCAAACTGGCCAGTGCCAGCAAGAGCAGGGTGGCGGGCTCATCCATTCTGGACTCTCAAGTGCTACCAAAGTGCGGATTGCGTGTTTAATGGTGAGCCTCCCACCATTCTGCTGAGGTTGCCTCCTGGGACCACTGTGATGGCTACCACGTCACACTGTGGAGGCTGCAGAGGTCACAGAGCAGTCACCCCCCCCCCCTCTGTCTTCACCTAAGCTCTATCCAGAGAAGACTCAAGGGAGCATGGGCAGTTTATTGAGCCAATAAAATCTCAAGTACACAAGTTTCAGAGACCCATGGGGTTTGTTTACTTCCTATAGGGGTCAAGGATTTCCCAGCCTGAGATCTTTTGTTCTACCACCTCAGTGTCCCCAGCCTAGGAAGACACCTGTCACCTGAGGGCAAGTTGTACTATCTGTGCCCACCTTGAGACACTGTTCTGTTAGCCTGGCATCCTGACTTGAACACACAGAGAGACTCGTCCCTTTTCCTTGCATGATCTAGTCATGTACCACATACTCATACTCCTGCCATGAAGAGGGGGCACACTGTTATGGTGAAAATAAAATGCCACAGGTCCCCAAGTGGCTGCAGTGGCAGACACACTGCAGGACCCCAAGTGTCAGCAGTGGGCATGAAGCCATGGCGGGCCACGAAGGCACCCGAGTCCCAGGAGGGAGCCACGTGGTGGGTTAGAGACAGAGACATGGATAGGCACACGCCATGCAGAATGAAGTTGGATATTTATTTAGTGGGGGGGAGGAGGGAAAGGGAGAAGGGAAAAGAGAGAGAGAGATGGGGGAGGGGAAAAGGGAGGGAGGCAGGAGCTGCCTCTTTGGGAAGGAGATGGAACAGGGGAGACTGCAAGCAGAAGAAAGATCTGCCTGCCTCAGTGGTGGGCTGGGAGGGTGAGAGGGTGGGGGGAGGGGCTTGTCTCTTAAAGGGATAGGACAGACCATTACACACACTGCTTGTTCTGTTGGCTGTCTCTTTTTGGTTACTTTTTGGAAAACATTCCCAGCCCCCTTTCAGCCCAGTCCTCCTCTTTGGCTCTTGGATCTTCCCTGGTATGTCGCGTTCTCAGCGACCCCACCTCACCTTGGTACCCACAGCCCTGAGAATTGATTCTGAACACAGTTAGCCCTAGTTCACAGTGCTCAGTGTGGCATCTCTGTGTTGCAGCTTTCGGCACATCATAAGAGTTGAGAAGCGATAGTCAGGAAGTGGGGAAGAGTGCTGGGGCCAGAAGAGGGTTAGGGAGACACCGCTAGGGAGCCCGGTGCAAAAGCCATGGTCTCGGGGCTGGGGCTGATGCTCAGGCTGGGCCCTCACTGTAGCCTTGCCCAACTTTGCAGAGTCAAGACGGCCAGCAGGTTCCAGACTTATGACTGTGAAGTTCTTATCCCCATGGTGGCTTTTTCATGTCCTTTTCCACTGCTGAGGCATACCCCCAACTCCTGCAGGCATGTGGGGGGCTCTTCTAGTCTCTTGGCAGAAACAGCCTTCCCAGGAGTCCAATCTAGAAGAGAGCTCCACAGGCCCAGTAAACAGAACCAATGGGAGCGGGCTGGCCAGATGGCCAGATAGATTGATGACTGATCTCATGGCTCTCAGGAGAATGTGACCTGTCTGTCCAGCTTCTACAGGGCAGGCTGGCTCCATTGGGAGTTGCCAGCCCAGCCCCAAGCCAAGCCCACCTCACTCTTCATTTTAAGAGTGAGGCCCACCCACACCCTGGGACTCATCTCCCATGAGGGGACAGATCGCAGATGTCAAATCAGTCAAGGAAAACCTAGATTTTATGTTGGGATGCATGGCTGGGACCCTGCCAGGGAGACACAAAAGCTGACCATCAAAAGTTCCACAGTCCTGTGATCTGGCCAGATGGGCCAGGCAGTGAGCTCCGTAACAGAACACTGCCCTGCCTGTGTGTTTTAGATCTAGGCTGCTAGCTCTCATGAGGTTGTAGAAGCCGAGGCAGCATAAGGGTAGAGTATCACTCTACCTAGGACAGCAGAGCACATTCCCTCAGCAGAGAGCTGCAGGCCTGGGCAGAAAACACAAGGAATGGGGGAGGTGGAGGAGGGGCTTTTAGTTCAGAACTCATTCGGAGCCCCAGCCCTATGTTGTGTGGACCTCAGCAGGTGGGAAAGGGCAGCCACTGGTGAGCTGTCCCCACAGGAATGCCGGAAATACAGAAGGGACAGGAATGCAGGAACCATCCCTATGGTATTGATGGGGGAAGGCTGGCAGAAGCCTTGAGATGGTAACAACCCTCTCCAGGAGCACAGCTGGGGTTCTAGGCAGGCTAGCCAGCAAGGGGGTTTTGGAAGCTTGCAAGGACCCAGCTGTGGAGAAGGTGGGAAGCTGGGAGTCCTGAAGGAAAGCGGTATGGCTGACCGTGAAGAGCCTAGCTCCTTGGGAATGTGGACTTAACTTGAAAGCCTTAAAAATGCCACCAAGATATCTAGAAACTAGCCCCTCTTTTTTTTTTGTGTGTGTGTGTGTGTGTGTGGTACATGTGTGTGTGCATATGCACATGTGTGCAAACTCATGCAGAGGACAAATGTCTACATTCAGGATCTTCCTGAGTCTGACTTTTTGAGGCAGTCTCTCGTGGGGTCCCTGGGCTTATCTGATTGGTCTAGACTGACCGTCCAGTCAGTCCAGGCTCTCTTCCTATCTCTGTCTCCCCAGGTTTGGGATTGCAGGCATGTGCTACAGCACCCTGCTTTTTATGTTGGTGGTGGGGACCACACTCATGGCCTCATGCTTGCGTGGCAGACCCTTTATCCACTAAGGCATCTCCTCAGCCCCCAACTTTTGCTTTTTGGAAGAAGTGAGCTGGAACACGTGTGACACACGAGAGACCGCAGGTGGGAGCTGTGACGGGCCGAGGACAGTGTGCTGATTATTTATGAATGAACACGTGTGTTCACCACATGTTGAGTGCTGCTGCACTTGGGTGTTGGTCTGGGCGCTGCATACACGGGGTCACCTGGTGTGCTGTCAGGAAGCTGTCGGGCCCCATGCCAATGAATTCACAGATAATACTAACCTGCCATGGTCACGTGACCATGAGAGGACAGGGCAGAAAAGGACAGAGGAAAACTTCAGGGTGCAAAGTCAGAGGGGCCGCTCTGAGGGGACACTGCCCAACATTTGGAGGTTTCAGGGAAGAGCATCTAGCCCTGAGATCAGGTCAACTTGTTGGAAAAGTTCTCAGAGAGGAGGGCAGAGGTCAGGAAGGAGGAGGATGTGGAGGGAGTCAGGTGAGGCGGTGTAGGTCAGGTGAGGAAAGTTCGGGAGGGGTGGAGTAAGAAAGAGTCCTTAATTTGGGTGAGTTTGCTGGCTGTGAAAAATCCCTTCCCAAACGCAAATGTCTAACCCATAAGCAGCCACTTTTAGGAAGGTGGACACGGACTGCTCTGCTGAGCGGCTATGGGCATGTGCCATGCCACCCATTCGCTTCTCAGAGTAAGAGAAGCTGGAAACCCAAGGTCAAGATGTGCGCAAACCTCGTATCAACCTTATCACAACATGCAGGAGAGGAGAGGCTGCTCACAGGGGACCTAACCCTCGTAGAAAGGTGCCATCCTCGCAGCTAGTCATCTACCAGGCCCCTCTCCAAATGTTCTCAAGTTGGGTGTTGGGAATCCATCATGTGGCCCTGGATCTACCCATTACTGACATGGTCCAGCAGAGATGCAGGACCTAGGGCTCCCTGGACTTGGCCACACGCTCTAATGTCGGGCTGAGAGCCACTGTGAGAGGCACCACATTGTATGCTGTGAGAAACAGCTCAGGGTAAAGAAGGGTACATGTGGCTAGCTTGGGGGAACTCTGGCAGGTTTGGATGGAAGGGCAGCCTAACTGAGCTCCAAGGCATCATTACAGGCCCCTTGGGGTAGGACATTGTCACTGAGGTTGAGCCCAGTGCTTGAGAGGCTGGCAGTGGAGGTGATATTAAGGACACAGCCACATAAGGGCTGTGCTGGCTGGCAAGGAGAAGGGGCCCCTTGAGGGAGACAGATCAGAGGGGCCATCCATCAGTGGTCCTCCTTTGTCACCTCGACCCTCTAATCCACAGCATCCTCTCACCTTGCCGTTGTCACCTTCCCCTTTGAGAGCCATGACTAGCCAGCGAGCACCTAGTTACCCCCGCCCCCCTCTGCTCTGCAATATTTCCTCCTTCACAGTGCTTCACAGTGTTCAAAGACACCACACTAGATCCTGTGATATTTCTAATCAAGAACACAGGACGATGTGCGTCTGATGTCTCCCCGACATGAGAGGAGGTTGAAAATGATTTCATTCTCTTTTTTTTTCCTTTTCAAATGCAGCGCGAAGTCAGAAGGACCAAGGGGAACCGGCCAGCCTTCCCCGGAGCTGGCCCACAGGCCTCTTCGGTGGGAACCTGTCCTAGGAGTGGCCCATTCTGCAAACAGGTGTGTGCTCTCTACTCTGCCGCGGCTGGTTCTCAGTGGCCAAGGGTGGCCCATGTGGGTAGTGGGAGGGGGGTCAAGTGCTGTAAGAACAGGGGTCAATAGAGGGGAGCCTTGCTCTGCCCAAAGGAGTTTTTGCACTGTTCCCACCATGTGAATCCCTCACCCCCTCACCCCTGTGTTGTTCACCTGCCCTTACCCCTCCCCTCACTAAAATGCAAATCAGTATGTACATAATAGATAATTAATAGACTGATCAGCCAGCAAGGGAGGTAAGTAGATAAATAATTTTAATTATCCTTGGGTTGCTCATAAATTCCCTCGCTGCCGTTTTATTAAACTCTGTTTACAAGAGTCATTTATATTCCGTGTCGCCGTGCCAAACTTTCCTCCTTTCCTCCTCCCTGGCTCCCTCCAGGTCTGACCTAGGGTGGCATCCCACCATGTGACCACAGGCTTTGCTTCTAGCAGGGTCTGGGTCCCAAGGAGGGAGAAAGCTTTGCCCAAGTGGCCAGGTTAGACAGCGGGAGGGAACATGTGGGCTCAGTGTAGCCAGGGAGCTCCAGCCCTTACTCCCCAGTGTGGCTTGGGCCAACTGGGAGCCTTGGTTACACTTGGCACCTGTGCTGTGGCTATGAATTCATTCTTCTCCCCAGGGATGCCCTTGGCCTATGAATAGCCCTGGCTGAGGTTTCCTCGGTACTCTGAGTGCCAGGAGAGAAAGCAGGTTACTAAACATAAAGTAAAGCTCCTACAGAAGATCAGGGCCAGACTCTCCCAGGCTATCCCAGAGATATGGCTAGTGGGATACCATGCCTCCTCCTCCCCAGATAACCTGGCCTTGGTTAGTGGGTGTTGGGAACCATGGTGGCAAATGTGTGCCTGGTTCCCACGGAGCTGAGCGTCAGAGAGGTGCTGGAGGGAGGCTGGCTCAGGTGGGACCTGCCTCAAATGACGGTACCGTGAGGAGGGACGTCTTTTCTTGGGAATCTTCCTCACGTACTCTTTCTGTCTTGCTAGTTCATCAGTGTTGATGTCTCCCCATCGGCATGCAGGAAAATGCATTGGGAGGACCTGGGTGGCCCTAGCAAGGCTTCCTCTGGTCCTGTCCTCCTTCTATAGTCGGGGTAACTTGGATTGAAACACTAATGCGGTGGGAACAGAGGGCCAGGAGCTGAGCACGGGCCAGGGAAACACTCTCTGGACTCAGGCATGCATAGGGCTGCCCTGATTGCATCCGTTCTTATGACCAGACCAGTGTCGAGAGCTGGGAATGTGTGCCTGTTGAAGGTGTCTGCGGGGAGCACAGGCTCCCCCACCTAGGTGTTATCTCTTCACGCCCATGCTCTGGCCAAGCGAATGTCTTGTATCTCTGTCTTGTTGATGCTCAGGTGCCCAGATGCTCTCCCTGTGCTCAGCAAGGTCATGGTTGCCCAGCTCATGACTGACAGAGCAGCGCTCACACCTGAGTTCCCTGGGCCCAAAGCCCCTCTCCTGCAGGCCCCACGTCAGGGGATGCTCTGCAGAGCATGAAGCTGTGTCGCTCGGATCCTTCCTAGATTTTGTTCCTGGAAGTGAAGTCAGGCTGTAGATGCCATTGCTCCGATCAAATGGGGCCCCGGCTGAGCTCTCGGAGGGTGCTTTCTTGATGGTAAAACCCAGATGTCTTCCAGTTGCTGGCCTGTACCGCCACTGTGTAGGGCTGAACGAACCCTGGTTTCTGCAGCAGATTGGCACTGGATGGTGAGCTGGGTTGTGCACTCTCTGCTGACTGTTCTTGACTCCTTGGAGGGAGGCTGTTTGCCCTGGGCAGAGGGAATGCAAGCCGAGCAAATGGAGAGGCCTTTTAAGTTCCACTCGGTAGAATTAAAATCTGAAAAATGGCTCATTGGAGGTTCCCTGCCCTTTTAAGAGTTTGTTTAGCTCAGAGCTTTGCAGTCTGCCCTGGGTCTTGCCTAGCCCACACCGACTGAGTGGGAAGGTGCCAGGACCAGGGAGAGGAGACAGAGTTCACGGGGGGCTTTTGACTACCTCTTCCTATGTTAAGGATCATGCTGTCTGGTCACCAAGACAGTTAACATAGCTGTCTGGATCAAACCTCCTGGGAGGTGTGCAACCCCAGCTATTCCTTAGAGAGCAGCAGCGGAGTTCAGCTTCCTGAAAACCCTATCCGAGTCCCTGGGCAGCACCTAATTACTGGCTTTTCTTATTCCATTACAAATAGTCTTAGCATTTTCTATCTGTCTCTGTTTTGTGGAGCTTATTGGGTAGCAAGAGAAAAAAAGAAGAAAAGAAAAGAAAGAAAGGCTCAAACTGATGCCACTCCTCACGATAGCCAGGATGACTGGCTTTCCCAGGTCTCACCATCCCCTCCCCAACACACTGACAAGAGCCCTACATCAGCTCCTGCCTCATACGTCTGAGCCACCAGGACCAACATTAGGAAGGGGGTGATAACTCACTGATGACAAGCAGCTAGAGTGATGTTTCCTGTCCTGGAGGAGCCACTGCTTTTCCCCAGACAGGATCTGAGAGCAGAACTGTGCTGAGCTGTCCCCAGCGCCCCAAGACGAAGGGCTCTGGACAGTGTGCCAGAGCTGCTAGATGCCCCAACCGCAGGCATGGGAAAGAGTTGAATTCTCATGCAGACATCAATAGCGGTGTTCTTGTTCCAGAATGTGGTTCCCACTATAGGTGACTTTTCTGGTTGTCATCGGGTGTCATTGGAGCCCCAAGAACTGTAGTGTGTAGCTGAGAGTGGTTGGACCTTCAGTGGGTATCCCTCGTTCTCTCCTGATGATCTTAAACCAGCCTCCCTGGAGCCCGGAGATCCAGAGACCGCTGACGGGATTGCTAGCTTCTTTTTCTAATCATCGTTTTTCTGTTATTTATGCTTGCCTCTGCCTCCTGAGGGCCAGGTTTAGAGGCATCATGACCACGCCTCTCTTTATTTTTAATTCTTAAGATTTTTTTGCACGAATTTTAATTTTTCCTATTAATAAAAACCCGGAGTCAGATATCAGGGTGAAAGCGAACGGACCAGAGAAGCAGAGCAGCCAGCCACTAGTTCTTACCTCTACGAAATCCTCAGACTGCATGGGGTGTCCTGTCTCTACCAGTCCTCAGCCTGAATGCCATCTCTATGAAACCTCAGACTGAATCCTGAGCTCCATCTCCTCCTACTTTATGTTCCTCTCCCTGCCCAGCCATATGACTCCTGTCTCTACCTCCCTAGTGCTGGGATTAAAGGCGTGTGTTCCAATACTTTCCTTCCCAAGTATTGGAAGTAAAGGTGTGAGCTACCACTGTGTTGTTCTGGTTCTCTTTTAGAGTGATTCAATCTCGCATAGCCCAGGGTGGCCTTGAACTCACAGAGAACCATCTGCCTCTGACTCCCAAGTGCTGGGATTAAGGGTGTGTGCCATTACTGCCTGGCCTCTATGGCTAACTAGTGTGGCTAGCTCCCCACTCTGATCTTCGGACAAGCTTTATTTGTTAGATCATAAACAAAATATCACTATGAAGACTTATGTTTATTATTTAAGTACATGTGCATTTGTGTGTGTCTACGAATCTATGCGTAGTTAGTATGCACATGGATGCATGTGCCTGCAGAGACCAGAAGTGTCAGATCCCCCGGAGCTGGAGTTACAGGCGTTCATGAGGCTCCATGGTTGATGGGAACCAAACCCGGGGTTTCTGCAAGAGCAGTACATGCTTTTAGCTGCTGAGCCATCTCTTTAGCTCTGAGGATTAGTCTCCTTAAAGCAAAGTTAACCCTTCACATGTCTTCATCACAACACAAGAAGAAAAGTAACCGAGGTGCTTCTTGGAAAACGCAGACAAGTGAAGCAAGCTGTCACAGCCGCTGTGGTGGCCCAGACATTTTCTCCCCTCCCTAGCTCTTGAGACATCTCAGGAAAGCAGCTTCCCACCCGGTGCTGTCTTTGCTTCGCTTTACGGCTCCTTGATAACCGCTTCTGTTACTTTGTTGCACGGAAGTGCCATCTTGTAGCCAATTCTTCCATGCCTGTTTTGAAGTACACAGGCAGGATCAGACACTGACCCTGTCTCCAAATTCTATGCCACATTTAAAAAGCCTAGAAGAGGCATTTTTCCAAATAAGAATTAGGAGATGATAGTTTACTTTAGAAGCAGTCTTCAGATACATTTAAAATTTTTTGAAAAGTAGCCTCCCCCAAGGTATTCGTGATCAAAAGACATATGAATTCTCTGCTCTCATTCCTGTTTGTCCACCTCCAGAGCCTTCCCCGTCCTCCATGGAGGTCTTTTCTCAGTACACATGCTGATGCTGATGTGGGGTATGGTCATATACACTAATATGCACACATATGATCAGGCATGCATACATGTGCAAGCATGGCTTCACACATAGGTACACATGCACAACACTTGCCCACATGCTTACACTCTCAGATGCACATGTGCATACACATAGGCCTATGGACACAGCCACATACAACCTAATACATGCAAACACAGGCATACCTATGTGCATACAGGCACTCACACCCAGTGTTTAGCAACATGTTCCCATCGTCAGCTGAAAGGTGATGTTAATTGAATTCTTTCTTAATCACATCTGTGTATCAGACATTCTGCTCCTAGCAACCATTCCCAGGGAATGAGCAGTCATTTCTTTCTCAGAGATAAAGAGAAATAGATGTTGATGAGGTCGCTGGGCTGGTCAGTGGCCCCAGCCCATGTGACTTATTATTTAATGAGAAAAACAGGAAGCCCTCAGAAGAGATCACTGACTGAAACTCCCAACCTCAGGCTGGAAGCTGAGCATCTGCAAGCTTTGCCTTCTGCTGGTGCATAGCTGTTACCATATAGAGAATGACATCATCACTCCGGATGAGAGCATCTACCACCCCCCATGGCCAGCTGAAGGCCCTGCGGGTAGAAACAAAGGGAAGACCAGAAACCCAGTCTGCTGCCCCAAGTGAAGCCTCAGTGCAGGCTGTGTAACCATACTCCCTGCCTGCAACAGCAGCCAGGTTTCTGGTGTGTTTACATTCAGAGGGGGGCATATGTGCTTTAAGCATAATTTGCTGAATTGAAATTCATACAGCACAGACGCAAACCTCCCATTCAGCGAAGGGCAGTGCAGCTGACACAGGTACACCACTGGGCCCCGAGTTCGGATGAATTACAAATTGATCTTTAGTGCCTCCTTGTTTTAAAAGTGGCCCTCACTGTCACCAGCCCTTTCCTCTCTCCTATGGTGCGCTTTGCAAGTCAGGGTGACCCCCGTAGCCCAGGAAGCTCAGGATCTGGCAGGCAGCATTTCCTCCTTCCTTCATAACCAGCCCAAGGGATGCTGGGACCACCAAAGGCAAACTCCTGACTCCACGCTGACCAAAGAGCAGCTTCTCTAATCACCTGGCCTTGGTTGCTCATCTGTAACACTGAATGCTGGCACGGGTCTGGAAGGCTGCTGTCTGTTGCCTTATCCTGGGGAACCCAGTGCCTAGAAGAGCTATTTGATTTTTACTTTTTAGCCTGTGGCCAACTTCACATAGCTAGCTGGACTCTTGGCTTTTTTCAGCGCAACACGCTCATACTGTCATGGTGCCCCCTCCTCTCTCCACCTCCAAAACCTTTGTTTTCCCAGCCTTGACAGTCACCTGGCTTGGTGATTTTAGAGATTCCGAGAGTCCAGCTTCTCCATAATCTTCTAGAGTGAAATTAGCTAGTGAGAGCAGCGTGTTTTCCTTTTAATGGCAGATAGTATCCCATTGGGATGGTGGCAGCAACTTGGAGCCTGTCAACCACACACGGCTCAGGGTAGCTATCAATGCAGCCCAATACAACATCATCAACTTACTTAAAACATTGAGCTCTTTTAGCACATGTGTGTAGTATGTATGTATGTATGTATGTATGTATGCGTGTGTGAAAGCACTGAGATTTTTAGGCATATATATGTAGTAGCATGTATATGTGAGGGCAAGTGCACATGTGTATGTGTATGGGAGTCTTCCCTGATCACACTTCTCTCTTTTAGGCAGAGTCTCTCCCTGAACCCAGAGCTTACCAAGAAGGCTAATTTATCTAGCTAGCTTGCTCCAGAGGTTTTCCAAACTTGGTCTTCCAAGCAATTAAATTACAGCTAGACCAGCACATCCACCCGGCATTTAGGTATAAACTTTATAAATGACATCACTCGGCAGTGTCACACAAAATAAACACGTATGCTCTCGCAATCCGTGGACGACAGGTTGGGCATTCCTGCTTTGTGTCTTCACCTGCTGATGGATATAGTCCCCCCAACCCCAGCCCCCCACCCTCAGCCCCTCACCCCCCAACCCCAGCCCCCCACCCCCAGCCCCCCCAACCCCCACCCCACGACTGTGAAGAGAAGGGCTGCCAAGCATATAGGCCGCGTTGGCTCTTCTGTCTGGGCTCTCTGAAAACAGCTGATCTCGAGATTTGTTCTCCGTGGGGATACATGGCTGTTTTCCCTCTTCTTGCATCAAGCTGGTCCCTGCCAACCAGCTGTGGATGCCCGTGATGGACAGGGCCAGAGTCTTGTGGGGTCCCTCTGAGCATCAGCCTGTTCATGGAGGTCTTGGTTGCTGTCAGTCTTGGTATTTTTCCCCGGAGCCTAGAAACAGTATCTTGGAGACCAGAAAGACACCTAGAGAGCTGACCACAGTGGGCGCAGCCATCACTGTGGCGACACGGGTCTTTGAGGGAGACACTGTCTCGCCATCAGTTTAGACAGAGCCAGCTACTCACACCCTGTCCTTTGCTTCTAGGGCGGGCTCTGCTTTCTCGCTCTCTCCCCATCTTGAGTTTATCACGCACACAGGGGCTCTCCATCCTCCAGTGTGTCTGCATTTATCTCATTGCTATGAAGAAAGGAAAGACACATTTGTTAGCTACTGGGCCTGCAGATCAGCGGTGACTTATGTTCTCTCCTCGGAGCGTGTTTTCCTTCCTTATTGTTTCTAGCTCCACTGGACTCTCAGAGTCCCCCTCCCCCACCCCAGAGCCACATTGAGCCAACCGGGGACTCTATCCATATCTTACGCTGCCTTAACGGAGTGCTCCGGCATGGGTGGCTCAAGCGGCGGGCATTTGTTTTCTCCGTTTTGCAGGCTCGAAGCTCAAGATGGAGGTGTCAGCAGGGCTGGCTCCCTCTGAGGCTGGATAAATAAAAATCTGTGTGCAGTCTTGAAGTGGCTGCTGAGTAGATATTGAGCGCGGGCAAGCGAGCGGCAGTCTCCCTTCTTGCCAGCTCCCTGTGTGCTCACGTGACTGGCCGTCGGTGTGTGTTTAGGCTTTGATAGCTTCTCATGGCAGCGGGTCAGACCTGCTCTGCCTGACCTCATTTTTACTCAGTCACCTACTTAAAGAGTTTCTTCTCCAAAGGCAGTCCTTCTCTGAAGTCCTGGGGTTAGGGCTGGCCCATGGCTGTGACACCTCTGTCAGTCTGTGCACACAGAGCCGGGCCTCCAGGCTCCCCTCTCATCCCAGTTCCGTGTTCCTGAGTTCAGCTGCCTCTGTTACCCTAGGGTTTGGCAGTATCTGCCTCCAAATGAAGGTCTCAGGTTACCAGTGTCTGCCTCTACCTCATCCCTGAGCTCCTAGTCTGCCTGAAGCTCAGGCAAGAAGCCTGCGCTATAGATGGGGACACCAGTGTGGGGACAATGTGCTTACTTCTGTCCGTCCCTGCTACTGAGTCCACATCACAGTGGTACTGGTTAGCAGGTGTGCTCCCACTTTGAGGAAAACCACTCACCGCCCCCCAGCTCTCCCTTACCTCCGGGTACTTGAGTACGGCAGTGTCAGGGAACAATGGCCTGGATAACCCTGAGCGCTGAGCGCACAAAGTGATGACTTCGAGAGAAGCTGGGGACAGAGGTCTCAACAATGGGCACCTTGGATTCAGAGCTGGGGACTTCTGAGAGCTTAGACCTGAGATGGCTTCTTCAACAGGACCCAGGATGGTGGTGTGGTTCTGCTCCGTGAACGCACCTCATTCTGGGAGGGGTTGACATGACAACCTTGTGACAGCAGAGCTTTCTCAGTACCTTGCCAAGGGAAATGCTGGTATTAGCCACTGAGTTCTGTCTGCCCCAGGTCTTACCTGCAAGGGCATTGTCAGCAAGAAGTGTCTCACCCACACAGACATTTAAGCTTCACGTTACCACTCCAGGGGACAGCCCCCAAATCCCACCTCCTGCTCCTCTGCCTGGGCACACACTAGCGATGTGCACTCCTGACCAGTCTTCCCGGTGAATGTGCAGTTCAAGGTTGAGCTTGACTAAAATGTACCTTTGCCTACTGTTGGTGCCCAGTATTCTGCCCTGTTGCTGATTTTTTTATTCTTTGACTCTGGGGGCCTGCCACCCAGCTCCCAAATGAATACACGGAGGCATATTCCTTATGAATGCCCACAGCATGTCTCCTCTGTGTGGAGGTGGCTCCTTCCTGAAGGGCATTGTCCAATGACTTCCAACCTAGGTGTTGGCAGAGATAGTGGCCCCCAGGGACCTTCCCTGGCTTCTGGAGTCACTTTCATTGTTCTTGAAATTGCACGGTGGGAGTAGGGGCTGTTTGTGTTGGCTTTCCACTGTGTGTGCATCAGCACACTGAGACGTCTGTCACCAGACCATAGCGCGCTGTGTATCTACCTGATGGTGCCCCGCCCCCGGGAGACTCGATACTAAGAACTGCCATCGTCCCACTTTCCCAGACACATGCTTCATTTCCTGGTTCAGAGACTGGCTGCTGCTTTCTGCTTTGCCTATTTGGATAGAAGACAGCAGGCTTTTCTGGTCCAGACCAATTTTGTTTTGTTGTTTTGAAGACAGGGTTTCTCTGTGTATTCCTGACTGTCATGGAACTTGCTCTGTAGACCAGGCTGGCCTTGAACTCAGAGATCCTCCTGCTTCTGCCTCCCAAGTACTGGGATTAAAGATGTGCACCACCACTGCCAAATTTAAACCAATCTCTAAAGAGCAGCTGGAGTCATGTGGGACTCTGGGTCACCCTGTTTGTTCCTACAGTGGCTTGGCTTCTAGGCAGTCCCCAAGGCTCCATGGGCAGGTCTGCGTGACTGGTTGTTTGACTGTAAATGAAAAGAGGCTCAGAGCTGGCTTCATATCCCACAGTGGATAATTTCCACCTTGTCCTGTGGCTACCCTATTCTGTGATGGCTCCCAGCCTGGCTCTAGAGTCCTGGGATTTCTGGGGTAATGAGGAGGGGTCCCAGTGACGCTATGGAGATGGTTCTGGGGGCTTACGTTACCAAGGAGAGACCTCTGCCCGGAGATCATCCCCGTTTGGAACTTCCTATGACTCCATCCCCCTACTCCGCGCTGTTTCGGAGGAAGGATTTGTGGATACGGGAATGTTAAGGAGATCACAAACAGAGCACGACCCTGGCCAGGATCAGGAGGAAAACAGAAACAGCTGTTGGGGAGGAAGGAGAGGGAGGATAAAAGGAAAAAAGAAGAGAGTGAAGGGGAGGCAGAGGGAGCAGAGGAGGAGGAGGGAGAAGGAGAGGAGGAAGGAAAGGAGGAGGGACAGAGGGAAAGGGTGGATGAGCAAGTCCTGTCTGGGGCTGGAATCTTCCACTGGACTCTTTCCTGGGAGTTTAGTCAGAGCTTATGGGAAAGGGGTTCAGGCAGACCGAAGATGACTCCTGTGAAGTCAGTGAACCGCTGCACTTTCCTGGTATGCTCATGCAAGCCACTTTTACATTTACATACCACGTAAAGTCTCTAAAGGTGTTGTGATGTGGCACTCGGTGTGACTATTACATAATGATACTGTCCCCAGACCAGAAGAGAACACTGGCGTCAGAACACCTCTCTCTCTCTTTCTGTGGGGGAGTGCGGGGGGGGGGGTACGGCTGTTAAATTTTTAATATGCTGCTGATGGCAGGCTATTTTTCTAGAAAGTTTGTTTGTGTTTTCTTTTCTGAGTCTGGGGCCTGAGCGCACCATACATTTCCCACTGTGAAATGTGCCGGATCAGCAGTCTGTGAAGTGAATTGATATTAAATGCAACAAAAATCTCTAATTTTCCTTGATTCTGCCTCTGCCCTCTGCCCTCCTCCAGCCCCTGCTCAGAGTCCCCCGGCCTCTTCCCCCGCCAACTATGACTGAAAGTAGAAGGATGCACAGCTGAGGACTCCGTGGCACTCTATTAAGCAGGTCTCATTAATGATGCATTATTTACAAACAGCCTCTCTTCTATACGGCACCAACACTTACTCCCACTCCTCAGAATTGTCATGGAATATGTCACCTACCATGCACGGGCACTAGGGCTGTCCTGAAATGCAGCAAGCTACAAAGAGGTACCAGGTATCCCCATGGCCGTGTCCGATAAGAAACTCGCCCCGGGAAATCTCTGTAGGATAGACTATGCCGCGGAGGGCGGGGACTCAGTAGGAGAGGAATTATATGTGATGCGGCTGGAGCATCTGAACACTCAGGGGGAAACGAAAATGAAATTGCAGCAACGCATTCTAAGTGAGTCAACACCTGACGTTGCTCACACAGACCCTGCAGCGTGCAGTTCGCTGCCCGGTGCTACCCCTTCCCAGCTGCCTACCCAGAAGGCCCTCCCTCCCCTGAGCTGGACCCAGTGGGAACTGGCTCTAGCCCAGCATGTCTTCCATCCCTCTCCCCTCCAGGCCATGCATTCCCATTTACCTCCTGACAGCCCCACCAAACAAATCTTGATTTAAGAAATCAGACCTGACAGCTATATCTGGTCCTTAACATGCTCCAATTGCCAGGATCTGGAAAATCTGCTGTGGGCAGGCGGGATGGCCTCCAAATGCATTTCCAGTGTGGTGGATTGAGTGAGGACATGCGTGTCGGGATTCAGCGGCCTACTGCATGGTTCGTGGGCTCTGGCTACTGCCACCAGATAAAGCCCCAGCCTCTGGGAAGGTCCCCAGATCTAAGCACATTCCATGGTAGACAGACTTAATTAAGGAAGTTCTTGAGAGGGCAGCAAAGAATTCGAACAAGGAACAAACAGTCAAAGTTGGGACTGAATGAAGCCAGCAGCAGCATCGTGAGCCTTCACGGTCATTCGCTGATTTGGGAGGTGGGGTGCTGACGGTGTATGCCCACAAGAGTGGGCAGAGGATGTGTGGCTCTGGAGTCCTGAACCCTTGTCTCTCCCATGCTGCCCCTGCTTCCCTCAGAAGCCAGGTGTCTCCTGGCAGCCACTTGGTGCCACAACTGGATAGTGGTGATGCCAGTTTAACCTGATAAACTGGCCCTGGTCCCGTGTTCCTCTGAATGTTTCAAGTGTAGGTAAGTTGAGGAAAAGGCAGTCATTCACTGGAGAGGAGTAGAAAGCGGGGTACATCAGCCTGGCTCTTCTGACCGCAGACAGCATCCACGTGTTCGCGGAGGGACGGATGAAGCGTTCTGTTGTGTGCAGTGTGCATGTGCTCCTCATGTGGAGGTCAGACAAATGGCCATGTGAGCCTCAGTGGGTCCCATGCCAGCCAAAGTCTCCCCTTGCAGTCAGAACTAGGACTTTCTGGTCATCCCCCCTCCCGCCTCTTGTTCTTTAATGACCTGTAACATTCTATTGCTATAGGGTAGCAATGCCCTCATCTGTAACACCCCCAAAGTAGTAGATTAACTAAACAGAAGAGTGAGTTGGTGTGAGCCCCAGAAAAGAAACTTGACCCCTGCTCCATAAACTTGACTTTTATCTTCTGAGTCCTCAGTCTCTTGCCCAGATCAGTTCAGATCTGATAACTCAGATGTCTGATCAGAAGAAGTAACTTTAGGAGGCATTGGAAGGTTGTGAAATACAACACAGGAATAAGCTATCGGCAGTGTGACATTCTAAATGAAGAGATGCTTCCCGTACCCCCATCCCTAGCGTTTCTGTCAAGGAAGAATCTTTTCATGAGGACAGAGAGTGTATGAAAAGCCGAGGCACAGCCTCCAGGGAGGGCTGGTATTCAATACCAACTCCCCAAAGAAAGGCCACACTCCCAAATGAAGTCTGCCTGTGTCTTACTTTCCCCGACATAAAGGAAGCGGGTGATTTCCCCCCAAATGTAGTTTTGAGTTGGTGGAATCAGAATACGGCAGACAGAGGTCTCTAGTGGCAGAATGGAGCAGAGGATCTCTCTGAGCGCCTGGCATCCCGCTGTTCTTTCATTATGTGGAGGGAGCAGCCAGCATTCTCTGCAGCATTGGACACTTCCAGGGGCAGTGCAGGGTGGGAGGCATGGCATGGCATGGTATGAGGAGTGTACGTGCGCCTTACAAGCCAACACCGTCGTTTCGGCTCTCAATCCGTATGTATGGAGCACTTTCTGTGTGCCGGGGCTGTGCTAGGGATGGGTGGCAGTCTCTACTCCCCATCCCGTAGTCACCGGAGCTCAGCAAGCCCGGTATTAATTACCCTGGCTATATATAGTTATTGGAAGACACACAGGAGTTTAGAGCAACCCTCACATATCGAACACCAGTGAAAGCCTTAGGAAGAGGAAGCAGGGGAATTGAAGATGGAGCTCCAGGGGCTGGCCCAGCAGCCTTAGCTACAGCATCCCATTAGGTAGTAGAGGCTGGGCACATCTGCACTCCAGGCATTGTGCAATTCAAGGTTCAGCTCAGAGTCGGAATTGGCTAAATCACATGGTGGCCCAGTTTCTCATATCCAGCCGGCAGGATCCTCCTTCTTTTTCCCGAGCGTAAAGAAGTCCGTGAAGCCGCCTAGAAAGTTGCATGGACTGTGTTCTGTGAACACAATAACTCTCCTGCACGGATTCCAGCCCCCGCGAACAATAAGAGGGACTTCAGAGAGAGCCTTCGTTTGGTCCTGTGTCCCCAGGGAAGGCTTCCCACTCTATGGACCCTGTGAAGGACGGCGTAGGAGAGTGAACAGGGCACAGGGCTACGAGAGTGCCGCCAGCCCCATTCTGCTTGCCTGTAGGACAGCAAGGCCAGCCAGGAGTGTGTGCAAGGTGCTTCCGTAAATTCCCACACCAGAAGCTGAGCGCCACTAATACCTGCTCGATTTAATTAGGAATCCACCCAGGCAGCTGGCTTGCCGCCACAGAAGTTTCCTTATCTCCCATGCTTTACCCTGCTGATAAGTGTGGACCTCCCGCATCCCTGCGGCCCATGGGAGGGCGAAAACTGACTTCACAAGGCAGGCTCTAGCCACTGTGTGTCACCGTCTGGCCTTTGGAGCTGGCATGTACAGTCAGTTGGGAAGCATGTTATTTCTCCTCCATGCACTTGGACTCGATTATGTGCACCTGTGTGTGCATGCGTGCTAATGTGCAGGTATGTGCAGGTGTGCATGCTTATAAGGCCCAGGCTCTAATTACTTTGGTGGTTTTTTTTTTTTTTTTTGAGGCAGGACCTCTCTCATTAGCCTCGAGCCAGACAGCCAAGTAGGCTAGACTGGCTGGCTAGTGAACCCCAGGAACCCCCTTGTCTTAGTGTCTCCAGCACTAGAATTTACATGTGTGTGCCCCATCACACAGCTCTTTCACACGGGTTCTGGGAGCAGACTGAGGTCTAGCACTCACAGACTCAGCTGTCGCCCCGACTCCTGATTGTCCAGCCGAACATGCTCCTTCGTGGTCCTCCCCTCCCCAGCCTGCTGCCCCTTTCCGGAAGTCCCAGAAGAGGCATGGGAAGGACTGGGAGAGACTATGAGAGACTCTTTCCAAGAAGGCAAATGAGCTGAGCTGTCTTGCAGCTCTTCAACTCTGTTGGCCAGAGAAGAACCCTAGCTATACAGCTGTGTTACCAGGAAAAGACAGCCGCCACCACCCAGGGCGCAGTGGCTGTGCCAAGGTTGTGCGAGGAAGAGATTTTTTGCATCTCCACCCACCGTCATCAGAGCAGACAGGCAACTGTCAGAGTCCCAGCGATATGCCTGTGATCCACGCCTGTCCATCTGCCTTGTCAAAAGCCATAGCTTCTCTAGTTTTCGAAAGCCTTCATCCTAAATGACATTCATATCCCTCAGGCCTGACCTCAGAGGGTCCTTAGACAGCCTCCTCTGTGTATGACTCTTGGTCCACTTGCTAACTGGTTGCCTGAGGAGTTCCTGCCTTAACTGCAGAGAATGCACGCTGGGATGCAAGCGTGGCTGGCTGAACTCTCCACTCCTATGCTGTGGGGCTCAGGACTGCATGTGGGTCATACCCTGCTTCCCCACAAGGGCCCCAGACACACAGTGAGTCATGAACCCGTACTTCCCGGATGAGGGAGACCAAGGCTTCTGAAGGCTGAGGTGCATTCTCCTTTCCATGTCAGTCACCACCCATGGGACACTCCCAAGGTGCTGGCCTTTCACCCCCACCCCCCATGCTGCAGGCCGCTGTCTGTGATCACTCTCTAAGCCACTTTTGCTTATATCAGCGCTGTGGAGGAAACTTTGGCTTGGCTCCGCCTTCTGTCTGAGCTCCTCTGGGAATCTGCCCTCTGCCTGGTGTGTATTGAGTCCAGCACCTGCCTCCCCATCACAGGCAGGGCTGGAGTGGTCCCGGCCGTTCCTTGCCTGGGGTCATTAGTTATTTTTAGCAATCAATGTTATTGATGCCGTGATTGCCAAGGAAGCCACCAGAGAGCTGTTCTTCCAACTCATTACACTGAGAGTTGAACTATCCCCCTTTTTATATAAATCTTGACACATAAAGATAAAATACAGCACTTTCTGAGGGAAGTTCTGGACCAGAGGCCAAGAGCTGGAGGTGGTTTGGACCACGTGAAGCAGCATTAAGGAGGACTCTGGAGAGGGGTGGGGGCAAACCAGGAGGCTGCCCTGGGGCTGACGTCACACCTAGGAAGGGGTGGCTCTGGGCCTGTCCCAGTACTGATATGGAGCATTCAGGGGAACTGAATGGAGCAGAGGATTCACAAATGCTCCTTTAAGGCCTCTGTGTGGTGGCCAAGGGCAGAGCCAACTCTTGACAGAGGCTGGGGTTTGACAAAGCTACCAGTCCCGGTGCTGGCTGCTCATAAAAGTGGCCCTGGCTCTCCAGGCTGACCTCCAGGTGGGGAACTAAGTCTGGTTTAGGATACACTACGAGTCCCTCGTCTCAATTCTGAGCAAAGACTGACAGAAGTTACTTGGGGGAAGAAGTATCGTGGCTTATGGTTTTGTAGGGACTCCACGCCATCATGGTGGGAAAGGCATGGTGGTGTTCACAACAGGCACGGGGGCAGCTACTGCTTCGTGTAGTTCCTGGATAAATCAGAGCCCACAGGCCAGAGCCAGCAGCTGCAAACCTCCAGGGGCCTTCTGTAGTGACTTCTGCCAGATAGGTTCCATGTCCCAAAATAGCACCGTGGGTGCAGAGCAAGAGGTAGATCCTACGCACCCCTCAAGGGCATTTCTGCTTTAGGGAGAGCGGGAGCGGGGTACCACGCTTCAGGAAGGAACAGCCATCATGTAAGAGGCGAGAAACGGGGCTGTGGTGATTGAAGCTGCCCATCAGGTCTCTGAGCTGGGAACTCAGGATGGCAGTGCCCAGAATGGAGGGATTGGAGCCAGATGCTGGGGCCTGGGAGAGAATGGAAAAGGATTGGGTGTCGTGCCAGCAAGATGCTGAGTCTGGAGATGGAAGGATCTAGAAAGCAGCTGGAGCACAGGAAGGAATTTCCTTAGCCAGACAGACAGGTCTGCTGCCTTCCCAAATATGTCCTCACGTGTCACCTCTCCTGGTGGCCCTGGCACCTGGTGAATGAGGAGCACCTGTCTAAAAATGACGCAAGCCATGTTCCATGAGCACCTGTACAAAATGGGAGGGCAGTGAACAGGAGAGTAGCTGCCAGATGTTGGGCAGGACAGGAGAGAAAGGGCTTCAAGGTTAAATCAAGAGCTCACGAGGGTCTGCTGTGATGGTGGCATTAGGAGGGACCCAAAGGTGAAACAAGAACACAGTGGCAGATCGGGTGGGGCCTGGTGACTACCTAGTTCCGCTTGGAGTGAGAAAAAAGTGCCGCCCTAGGGCACATAAGCATCCTCACCTGATCTGACTCAATGGGCAAGCCAAGTCCTGGTCACAGACCACGTCCCGTGGGGGATGATAGGTGAACCGCCATTATTGCAACGTGAGAGTTCTGAGAAAGGTGAACAGGTCAGAAGGTGCATCCCCAAAGCCAGTTGTTCTGGGTAACAGTGAGTCCTGAGCAGTCAGCACGAGCCAAGGTCGACCACAAGACCCCACTCCCCAACCCCATCTCTCACTGCCTACCTCAGAGTTTCCAATCTTCTTGTTAGAGGCGAGGCCGGGGAGACCTCACCAACACGCCTGCCCTGTGTTCTGGCTGCTGCACACCCTTGTGGCCTCACTAGGCTTGCTGCGGAGCCTGGAAGTTGGAACACAAGGATCTCCAGCATCCTTTCTGGTTTTCCTTCCTCCTCTCCTCTTTCTTCCTCTCTTTCCCTTCCCTCTTTTTCCCTGCAAACCCAGAGAGAAAAGGACCCATGGAGACCCAGCCGCCTTTCCTCTTCACAGGCATTTGTCCCGTGGTGGGCAAATTTGCAGGGTGTGGAGAAGAAACTCACAGGAACAGAAAGGCAAGAGACCCTCTAACTTTGTGTAGGCAGGAATGCGAGGCCAGGAGGCAACTATGCCTCCATGGAGGGTGTACCTGCTCTTCCCTGATGCCAACAGCCTACCAAACAGGAGGCTTCTTCCACCTGAGTTCCCCTCACCCCAGTGCTACCAGTGGTCCCATGGCTCCAAGCATCAAGAAAGCTCCCCCTGGTGGCTGTTCCTAGCATCGCACACCTCTCCCATGGCTTAAAAGAAGGTGAGGCAGTGTGTAGAACAAGGTAGCATAATCAGTTGGTGACTCTGGCCAGTGTCTGAAGAGGACCCGGATGTCTGGTGCTCACTCCCTAATGGCTAGTGTTTCCCTCAGGCCACAGTTGGCTGTGCTGGATCTTCCTCTTCCACTCCACTGACAGCCCGGATTGATCTCTCCAACCCTACCCTTCTATGTTCTCATACCAAGAGAGAAAGAGCAGGCAACCAGGAATCTCCCACGGGGAGATTGACACCAAGCATACAAGGGTGTGGCCCCCCCTCAGGAAGCCACGAATGACTCTGGCATGTATGTTGGTAGCAGCCTCTGCTGCCGGAGAGCAGAGCTAAGGTGTCAGCGTGACTGGCGGAAGGGTAGCCTCTCTCTTACTCTCCTGTTGAGACAGTAGGGCTGATGGATGTAGGGGGCCTGGCCGAAAGAGGGCACAGGGAATCTAAGCTGAGAAGCAAGAAATTTCTAGTCGCCTGTTAGCTCTGGGTAACCTCTAGGACACAGGATCCAGTCCAATCCACAATGCCCATCAAAGCAACCTCTTGTGTCATGTTAAGGCTCGCAGAAGTAAGAGAGAGCTGCCTCCCTATGCCACCCAGCTTCAGAGGAGTGGTCAGCTGCAAGCGGCTTTCTTGCCCATTGGCTTTCTGTGAAGGACAGAAATGCCCACTCAGACAGAGCCCAGTACCCAAAATGCAGGGTGCAACTGGTTGTTACTGATGGGTCGTCAAGAAATCACACAGACTTCCAGAGGGCTGCCTTTAGGACCCAGCTTCCCTGGTGCATTGAAGTATTTGTTTTCACAGAATTATCTAGTTGATGGAGAGGCTTTAGGGCAGAAAAGATTGTATTGCAGAATGTGCAGAGATGCTGCTAATTGAGGGTGGGGAGAACTGAGGACAGAGTGTCTCTGGGATTGTCATAGGAATTAGAGGCCATCTGTGACAGCGTCCGGAGCTGTTGTCACCCTCTGCATAGGGCTTTCCATCAGTGTGTCAGTTTCACTGCTGACCGGTCTGGAAAAAGGGCAGGGCAGTGGGATTCTAGGGACCTGTTCGTGACACCGCATCCATTCACTTGTCTGGGATAGAAAAGGTGCATACTGTTACTGGCTACTTCTCTGTACAAGAGCTAGGCTCTGCGTCAGAGGAAGACATGACTACGGCCAGCTTTAGAGCTGGTGCTCCTTAAACATCCCCTTCCCTGCCCCCCCCCAGCTCTGCAGGGTGGTCGCTCCCTTCCCTAGTTCTGGAGGGTGGTAACTTCCTCCCCAGCTCTGTAGGGCAGTCACTCCCAAGTAGGTCTACAGATGAATAGCCCAGGCTTAGCAAGTGGTGTCTCACGTCCAGCATCAGACATTTTGTGTGTGTGTGTGTGTGTGTGTGTGTGTGTGTGTGTGTGTGTGAGAGAGAGAGAGAGAGAGAGAGAGAGAGAGAGAGAGAGAGAGAGAGCGCTTCACAAAGCTCCAGGACCTTTGGTGACTTCCCTGCCTCTCAGTGGCAGGGCGGAAAGAGGATCAAGGACCCAAGCATGCCATCCTCCAGCCCAAAGTCCAAGAGGACAGCAATCACAGGAGAGGCAAGTCCTCATCTTCACACCTATATCCAGCTGTCTCTCAGGGGCCACTGAGAGCCTCAGCTCCTCTGAGGGGCCCTGCAGCCATCACTGGACACATCACACCCATCTTTAATGGCTTCCTTTTCATTGTTTTTTATTCCCAGATAAAAACATGGAATATGAATTCAGAACACATAATTTTAAGAAAGTTACAAAATACTATAAACTCAGGGCTTTCTTTCTCTCTTCCAAAATAGTTCCCAAACAGCACACAGATATTACAAACACGTCTCCATGGCAACCCTGGGTTTGACAGATTGTCCACTTCTGACCAGTGCCACGAAGATGTGGCCCAAGAAAGAATCAGTTGACTTTGAGAAGCAAATTATGCCATTACATGAACGAAGAAAGATCATGTGGACTTGGGGGTTGCCAGGCCATTCTAACTGTTGGACACAACTCTCAAGACGAGAGGAAACCATATCCCTGCAGCAACCACTGCTTTATAGTCACACTGCCCCATCAGCTGGGACATGAGCAGGTGCTGAGAGGGAGTCTTAGGACAGCAGGTTTAGAAACACAATTCTGGACCACCTGCCACATCCACTAAGCCCAGGGCTCTAAAGACTTGTAACTAGTGCCTGCTAGAAACCTCGCCTGCATTTTCTGAACATCAAAACCCACATGCCAGCCAACAGCAAGGCAGATAGATCTCATTATGGGGAGTGTTTCTATATTCTATCCACTCTGGTAACGGAGCAGGGAGCTGTGAAGGACACACACTACCGACAGTGGCTGCACCTGTCACGTGAACAAAAGGCCAATGATCTTAGCAGGTTTTCTCCTTACTATGGCTTGTTTTATTTCTGAAAATGAAATTTCATCACATCTACCCAGAAAAAAAAAAAACCACTTTGGCTCTTGGCACAGGGGGCAGACTGTTTCTTTGCTTTGTGTTGGTCTTGGTCGCCACATAAATTGAAGTGCAGTAAAATCCCTAACAGGGTGGGAACATGAACCACTTCAGAGGTGGGTGCTCATGCCCAGCCAAATTGGGGAACTGTGAGGCCATGCTGGCCTGCCCACCAGATGCTGCTACATTTTGGACCAGTACTGGACACTCACATTAGGCTTGGGAGAGACGCCATGCCAGGTTGGACCCAGGTCTCCAGGGATGCTCTGAGAATGGTAGCAAGCTGCTCTGTATATTCTTGGATGCTGGCTTTACCTGCTCAGCCCTGTTCTCCAGGGCCCCTTAGGTCAGCAACCCACCTTGCATCCACTCTGCCCTGCAGCAGCCCTTCATGACCACCTTAGAGTACCTTCCCTCCGCCTTGATGAAGATAGCCACTTCCCCACCGGGCTTTCAGCTAAATCAACACAGCCCACTGAGCCAGCGGTTCAAGCTGGGTACAGGCTGCAGGTCCAATTCACTCCCTCGGCATTTTTCATTCCGAATGAAATTAAGCTCCCGAGAGCAGACAAGGACACTTTCCTAAGAAGAAACTGCATCGGCAGGTCCCTGAGGGGGAAGCATTTGACACAGAAGTTTCCTTGAACTTCATCCAGCCAACACAGAGAGGTGCCCTCTCCTCTGGCTCCCCCTGCCCACATGGTTGGTTTTCTGCTTGGCGTGTACATATGGGGGCCTAAACATGTCGCTGCACCTGCCTGAACCCCAGGCCCTTCTCTCTACCCCTCTAGAGCTTCTGAGGTCAGGAATCAGCTGCAATGGTCAGCATTGTCGGACACATCTGCAACCACCAGGCTGCTGTAACTCTCCCGGGTCCCTTCCCCTCTGCATTTTCTCTCCAGATACATTTGTCTCAGCAAAGTCTGTGGGTCAGCTCAATGATGATCAAATTAATGGGCCGAGCTTGTGTTGACACATCTGTTTGGAGCCTGGCAGCATGTTTATCTCCCTGGTGACGGCCCCCTTCATTATGGTCTCTGAGCACCCAACGCTGTACTGCCTGGTGCACAGAAAGCTTGCCCAAGTGCATAGATTTACTTAAAAGCACAACCAGCCTCAAGGCTGTGTATTGATTTGAACACCTTTTGATGCGTGAAAAGCCCTTGAGGAAGGCAGTGAGCATCCACACAGTTGGGCCCAAATTCCAACTGGATCCACCAATTTTATCAGTAAATGGGTTCTTAAGCTGAGCTGGGCACACTAACCATTCCAAAGTGTCCCAAGGGTAGTGAAACCAGTCCAAGATGACCACCACTCCTGAGCTCCCCAGTGCCTGGTAGCTCCTGGGGCATGGCTCCGAGACCTCCCATCCTCCCTGCAAGGTTTTGCTGTGAGCAGAGAAACAAGTTTGGGATTGAAGAGGACTCGAAGCTCCCATGACATCAGTGCTGGTCTGCATGAGGACGGGGCCAGTGTCTGTCTGGGTTCTGAAGGTCTGCGAAAATCTGGTATGGGCATTTGCCCACAGGGGTGACTTGGGTGGTCTGGAGAGGCCAACGCTTCATCTCCTGGGCGTGCTCTTTAACAGGCGGTCTTCCTTTCCTGAATGGTGGGAGGTTCTGCCCAGAATGCTCTGTGTGAACTGTTGGGAAGAACAAAGCTGTTCCCAGTATACGTGGGAGACCCTCCCCCGAGGCCTCCACTCAGCCTCCTGCAAGTCCCTGAGGTGGGGCCCAAGGATACACGGAAATAAACTGGACTCTGGTCTTCCCCGCTGGCTCTGTTGAGAGGATATAGACGTCACAAGCATCTGGTCCCATCCTGCACCATGTCCCTGAAAGCTCTCACACTGCTATGACCAA
This sequence comes from Alexandromys fortis, assembly GCF_014885135.2. Classification (NCBI taxonomy): domain Eukaryota; kingdom Metazoa; phylum Chordata; class Mammalia; order Rodentia; family Cricetidae; genus Alexandromys; species Alexandromys fortis. Next base: position 11,327,783 of record NW_026067918.1, on the reverse strand, counting down.
AATGCAACAGCTCTCGAAGCACATGCCTGCCTGGGCCAGGGCTGCTGCACCTGAGGGAACCATGGAAGACACACTCACCCACAGACTCTGCTGCTCAGGGAATCTGCAGGAGCAAGATATCTCCCGGGGATGGACACGGGGATGACTTGTGAGGCATCTGGAGCAAGCATGTGTCCCCTAAGAGTAAGGTGCTGTGCACCTCACACAAGTGTCAGGATCATGTAATCTCCGTGTCCTCCTGGGTGTCATCTCCTGACCTAGTCACACAGGTACCCCCAAACAGAACAGAAAACAGAAAAATGTTTTCATATCTGTGGAGTGATGGCCTCCTTAGAGTGTGTGCACACCTGTAGATATTGCCGATGTCTTTCCATACGGACCTGGTGATGGTTGTCATGGTTACAGGCACTCGTTCCTCCAGACTGTCCACTGCCACCCTAGGCACACACATACATGCATGCAGACATGCTCACGTGCACACGTGCGCGAGCACACACACACACACACACTCTTGAGCCAGCGTCCTGTGTCACTGATGTCTGGGATGCAAAGCCTCTCTAAGGCAGTCCCTGTGTGACACAGATGCAGTTTCTTAACTTCTCAACAGTGACTGCCCTGTCCTCTCCTTCCTGAGAGAGTGTCCTCGTGCTGGAGAAGGTTGGTGGGGCCAGATGCAACCCCGCGTCCTCAGTGTGGCCAGATTCAGCCCTGCATCCTCACTCTGGCCAGATTCAACTCCGCATCTTCAGTCTGGCAGAGAATGTACTCTGCTTGACGTTTTTACCTCACCGGTGACAGAGAGTGTGCCAGGCAATGGCTCTGGTGAATCTGCATTTACTGAATATGAACAGACTGGAAAGAGAGGGTCGTGGGGGAAAACCTGGCTAGAACTGGTGTAAATGAATTGTCGGGATTGGATAGTAGACAACCTCCTACATTTGGCGAGTTGTCACCCAATGACTATGGTGACAAAGAAATTCTTGACACCCATGTGGACCGCGGCATCAGCTTAGAGGTCCTAGGACACAGTGAGTGGGGGAGGTTGTAAGGTCATGGAACATGCAGCCACACACCGTGGGGGCTCAGTAACTGTTGAGTGCCTACTATGTGCTAGGATTACGTCCTCACACGCCAGTTTGTAGAAGGAGGGGCAGCTGCCTTGCCTGCCTGAGTCCATCTGTTGCTCCTGCTGGTTCCTAAGACACAGGCTGTGTCCCCCTGCCTCACCCCATCCCATCTCCCTGCTTTGCACAATTCCCTGATCATGGTGCCAAGTGCAGCAAGCCAGGGTTTTGGACACAGTTCTACCACACACTCTGTGAACCACCGCAGTCTTCCCTGTGAGATAGCCATGTGTCTTAAGGAGCAAGGACAGGCACATAGCAAAAAACAGGTGGTCCCGCTGGCCGAACATGCAGCCACCCCTGGAAGTACTCAGCCAGGGATGGCCGTCAACACTGCTTCCCCAGGACCCAGCGAGGGAGCAGGTGCTGGCTACGTACCCACGGGACGTGTGACTTGTTGGTCCTCTCTCCAAGATTCTATTTCTTCATCTACCACCGAGGTCCAGTGGCCACTGGGTCCCTTCCTGTTCTGTCATCGTCTGCCCTGGTCACACCAGCTGAGCAGAGGGTGAGCCAATCCTGGCAAGTGGCCACAGCCTGTAGGCTGGGTGAAGCAAAAGGGCTGAGTCAGCATCCTAAGGTCTGCTGGAGTCCACACACCAGGCCATTGACACCGAACCCGGAGGGTTACAGGGGACAGAGCTCCCGATGGAATCAATAAACAGCAAAGGCCAGTAACATGCAAGCTGGATGGTACCTATAGGTTCTCTGGTGCCCCTACCTGGGCAAGCCCGTACCCGGAGAATCTGGCTGGGTGGAGGCACCTGCCTGAAGCAGCCATAAGAAAGACTCTGGAGTTCCAGGTTCAAATTTACCTTCTAGGGGTAGGTGGCCCATGGTGGACTTCTGAGTCATCCCGGAACACAGGACAAGACTAGCAGTTTGGTGTCAGGCGCCTTGGCCCTATACTGGAATATCAAGGGCAAGGACTCAGCTTTCCTGAGCCTGTCCTTCCTGTTTCTGCAGTGTGTGTGTGTGTGTGTGTGTGTGTGTGTGTGTGTGTCTTCCTGTGTGTGTAGTGAGTCTTTTTCTGTCCTGCCAGCCTGCTCTAAAATCACGACCTGGAGAATTATTATTAATTATGAAAGCTTGGCCAATAGCTTAGGCTTGTTTCCAACTAGCTCTTGAAACTTAAATTAGCCCATATTTTTTAATCTATAATCTTTTACACAGCATGGTTACCTTTACTTTGCAATGTCCATGCTGCTTGCTCTGCATCTCTGGTGTCCTCCCACCTCTTCCCAGCATCCTCTGTGCCTGGAAATCCTGCCTAGTTGTTGACTCTTTAGCTTTTTATTAAACCAATCACAGTGACATATCTTCACACAGTGTAAAGAAATATTTCACGACGTTTCCCCCTTTTGTCTAAATAAAAAGGAAATGTTTTAACTCTAACATAATAAAACCATAAACAATAAGAACAATTATCAAGTATTGTCTAAATAGAAAGGAAAGGTATTAATTTTAACAAATGGAACTATATACAATAAGAACAATTATCAAGTAAAGATTACATTCACAGTATCCAGTCCATCTACATTTGGCATATTTGGAGAAAATACTCCATTATCTATCTTGTCTTGATGAATTCAAAGTTTTATACTTAAACAATTTTATTATAACATGTATTGCCATCCTAAAAAATACCCTTTTATATTTTAAAACATCTTTTTAGATAAACAACTTAAGCTTTTATGTTTTTTTAACCTTATAAACTTTATATCTCTTATATAAGTTTCTTTTCTGAATTGATAACAAGGAAGACTATAAAATGGTAACTATGTAGTCTCCAACCCCATCAGAGACCCAAGAAGGTTAGAATATTAATTGAATAAAGAGGGAGTACAGAGAAGGCAACTTCCAAAGCTAAGAAATGACAGAGACATCTGGCTGCTTAGATAATCACCCCAAAATCCCTCTGTAACATTGGGGCACCCATCTTCAGCCTACAGGCCTAAAATATCTGATAGACTTTTCTGCGAAGTAGGAATTTTTGAAGAACTATCCTGCCATGTCTTGGGAAATTTCAGCAGTCTATTCTGTCCTGCTTGTCCAGTTTGGACAGCACACTGTCAGCAGTCAAGGCAAGGGCAGTTTCTTGACCAAATGACTAGCTTTTGCCACAAAGAAAACAAACTCCATATGGAGGTTCTTCAGTGCCCATCATCCTTTGATGAAGTAGATTGGTGCTTCGAGGAGCAGATGTGTCTCACTGTCATGAAAAGTCTTACATTATTGAAACGTCTCAAATGCCACATTTTATAGATATTTGAAGTGTTTGAAGACTTCCTGTCTATCTCAAATATACCTCTGTTTGACTTTGAAAACACACCTAACATGATTACAGGTTTGATTGTTATAGGTGACTAACTACTAACCTGATTTCTTTATTTTCCTAAAAAATTCATAATCATAACTTTCAAGGACTAGAACTTTATATTACATTGTTAAATGAGCTGTATAGGTACAATATCTTAAACAAGAAATAGAAACATATAATACAATATAACAAAAATAACCTTAAATTTGTATTGATATACAAAATGTGTGTGTATTGTGTGTGCATGTGTGTGATATGGTGTGTGTGTGTGGTGTGTATAGTGTGGTGTGTGGTGTGTGTGTGGTGTGTGTGTGGTGTGGTGTGCCGTGGTGTGTGTGTGTGTGTTTGTGTGTGTGTGTGTGTGTCATGGCACACCTGCAGAGGTCTGAGAAAAACCTTGGGTGCTATTCTTCCCTTTCCACCTCGCTAAGACAGCATCCTTGTTGTGTTTCCATTGCCCGCACCAGGCTAGCTGGCCCTTGCGTCTCCAGAATCTCCCATCTGGTCCTCCCGTCTTGCTGTAGAAGTGCTGGGGTTACAGACTCATGCTACATCCCCCCCACTTCTACACTGGTTCTGGGGATCCAAACCCAGGCCCTTATATGCAGCAAGTACTTTAGTCATTGAGCCATCTCCCCAGCCCACAACCAGGTCTTGAGGGTGTTGTGTGACTTTCCTATTCACCTTACACAGTAACTAGAGACACACCTAAAAAGATGACTACTCCCACTTGGCTGTGGGAATTGGTGAGTCTATTGGGGTCACTTACAGGAGCATGGGTGCCTCAAAGGCAGCACAGTCACCCAAAGACCAACACAGGAAGCTGCAGCCTTAAGATCCCTGCATGCTTTGCAGTCAGCTTCATGGAAGAGCTCCCCCTCTCTGGCAGCTGCTATTGCTTGTGACTGGAGTGGGGAACATTGAGTCTATAACTTTTCTGCACTGCCCTCATCTTTTCTTTTAATTTAAGACTTATTTCTGAGGACTTCATACGTGAGCAGTGCCCCCTCCCCTCCAACTTTCAAGGCTCCCTGCCAAATTTCTGACCACGTCTTTAATTATATGTATACGAACATATGCTCACGCACACATATCTTCTTTATTACTGGTATATGCACATATACATATGCACATGCATGCATATATAAAACCTACTGAGTCCGTTCAGCTTTGCTCATGTGTATATGTGTCCAGCGATGGCCGCTTGGCATTAGGCAACCTACATGGTAGGAGACTAATTCTCCCTCTCTCAACGGTCATTGGCCCCGTGTAGCTCTTCACCTAGGGACGGGACCATGTAGAGTTCCCTCTGTCCACAATGTCATGCTGGCCGGTATTGACACTATGCCAGTCTTGCTCAAGCATAACGTTGAGAGTTTCCAGGTACAGTTTCCCTGGCACTGTCTTGCAGCCGACGTCCTGGTCCTCTGGGTCTTGCAGTCCCCCCACCCCCTCTTCTGTACCGCAGGTGTACCAGTTGGGGATGGGCAGCCACAGTCACAGCTTCCTGAGTCTTAGATGCTTCACAGCCCCCTGACAGGGGCTAGTTCTGCGCCAGGGTGCATATCAGTTTTGAAGAAATGCATTGGCTTAGGAGGAAGGGATCAGGTTTTGAGGACCACATCAGAGCCCAGGGATCTTGTCAGATTTGGGGGAGCATGTCAAGGCCTGAGAGCACATTAGATCTTGGGAAGCACACTGGGTCTTGAAAACAAAAATGTGGAATCTTGATGTTCCAAGGTGAGAACAGAAAGTCCCTGGCTACAGCAGATCAAGTTCCTAGGTTTTTAACAAAAGCCCCCATTCCAGATAGGCATCTCTTCACCTCATGGGAGCCTGAGGTTCTGTGTACAGCACCTTATTACCCTATGGGAGCTTGGGTACCAGGTACAGACACAGCCTAAGCTGTGGTTTTCAGGCTTCCCGCTCACCAATAACACCTGGCAGGCTGTGTGCACTAATTTCAAATTGAGAGCACTGCTCCCCTCTGCCTGCCTGAGAAACTCAGGTCCTTCAGGGCTGTGCTCCCACAGCTCTGCTGAAGAGACCTCCTGTCCTGTAAGTATCCAGTCCACAGTGGGACAGCCCAGTGACACCAAGAAAACGGCACGTGACTTGTGACCTTCTGCTAACACCCCTCACCCACAGAGAGCTTGTCTTTGTGCACCACGCTCAGTGGCTGCCCTTGACCCTTGGCCCCGTGGTCCCCGTGGCATGTGGTCCTGGCTCCGTCAGCTAGCCATGCTGGTGGTAGAGGCCCAGGGTTGGTGGGGCTCTTGGTCTGCAGAACCTGCAGCTGCGATGCTGAGATGGGGCCACGGGCTGATTTACAGTGTTTCAGGGAGCCGTGAATGGGAACGTCTTCTGATCTTTAAATTAGTCATGAGGCCAGATCCCACCAGCACAATTAGAACCCTCAGCTAATGATTATTTATGGTGTTTGGAATGTGCATTAACCCGATTATATTAAATATTAAACTCAATTGTAGTACACACTTCTGTATTTACAGTGGGAGATACAGGGCAACCCCCCCACCCCCCCTCCCAAGCCAAGCAGGCAGGGCAGAAGCAAGCTGTTCTGGGAGAGGGTGGAGAGAGCCCAGGCCCAGTGATGGACAAGGGAGAGGCATTGCTGCTTCAGGTGGGGCAGAAAGGGACAGGCAGTGTGATTGTACCTGATCCTGGTGACACGGGATACTCAAGCTATGTGTGTCCTCCTGCTGCCCACACAGACTCAGGGGGATTAAAGCAGCCCATGCCCTCCTCATCCAGACCCAGCCATGGGGCTTTTTAAGTCTAGAACCCGTGGGAGACCAAGGCTGGCGTCTTCTCAGCTTGGCCTAGGTGGGGTAGGCAGGCCTGCAGGTTCCAGGCATAGGGACCCAGATAGGCCTACTCTGTCCTCATTAGTCCATGTCTAGTCAGGAAGCTTTCCCAACCTCAGCCTCCTCATCTACGGAAGACAGCAGGAGGCATTACATTAGTGGGCTCCGCCAGCCTTGAGACATACAGACACACAGGCAAGTGGGGGTATTTAGCATCTCAAACATTTGAAAATAACTTCATGAAGATTTAATTTGCATGTGATTGTGTTTGGCTCTAATCACCACTTAATAGAGTCACCTGGGTCTGTGAGGGGTTGTCCTGGAGGCTTTAACTGAGATGGAAAGACACGCACTGTAGGTGGCACCGTTCCCTGACTGGAATCCTGGACCGTGTAAATGGAGCAAAGTAGCTGAGCAGCAGCAAGTATTCACCCCACCCCACTTCCAGACCATGGATACAGTGTGGCCAGCCTTGCAGGCTTCCACAGCACAGTGGTTGCCATGATATTGTGTAACATTATTCCTGGGGAGATGTGAAGGAATTGCCTGCTTAGATAGGGACCTGGCAATAGACCAAAGTATGCAGCTCACCAAAATCCGACTTGGTAAATCAATGAGTTTTACGGGGTTACTTACAGAAATATTGGTGAGGGGTTATTTACAGGAACAGAAATGACTTAAAGCTGCATTACCAATGCTTACCTAGGGTAAGTTCACAAAACTGGAAAACCTGGGGCACACTGCACAACCTGCAGGCAGCTCAACAGATTGGAGTGTCCTTTCCAGGTGGCTCGGTCGGGCTGAGCCTCTTCTAGGCAGCTGGGCTGGTCTCTGCTTCTACCAGACACCTCAGCTGAGAAGGTCTCTCCACAGTCTTTATTGCTTATAAGTGCTTGGGAGCAAAGTAACCTAGTGAATCTGGTTAGTTTCAGGGACTTCCTAGAGCTAATGAGTTGTTTTCTTCCTGAGCTTAAGGAGCTTCCCTGCAGGAAGGACAGTTTCACCACTTCCCCTTTTAAGATCCTGTGTCTTGATAAATTTCCTCCAAACAGAAGTTTTTAACCTAACACACATTCACCTAACTGCGTGATCAGCTGCCTCATTGCCTCATGGTCCCGCCCACTTGACTTATCCACCGGGATGGACTATACTGTGAGCAAGAATAAGTCCTCTCTCCCATAAGTCCTCTCTCCCATAAGTTGCTTTTGGCAGGGTGTCAAAAAAAAAAAAAAAAAAGCAACAGGAATAGACATTCAAGACAGTGTAGTGTAGGTGGACTTTCCTTTCCCACCAGCCAGTTCCCAAATAACCACACAGACTTATTATTAATTATAAATGCTCGGACAATAGCTTAGGCTTGGTACTAGCTAACTCTCACACTTGAAATTAACCCATATTTCTTATCTATGTTCTACCACGTGACTCAGTACCTTTTCTTAGTACAGCAAGTTCATCTCCTGCTTCCTCTTCATCTCCTTGCAACTCTGAGACTCCTCCTCCTCTTCTCTCCAAGCTGTCCTTTTGCCTGGAAGTCCCGCCTGACCTCTACCTGTCCAATTATTGGCCAATCAGCTTCTTTATTCAGCCAATCACAGAGATATATATTTATACAGTGTAAAGGGATTTTTCCACAAGACAGTTGCCACCTACCACCAGGGCTGTGGTGTCCAGTGAACTCCCAGGCCCAAAGCTGCTACTCACAAGTCTAGTGTCCTATCGACATCTTCAAGAAAAGCCCTTAGCCCTTGCTACCCATCTCCCAAGACCCCACTGCTGACACCAGCGAACACTTGGCTCCCTCTGGCCTCTGTGTGTATCTGCTCTTCTCTCTGGCCTTTTCTGACTCTCAGTGGCCATTGTGTGTTCATACTGGGATGTGCATTTTGTGGTTGAACATGCCAAGGGCCATCAACTGTGCTTGCCACAGCCCCACTTGCTCAGCTTCTTGAGGCGTGACAGCAGAGGGATGAGACCATTCTGTAGTGGAGAGGGCGTCAACTCCTGCTGGCTTCTCCAAGCTCAGGTGACAATCAGTTCCTGCCTGACTCTTCCAGACCAAACACAAATGTGTGCCCCGGATTTCCTGGTGTTGACAAGGGTGGAATCTAGGCATCTGCCATAAGTTAAGAGAGTTACCTGGCAGAGCTGGGCATACACGGCACTGCCTGATACATTGCTGAGCCTCACAGGAGCACACCTGGGGACCCACGGGGACAGCTGTCACCTCCAGTGAGCTCCGGCTCTCTACAGGTGATGGGAACATAGTAGTATGAGGAAGAGACATGCGTTCTGTTCAGTCCCGGAACTCAAGGTACTGATGGTCTGGGGAAGAGAGACACTGGTTAACAAATAAGACCCTAGAGGGGACGTCCTGATGCTGACACAAGGACTCAGTAGAAGATAGTTCGGGGTGGGGAAGGTTCCAAAGCTGATGGAAGGCCCTTCTAGGAGCTGCAGGACCTGGAGAGGTCATAGGGCAGTTTTCCAGGTGGAGGGGCATCTGGCACAAAAGCCCAAGGATGGAAGGAGCAAGCTGAATGAATCTCTAGGAAGAAGTGGGGAGGTAGGGAAAGAGGGGGAGGAAGGGAGGGAGGGAGGGAGGGAGGGAGGGAGGGAGGGAGGGAGGGAGACAGAGACAGGGGGAGAGGTTTAGAGGGACAGATAAGACAAAGATGGAAGCAGACGCACTGATGAGAAGAAACCTGGGAAGATAACGAGGAGAAAGGAAAAGAGAGAAAAGAAAGAGGCAGTGGGGTGGGGACACCACTGGAAGTATCTGGGCGCAGCTGAGATAAGGGCGGGAAGATGCACACTGTGGGTCCCCAAGTGTGCTTTCATGAGGCTCCCTTTCTCACCCCCACTCTGCTGGAGGATAGAGGCAGGATAGATGGTTCAAGTGAGAGGACCGAGAAAGAGGAGAGGGACCTGGGCTCTGGCCTGAGTGGCCGGAAGCGGGACATGGAGAGGGGCTTGTTAATTGTCTGTGCCATCGTCCCCTGACATGGGCACTTCCAGTTGTCAGCTGGCCAGCTCAGCATTGTGGCAGCTTCCTGAGCTTGCAGCAGGAAAGGCCTGTATCTGGGATAGGTAGGAGAGAGATCAGACCCACATTACCTTCAACATGTAGGGGCACCACCCTACACAGCCAGCTGCAGAGGAGTCCATCTAGGATGCTCTGAGGGCAGGAGAGCCCCAACATCCTCATTTGTGGGGCACTCACTGATTGACAGATCTCTGTAATTTTCACGGGTTAGAGTGGAGAATAAAGTACTTGTAACTAGAGCTTGAAGGCAAATTTTTGATCCCCAAAAACATATAAAAATCTGGGTGTGGTGCTGGCATATGCCTTGATTGCTATGTTGGGGTCAGGGTGGGGACAGGAGGATCCCTGGGGCTCGCTGGCTGGCCAGTCTAGCTAAATAAGCAAGATCCTGGCCAATGAAAGACCTTGTCTCAAAACAAAGTAGACAACACCTAATGACAATACTTAAGTTGTCATCTGGCCTCTATGTGTGCGCCCATATATACATGCCACGGACACACAGGCACACACACAAATTTTCTCATTCCGTCATCATGGCTATGACCACTCAATCAAGTGCATGCTATTTTTGCTGTTGCTGCTGCTGCTGCTGCTGTTGTTGTTTTTTCAAGACAGGGTTTCTCTGTGTAGCAGTCTGGCTGTCCTAGAACTCACCCTGTAGACAAGGCTGGCCTATGAGGACATGTCTCTAGAGAAGGATGTGGGCAAAGAATACAGCAGGAGGGGAGAGACTCCTTTGGCCAAGAGCCCCCTCTGCATCTTCCCCTAGCCCAGGGGTGGCCCTAGGCAGCTGGCAATCCGCAGCATCCACAGAGCAAGATGAGTGAGTGAAACAGTCACCAGAATCAATGTCCTCTTCTGGAGGTGACCCATGCCATCAGCCCAAGAATGGCAAGGTCTGTTTCCTGTGAAGAAGGCAGAGGCAAATGCCCCTGGGGTGGTGAGCTAGGACAATGAGCCCTTCGAACTAGCAGCTGGGCCCAACACCGAGCAGAGGGAAATATATGTCGAAGCCCGCAGTGAGGAGCAAATACATTCAGTCCTCCACAGCCGTGTGCTGTGTCCGTGGTTTAACCAAGCAGAAACTGTGGGTTTGGAGACTGCATACAGGCTGAGCATCTACAGGCATGTGGGGGTTGTGCATGTGAGTGTGTAGGTGTGCAAACCTTTGTATGCACACGAGGAGGCTAGAGCCGGACATCAGGTGTCTGTTTAGAGCAGTGTTCTCAACCTTCATAGTGCTGTGACCCTTTAACACAGTTCCTCATGTTGTGGTGACTCCCAGCCGTAAAATTGTCTCATTGCTACTTCATAACTGTAATGTTGATACTGATATGAATTGTAATGTAAATATCTAATATGCAGGATATCTGATATTCCACAGGTTGAGAACCCTGTCCTAGCATGTCTGCCTTATTGCCTTGAGCCATGTCTTTTCAGTGAATGAGAAGCCTGATTTTCTGTTAGGTTGACTGGCCAGAAAGCTCTCAGGATCTGCCTGTTCACACACACACACACACACACACACACACACACACACACACACCCCCCACAATGCTGGGACTACCTGAATGCACAAGCCATACTGACTCTTTTATAAAGATTTTATTTTTACATCTAATTGTGTCTATATGAATGGGAATGGTATATGTGCATGCAGCGCCCACAGGGGCCAGAAGAGGGCATCAGACCCCGTAGAACTGGAGTTACAGGCTTTTGTGAGCTGGGAGCTGAACTCAGGTCCTTCGCAGAAACAGTACACACTCTACTGCTGAGCCCTCTCTCCAGCTCTTTCGCCCGTCTTTTTATATGGATGCTGTGGTTTAGAACTAGGATCCTTCCTCACCCTTTGAGCCATCTCCTCATCCCCCACAGGTTTTTTTTTTTCCATTTTCCTTGACGCTACTCTCCAAACATGATAGTGCATCTAAACATGATATGGTATTGTCATAGCATTGGTAGTATATGTAATCAGGCAATGATTTAATGTGTACAAGAAGGTGTTTACAGTTACAAATCTCATATCAACTTATATAGAGGGCTTGGGCATCTGCAGACCCTGGTGCCCACGGAAAGTTCTACCGAGTAATTTATATCTGCTACCATGGGATAATAACAGTATAAGTGATATAAATGATGGTTTCAATAGTATATCACCCGAGGAACCTAGGCCTGAACCCACCTGAGAAATGAGCTGACTCCAGAGACAGGATCACCAGACTGCGGGCATCCTCAGATGGGGCATGTGGACCTTTGCCAGGACAACCCTCATCCACAGGCCCTTCCTGCCAGCAGTGGAGGTGGTTTAAGGGGTGGTTGGTTGCCAGTCTAGGCTGGCACTGACTGTAGAACCTGAGCCCCCTCTAGCCCCACTCCTCACTGGCCTAGTGGCTCCAGCAGGTGCTATCATCCCTGAGCCTCGGTGTTCTCATAGGAAATCAGTGAGCCGACCCAGGCCCCGGGAGTGTTTGGAGAAGCTGCTACATAAAAGGGCTGACACAGCTCCTGGCCCAGGATTCCCTCCCTGGCTAGAGTTTGCTGCCAGTCTTTTTCTGTAGCCACTCCATGGTGAGTCCTGGGAACCCTGGGACCAGCCACCTGATGGGTCTATAGCAGTGAGACCCTTGTCATTTCCTACTTTTAATTTGGGGTGTGGAGATGTGTGTCTGTGTGTTTTTCTTTTGTTTTGAGATAGGGTCTTATGTAACCCAAGATGGTATGAAACTTGCTGTGAGGCCCAATGTAACCTTGAACTTCTGATCCCCCTGCCTCCACCACCCCAGCACTGAGATCATCAGCACATACCACCATATTTGGGTTACACACAGCTGGCGAGGGAAGCTAGGGCTTTGCATACAGTAGGCAGGCATCTTTTGTGCACAGTAGGCAGGCATCCTACAACCCCAGGCCTCCTCTCTGAAGCTCACATCTTCTAGAGCGGCTCTGAGCCCTCGTGTGGAGCATGTCCTCACTGTCCTCAATAAGGAGGCAGGGTCCAGGGGGTTCACGGTTTTGCCCAGAGTTGACTGTAGGGTCAGAATGTCAACTGGGATGGAAAGTAGGAGGAAATCCAAGAGAGTGTAGGCTCCGGGATCCTGGCTCAGGCACCCTCTCTCCTCAGGGAAGAGACTCCAGGGTCCCTTTGGAGAAGTTTGGTAGCGGGAAGGGGCAGTGATAGAATGCATGTTTTTATTTTGTATCGTCAGTCTGGGCTCTGGAGTCCAGGAGGAATGGTGACTCTCAGCCCTGACATCCTGGCACTGGACACTGGGCAGTCTACAGAATGGCTGAGGGTGGTCCGGGATGACCCTTGGTGCGGGGAGGTTGCCAGGGCCGTGAGATGAACAAGGCCGTGATTGCTGTGGTTTTGTGGGCTTGCATTCACCGCTAACCACGTGTGCCCACCTGCTGAGCTGCTCGATCACGTTTTGAGGCCAGGACAGGAGTGAGGCTGTCAGTCGGCTCCTTGATGGGGACATCTCTCAGACATGCCTTGATTGACGTCCTGGTACGGGCCTGCTGTGTTTCTCTCACTGCCTGCTCTCTCAGGCTAACACTTTCCAGGGCTGAGTCCCAGGAGAGCTTCTCACTTCCTTGTGGCCACATCGCTCCAATATCAGCCTTCACCATCTCATATGGGGTATGTGTGTGCATGTGTGTGTGTGTGTGTGCATGCATGCTTGTGTGTGCATCTATGTGCGTCTGTGTGCATGCATATGTGCATGCGTGCGTGCTTTTGCGTGCGTGTGTGCATGTGTATCTCTGCATAGGAACCTCCCTTCTTAGAAGGATACCTTTGGACTTAGCGCTCATCCTATCCCAGGCTGGTTGCACCTTAACTCCTTGCAAAGGACCTTGTTTTTTAAATGTGAAGAGTCCCCACGGTCTCCTTCATTGGGGATCTCAGTTGCCATCTGATGGACTTGGGGGAAGCGGGTGGATCCTGAGAAATCTCACCTAACCCATGGTCATCACTTACCGGAGCTGTAACGTGATGGCAGATTGAAGGGTGGTGAAGAGCAAAGGTAGGCTGAGCGGAAAGACACAGATACCTGGGGATGTGTCCTGGGGCTCCATCTTGCCTTGGCCTCTTCCTGTGATCCTTTCTCTCTTTCCTGCCCACTATGATGTGAGCCGCTACACAGGAGCCTCTCCACTGCCATGGACCGAATCCTCCAAAACCATAACCAGGAACAAACATTTCTTCTTGACATTTTCTTATGCTGGGTGTTTTTGCACAGCACCAAAACGTATAACTAATGGGTGGGGACTCTGTTCAACCCAGGGCAACATCTAAACTAAAGAAGGGAGAGGTGAAAGCAGGAGGGGGGGGCAGATGATTCAGAAAGTGGAAGCCATGCTGCCCTCATGAGCATGGAGGGACAGGATAAAGTTGTTAAAAAGAGAAGGGCGTGGCAGGGAAGAGGACAGCAGCATCCAGGGACTCTTGGTGGGGGCTGTTGGAAGAAGGATGCCAGCACAGAGGACTAAAGAAGCAGAGCAGGCAGAGGCTTGGCTCCCCTCCTAGCAGCTGGCATCCAGGACATGCACGCCACTTGGCTCAAGGGTGGGAAGGTACAGAGGCCGTGGCCAGACGGCTGCACAACAAAGATAAAGGTTGATTTTAGCTCCCATGAAGATGGGGCAGTGAGGCCTAGCCCTCATGGTGGGCACAGCAGATAGGTATAACGTCTGTCCTGTAGTGGGAGATGGCAGCCGGCCCTGCCTGGAAGTTAGCCATGGAGGACAGAATTGCTCTTGACCTTTGTGGTTCGCAGCCCACACTCAGCAACGGCGAAGTCATCACAAGACAAGTCAGTCATTCTCGCAAGGAACTTTTTAATAAGGGAAGTTTTCAGTTATGGGATGAGAGGTGAGGTGAGGTGGGCATAGAAAGCCCAGAGGTCCCCGCAGAGGCAATTTGGGGGTCAGCCAAGGTCTGGCTGTGTAACCTGTAACCCCTGCCAGCCGTGAGCACCTGTACACCTGTGACAGATGGAACTCAAGTCTGTGAGGATCTAGTGGGCAGCAAGCAAGATGTCCTTACTAGACTTTCTAGAAAAGAGAAGGAGATGGATAAAGGGGAAAGGCAATGAGGGGGTTTTAAATTTTCCAGAGTAGCTGGGAGGGGGTCTGCTGTGATACCAAGGGTGTTTCTGATATGTTCAGGTAGAATTCTATAACTGAAGGTGGAAAGGATACTCCTTAGCTTAGGGGCCTTGGGAGTGGGTGTGTGCAGACCCCTAGAGAAGCATGAAAAAGTCTGTGGAGACGACCTTCATTTCCTGAAGGGACCTGTTACCTGTCCAGCAAGACTTGCAGCTTTCCATGCTAAGACTCCTGCCAGGGGAAGGGGGCATCGAGACCAGCCCACATCTGTGTTTTAGCAAAGCAGGCTGTACTACCGAGACTCTGTCCAAAGTCTCTTGTGCCTTCATTGCAGGAGCATTGTTGGCTGAATTATCAATCCTGAGGTTGATCTCTATCCCTTCCTGGTCCAGGGGCTGGACCAGTCATAAGTTATAGCTATCTACCTACCAGATAGGTCTTCCTCATGGCCAGTCCCATCCTGAAGCTGGTTAGAGGTTTGGCGGCCTTGTAAGGACTCTACCGTACTTAGGGGTCACCAATGGCCTCACAGCTCCACGCAGGAGCCAGCACACTCTCAGCCCCGGTAAGCCAATGCAGCCAACCCAAATGCCAGGACCACAACCTCTTAGCAGTCACGATGAGGAAGGCTGGTAAAACCACCCCAGAAATCTCTGAGAGAGTTTGACTCCTGGCAGATACCGCATGGGGAGGGACAGAGAGGGGATTGGATGCTAGCGGGTGAATCAGAAGCTAGAGAAAGAAAGAAGGGATGCTGGCCAGATTTGGAGGGTGAAGGTGCTTCCTCCTGAACAGGATCATCCTCTAGAGCAGGCACCCTGGCATGTCCCAGCCATGTACATCAACTGGGGTGGAGTCCTGGACATAAAAGGAACTGTTAACTTTGTTAATCGTGGTTTCTGCTTAGGGCCAAGAGCAGCTCTGACTTAGAAACCTCTAATGTTGAGACCAAAATCAATGCTGCAGGAAGACAGCAGAGGAGCCTAGTCTGGGGTGCTGGGGTGTGTGCATGGAACAGCAGAGTGAACAGGTTCTCCTGTGATGATATTGGGTGAGCAGCCCTCATGGAGAGCTAGCTCCGTATGCTGCTTACAGTGGGAACAGATTTATGCAATGTTCGGTGACACTGAGTTTAAATTCTTGCCACCTAAGCCATCTGGATGCTGAGCCATGAGCCTTCTTGACGTGAGCTATAAGAGGCCCCCATCCCATGCCGGTCCTAAGTCATCCGCACAAAGTCACCTGGAGCTCAGGTGGACATGGCCTGCTTGCCTTGGCCAGCTTTCCTGGCCGCCGGCTCTTGGGACGCAGTTTATAAGCTTACCTGTGAAATCCCAGTTCAGTAAATCTCCAGGACGGGAGCGGATTCGCGTAATGGAATTAGAAAGTATAAAATGGCAGTGATCTCGAGAGCTCGAGGAGACTAAGCTCTTTCCGGAAATGGGAAAATCGCCTACATCAGCCCGGGAGACCCTGGAAATTACAGGCCTGTGCCCGGAGGTAATAAGGTCAAACCACTCCGGTGTCTAGAAGGAAATCGGGCTCGCTAACCACCAGAGTACTCTAAAAAGTTAATAAAGTGACAGCCTTCCAGCCGCCCCATGGACATAATCCACCTGCATTGTCAAAAGCCTGGGAGCAGGTCCTCTCAGAGACGCAACGAGGGAGAGAAGACAGGAGCAGGACACCCTGGCACGGCGCGGGGGCCGGAGTCCTGGCCTTCATGCCCAATTGCCCGAAGGCAGGTGATAATTGTGGGCGCCCAGAGCCACCTGCAGGGAGGAAGCAGCTGCTTTGTTTAAAAACTTAATAGCCTGCTCTGCCTGGAGCTTCCTGCAGGTGAAGGGGCCGTGAGGGGGTCCGCACACAGGAGCGTTATTATTATTTTTGTCTCTTTGCCCTTTGAAATGGGAGCCTGGGACGTCACCTGTGCAGGTCTATATGCTGTTCCAGCACTGAGTCCCGCATCTGGCAGGGAAGGTGGCCACAAGTAGGCTCAAAACAGGTGCCACATGGCGATCTCCATGGGCTCAGTGCCATTTGTATAATGGCTATAGATTTGCCTTTCCAGAGGCTGGAGGCTGCCAGGGCCGTGGTGAACACTGGCCTACAGATGGTGGGCACTGATCTGTGTTCTGCTCACTACTGCCTCCTCCTGGATGGAATCTGCCACGCAGGCCAGGGATTACACATCAAACAGAGGGCAGGAGTCCTAGGCTCTGCGTGTCATCAGCCTCAGCCCCCTTTGGTAACGTGGTGGAGCTCTCGCCCATGGGGCCGCACCCCAGGCCAGTCCCTGCTGAGGCACACAATACACTGATCTACAAAAGACACCCAGAGACGCTGATCTTTCCAGGACTGACCCTCGGCTCAGAGGGCCTGATGGATTGTCATGAGTGTGGTGGCCTACAGTAGTAGGACTTAGGCTACAGTTCTGAATGCCCAGAGTCTGAAGCCGAGATGTCCACAGGGCCAGGGCTCAGAAGCTCCTTAGTTTATAGCCCCTTCAGTCATTCCCATTTCTGTCTTTGCTGCCCTTCTTCCCTCAATCTGCGTCTCAAATCTCTCTTCTCTCTGGAAGGAAATGGCTACAATGACTGCCCTGGGCTTGGGGCTCACAATAGACCCAAGAGTTTCTTACTTTTAGGAACCTTAATTTAATCATATCTGCAAAATCCACTCCTTCCCAAAGGCCGCATACACAGGTCCAGGAGCATGGTTTGGGAACACAGTTCCACCTTCTGTGTGTGGCAGTCACCATGCCCTGCTGGGCACTGGCTCCATTCTGCAGGTCAGTATCCAGAACAGTCAGCAACGTCCCGGGTCTCATGGGGCAGAGGAGGCAGTTTGTGACGGGTTAGTGGCCTTCCACCTCCTGCCCCTTCCAGCAGCTGCTCACGGCGGCCTGCCCGGCTGCCAAGCACTGCCCCGCTGGTAGAAAGCTGAGCTGAAGAGAATGTGTTGACATCAGCAGAAACTGTGCACCTGTCCAGTGTTCCAAACAAACACCGTCAAGCCAAAGTGCTCCTGTCCTTACGAGGCACACAGAATACCAATGGACACTTCCATGGCTCCCCAGAAAGGCCACCCCTCCAAATGCTGGGCCTGGAGGCAGGAGGCAGGCAAAATCGTGAGAAAGAAACCTTTGGGGGACCCTCTCACTGCAGCCTGCGTTTTAGACATATAAGCCTTCCCAAGCTAAGCAGGTCATGAGAGGAAAAGGCCGAGTCAGGGGAACCCAGCCTAAGTATCTTGGGATCCTGGGGAGACACTGGGGCTACACTTGAACTCTGCCTGGCTGAGTTGGCCAGGTGATCGTGATGCTTCAGAGATGAGACTGTTGTCTTGCCCCAGGAGCCTTCCAGTGGTTGCTTGGTTTAGAATGCAGCCTAGGCGTGAGCAAGGAATGGTGGTGCTTTGAGCCTCTGAAGGGGCTGGGATCACAGGCAGAGCTGGGTGCTCACTGTGGATGCTCTGATCTCTCTCTCTTCTAGTTGCTTCCCTCAGAGCTGCCTGGCTCTCTGGGGCCCAGAGTGTCTCCCCTCTCACTCAGGATCCCTCCAGATTTTCTAAGAACTGTAAGGACGTCTCTGATGACCATGAGCAATCCGGGACCGCAGGCCCTTATCCTGCTGCTCAAAGTCCCTGTGATAGCCAGCAGAGGAGCAGGCAGCTCCCGGATAGCTGCCTACCTAGTGTTTGTATTCAGGTTCCTTAGTAGACTGTGGCTCCTGCTCAGAGAATTCACATCTCTGGGGAGGCTGTAGGAGGTATAGGCTTGGTCATCACCCCACGCCCAGCCTGAAGTATATATATCTACATGGTTAAGAGGCCCCTGGGAATTACATGCACAGGCTAGCTGCAACTGTGCCTTCAGGACCATCCTGCCCATAGTGGTACTAAGTTCAGCCAGAGAAACACGGATCCTGGGTCTTGGGAAGAAGAAAAGAAAGGAAGGGAATGAAAAAGAGAGGGGTGGGTGGTGAGAAATGAGTGACTACGGAGGGAAAAGAGAGACCCTCCGCGGGTAGTTTACCTAGTCACTGTTGACTCCAACACACTTACTGAGCTTATCTGCCCAAGACTCCAGAGACACACTAGTGTCTGCATCAGTGGACAAAACAGATGAACCTCTGCTGGCCACTTTACCCTGGCAGGTTGGCTGTGCCCTTGGCCACATTGTCACATGACCAGACCCCAGGGTTCTTGCTTTGGTCTTAGTGGGCATCAGTCCCCCGGTTTTAGTGGGCAGCCGCCCCCCAAGGGTCAGGGCCAGAACTGGCTGCAGCTGCTCACTTCTGTGAAGTGGGCTGAAAGAGTATCTGCCTCTAGTCAATGTCACTGAGGATACTTGCAGCTCTTTCTTGGCCTTTCTGGGACCTCACACTTCCTTCACCTGGGATCTCAACTCTGAGGTACTAGGGAGACAGCAGGGTCCCATCTGGGTTCCATCTAAAACCCAAGTGGGTGAGCACTGAGACCATAGATTATACTATGTCCACCATGGTGGGGCTTACAATTGGCCAGGAACATTGGCCCGGTTATTTGAGGAGACAATGGCAAGTGAGCCCAAGCAGGGGAAGGGACCCCACCATTGACCGGATAGCAGAAGTGGGGTTGGATGAAGGGAACTGGAACTAAACAAAGCTGTTTTCCATCCCTGCACTTCCTCCTTGGATGATAAATCCAGGTAGCCATATGCAATGAGGAATCTATAAGTTTTAGGATTCACACCAGTGTTCAGTTGTGTCTGGGGAGATCTCAGAGTCCTCACTGCCCACAGCAAGCAGGAGGGAGAAGCTCCTCGTCTGGTGCCAACGTCACCCTCTGGGGTCCATGCCCCCCTTGTGCTCACTGTTGACACTTCTGAGTCTCAGCTCTCTTGTGTGTAAAACGGGAACGGTGCTCAGCCCTAATGTTCGGAAGTTCCCCGAGGCTTGAATGGTCAAGAGCACAGCAATGGGCTAAGCCCAGTAACTTAACATAATGTCCTGAGATGACAATGACCGCGGCATGTGGAGCTGACCCCAGACGCAGCCAGCCTCGGGTGGCAGAGACTTGCCTTCGATTCCTAGCAGTGACCCAGCTGTGGAGTTCCATCCTCCCCGAGGGTGGCGCTGCCCCCGTGCTGACGTTTCTCAGACGACAGAGGAAGCTGAAGAGCTGTTCCACCTATGTATACAAACCTGTGCTCTGATGCCACAGTCCAGCCTGAGCTGAAGCCCTGGATGATCATGTGACTCCCTCCCACTCCAAGCTGGCTCCTCTATGCGTGGCAGCATTCATTCTGATAATGAGCCCCTTGGAGCTGGCAGATATTTGGTCAAAACTCTGGCAGATTGGCCCCAGGGCTGCCCAGCTGGGAAAGTTCACTCCTTCCTCCTAAAGAAGGTGGCTATTTGGGCCACCAGCCCGACTGAACCTTGACCCCAGCCTGGCAAACCTGAGAAGGACCCTGGGGGCACTCAGACTGACATGCTTGGAGCCTTCCAAGCTGGATCACTGATGTCTGCCTCGTTGCTGGCCTGCTAGGGTCATCCAAGCTCAGTGTTGCTCATCTCCCAGGAACAATCCTGATCTGTGCAGTCAGAGCAGCCGGCTGCCAGGCTCCCAGGCTCCCAGGCTCCTAGACAGGCAGCCTTCCTGTGTCTCCTGCCTTTGAGTGCATGGGTGCTCTCATACCTTGGTCCATCCCAGCTCCTCTGGCACCAGCTGTACATCCTCCTGGCCTCTCCAGCAGCACCAAGGCTTTTCTTACCTGACCCACCTCACTGTTCCTGCCTGGGAAGGTGGATTTACACCATGTCTGCTTCCCAGGAGGGTGGAGGATGCTCTTTCTGGTAGACCGATGTCTCCCTCTGTATGCCCTAACTCTGTCACCACCTTCCGGCTGACCACTGTTCCAGGCAGTTGCCCCTGTAGACAAGGCACTCTCGAACACACCCTCTCACAGGACAGATGCGAGTCCAGAAGGGTGAACTTGAGTCGGGTCCATGCGCTGTGCTGTCTCCCCACAGAGGACAACAGCCCCTGAAGCAGAGTCCCCAGGTAGGGAGATGTGTGAGGGATAGGTCGGACTCCGGATGGAAGGCAGCTGCTCCTGGACAATGTAGTGACTCTGGGCACCACACTTCTGTCTCATGCTGAGAGCAACTCAGAACCTCACCCCATTTTCCATGGCCCTGGGACTCCACATCTTTTAGTCCAGGATCTGACCCAGATGTCATTTGTATCCCTGGATTCAACTTGTTTTGCTTACAGGGACCCCAGCGAGAAGGGCAGGTAGTTGCTGAATCGTAACAGCATGTTTGACAGTAGTCCTTAGCAACCAGCCTGGTGGCTTCAGAGTGTGTGGGGTTTTACCCTCTGTGTTTGTCTCAGCCAGGCAGGGAACAGGGTATGAGACCCAGGGCTAGTCAGTGCCTGGTGACACCCAGACTCTCGGCTGTGGCTCTCAGGCTGTTCTCTGGGGCTTCAACTTGATCTATAAGAATAGCGTTCTCCCTACTGGGTCATCTCTAGGAACTGTGTTGATTTCCCTCCACCATACAGTGGTGAGGATGGAGGACCAGGCCAGCATCTAACCGTGCGGCAAGAGCAGTTTCTTCTACATTTCCAGAAATGTTTGGGAAGAGGCCTCTAAACTTTGCATACCTTCCAAAAGGGCAAGAAGCAATCCTTGGGTTCATCTCTATGTTGTGGCTTGTTGGAAGCAAGAAAGAAAGGATTCTGGCTCTATTCCAGAAAGATATAAATGTCCCTCCTCCCAAACCAAGGTGGGGGACCATGAGGAGGATGTGGGTGTCTCTTCTTCAAACCTTGGGTTTGACAGCTCTGGGTTAGTGAAGAATTCAGGGCTCTACTGAGGGACTCTGGCTCGGGTCCGAGAGGCTACACAGTCACTGATGCCCAGAGCCCCCGATGACTGGAGACCATCCTGCTCCTGATTTCACATGCCTGGGAAGTTACTGCAAAACTGAGACAGACCCTTTGGGATGTTACAAGCTAAGCCACTCATCTCCTGCCCTGGTTCTAGAATCGTGCATTCTTCCTGAGCCTCAGGGCTAGGACAAGAAGCTTCTTGGTGCGTCACTGAACAGGGGCCCAACCCGAACCATCAGTCTCTGGAGGCCCTAAGACCGGAGCATCATTGAGCAGGGACCCAACCCAAATCACCAGTCTCTGGAGGCCTTAAGACCGTCATTTCCCAGCACCAATGGTCCTTGCATAGCGTTATTCTGCTTCCTCCTGATTCTCCCTCTCTCAGCTGTGATGTGTGGGTGTAAGGTGCCCCTGTGGTTCCTGTCCCGTGCAGATGGGTGATGGGCTTTCCAGATTCCCCAAGATACCTGCCCCCAGTAAAGGACCTCCTTCTACTTCTCAGATGAAGCGGAGAAACATGTCGATGTCTTCCGTCTCAACTCTCTCCTTCCCACAGCAGTGGCTGCGATTTACATTAAGGGCTGGAGTAAATGGAGCAGGTTCGCAATTAGTTTTCAAAGTACTTATCTCATTAAAGTAAATGAATTATTGATTTAGTGACACATGCTTTTAGTGAGTGGCATGGTGCCTTCCCCACTCTGCCTTGGCGCTCAGAGCAGTGGCCAGCACAAGCAAACTTGCTTTGTGTAGGGATTTTTTTAATTTTAATATTTCCTTCTCGTTATTTAGCTTCGTAATTAAAGTGGCTTCACATGAGAAATGAAGGGCCGGTTTATGGGAATCGAAAGCCCCAGAGACTGTGTGCTTACCTCCCTGTGGGGAAGCTCCAAGCTGGGGTGGGAGTGAGGAGGAGAAGTATCCTGACCTCGACAACTAATGAAGGTTGTGGGGGAGGCACTCCAGAGGGTTGGGAATGGGTGGATAAAGCCAAGGCTTCCCTATGGGCAGCCACTCCACCAGTCCCATCCGTGGGCACTGTGGAAGCGCATGGTATTGGAAGCAGCTAGAGAGATCTGAACAGGTGATTGCAAGATGACAGGAGATGGAAGATGCTAGAGAGAGGCTGCCGTAGAGAAATCTGAGTTGGTTCTAATCTCCAGATGATAGAGCATGCAGGGTTCTATCCCTGGGCTATGAGGGGTGTGAAGGGTATTACCTTAGGCAGTGAACGGTCTCACTTCAGGCACCACCTGCTCCTGCATCTCTGGGAAGAACTGCAGCTTGTGGAGGGAGGCAGGGGAAGAGTACTGACCTTGAGTCTCAAATGCCAGCCAGGGAGGCCACGTAGGGCATTGACTACTGACCACCCACTACTCCACTTCCACATTTGCTGAGTCAGCATCTTCCCAGGGCCGTGCATCGCCCTGAAAGATGAAGTACCCCATTAAAGGCTGCTGGCTTGTGCTGGCCTTGGCTTTGGGCAGATTCTAATTTCTTCTCTGGGTTCAAATGAACATGGCCTTGCAATGCTCTAGGTACAGCTGAGGGGGACAAAGTCAGAATAAAAATGGGGCACAGAAACTGTGTCCTGTGAAGCTGCTTTGAAGGGCTTGAGCAGGATGGGTTGGGAGAGTCCAAAGATCTTATTTTTCAGGCCCCGGGGCATGGTGAGACCCTGCTGAGATGGCCTTGTGAGAGCATTACCCCCAGAGAGACTTTTCTCACAGTGACTCTGGGTGTCTTTATGCCCCACCCATACTTGCAACCTGGCTGCCCAATTCTTGTCCTGGGACAGGACTAGATTGTCTGGGAATGACAAGGACCCGAACAACACTTGCAGAAAGGCATGGTCAGACAGAGATCAGTTGTCACAGGAGGGATCATCACAAAAATCGCCCTGGGCACAGCAAGTAAGCAAAGCCCTCTCCACCAACTCCCCAAAAAGGCCAGCCTGTCCTGATGCTCTGGTGCTACATGGCGCTAGAGTATAGCATGTCATCACTACCCCATGTTACCTTGCAAGCCCACTGTGTCCCGAAAAATTGAGCAGTGGTAACATCAGAAAGCCACACCCTCAGATATCCCAGGACTGCTCTGAGGCCCAGCCTAACTGTTACTCTCCCAGAAGAAAGAACCCATACAGCGGTGGCCAACTTCATACCCACCAGCCTGACCCACAGACTACACTGTCGGGAAATGAGTCTATGGGACCCTGAGATAGCTTGGAAGAAAGCAGGTAGCCCTAAGTGCCAGCCCTGGTCACCAGTTGGAGATTCAGGGGCCCAGGTCCCTGAAGCTCCAACTCTGACCCTTGTCACTTAGGCAGGCTCAGGTATAGGCTTGGCTGTCCAAAGGTCCTCCCTGATCACGTGGCTGTACTATCACCTCCGATGTATGGATCTGGGGAGGCCTGTGACTGGAAATCTAGGGGTGCCTCGCTTCCCAGCACCCTTTCCACCCAGCAAGCTTGGGGATGCTGTTAACTGGCCCAAATGTGGCTTTTAAAATATATATCTTTTGTGATTAAAAAAAAAGACTTCATTTAATTAAAAATGTTGACATTGTGCCTGGACACCCCGCCAGAGAAAGTGGCTGTAAATTAAACATTAAATCTTTAATGGTCCATAAAGAAATCTCTGTTTCTGCTTATGTGTATACTGGGTATAAATAGATAAAAAGAAGGATTTTTTTTCCCACTGGGGAGGTTGGGGACACAGGCTTTCTGGATAATCTTAGTAAGTGATTATAATTTGAAGTTAAATTAATCCATAGCCTTTCAGCATGTGTCTGGGTGGGTGGGCGGGGGAGGGGGAGAAGGGTTTCCTTCAGCTCTGCCTCTCTGTGAGATGCGCGGTACATGCCGGGAAGGAAGAGACATGTCATCTTTAGCCAGCTGGCTCTGCTGGGGCCGTGAAAGGGCGATTCCGAAAACATCAAGACTTGGTTGTCCTTGCCCCCCTAGAGAGGGGCAGGGTGTCCTAGAAGCCACGGTCTCCCAAAGGAGACTTGGCAAATCTTCAGGACTCTGAAGAGAACATATGGCTGCTTCAGCAGGGAGGAGACAAGTCCCTATGCCCAAGGGGCCCGAGGACTGGTTGGGAAGAATAGGGCTGGGGGAGGTTACTGTGACCAGCTCTGCCCAGAGTGGTGCAAACGTCTGTCTCCCAGACCATGAGAACCTGGAGTGGGGAGAAGAGGGGGAACTGTGGTCTCCTGGTCCCCTGAGAGCACTGTGTTAGGTTTCTCTTGCTGCCTTAGCAACACACAGTGGGCTTACACACACAGTGGGCTTACACACACAGTGAGCTTACACCTACAGTGGCTTACACACACAATGGGCTCACACACACAGTGGGCTTACAACAGTATACAACAACAGAGAAATCACAGATCTCTCAGGACTGTAATCAAAGTGTTGGCCGGGCTGTAGCCTTCTACAAACCCTAAGGGACAGTAGCTTCCTGGCATTCCAATGTCTAGAAGCCCTTTGGGTTTGGACCCCTTCCTTCCCCTTCAAAGCCAGTGGTGTCTGGCCAATGTACAACCCAGACGTGGCACCCTACTGTAAGGTCAGATATCCAGCAACCCTCATTCTGCCACCGTTTGACCATCTCGGCACTGACACTAGCGTGGCCCCGGCTTCCAGGCTTAGAGCATGGTGGTCAGGACATTCTTTTCCTGAGCACGAGGCTGCCCTTTCTTACTTCCCAGGGAAGCTACCGCAGCCACAGTCACCCCTCCGCCTACAGGTAAACTTGGAGTGTCCCTTCGATCCGTGAGGGCCAGAGGGGCGGAGTGACAGTCTTGGCACAGGAGGAGGGCTTCTCCTGCTAGGTACCAGAGTTGAGCAGAGAATCTCCCAAGTGGGAGCTAGGGGTGTCCAGGAGCTGGGAGCACCAAAGGCTTCAAAATAGAAGCAGCCGAATGGTTCCGTGTGGGGTTAGAGGCGGGACAAAGGGGTCTGGCAGAGCAGATAACAATCACCAAGGTTCGGGGTCAAGTGCCTTGTACTCCGGAGGCCCCGGTAATGGACGTTTGGGGGAGCACAGACCAGGAAACACCCCATGTGGAGGGCTGTGGAAAGGCAAGCATGCCTTGACCTGATGCTAGGAAGCTGTTGACATGGTACCTTTGCCCCCTCTGTCATAACTTGAATAAGCTGTGCTAAGACAGTCAACATGCCTTACCCAAGCCCCCGCCATTACAAGAAGGGCACTAGGCAAGCAGCTTGGTGCTGCCCATCCATCGGCCTGCTAACAGCAAGAGGAGGGAAAGGCCCTGCTGCTGCTGAGGCAGCTGTCCCTGCACAGCCCTGAAGTCTACCCAGCAGGTGTGTGTGGCTCTGCCCATCCTGTACTGGGCACTGCCAGGGACAAGAGTGGAGCTAAAGGTTCAGATTGCTGCTCCTGAATCCCGACATTGAAAAGGGAAGAAAGATACAGAGCAAATTTAAAAAAAAAAAAAAAAAAAAAAAGTACTAGCATGCTGAGACAGGGCAGATGTGGTGTTCCCGGGATGGCCTCATGGGCGCGCTCTGGGAAGTGGTACCGCTAAGCCAAGATCACCGCCCAGGGCACAAGCTGGCCTTGGAGGCACCTTGCAGGAAAGCTGCTAGAACCAGGACAGGGTGGTTGGTGATGGAACGCAGGATCAAGAACCCCCTGGCCATCTGTTCCTCAGGTCCGAGAAGGCTCTGTGGGCTGACACGCGGAGAAACTCAATATTCTTGACGATAGTCCAGATCTGTGACTTTGGCTGGGTTGGGACTGTGATAGCCCGGTGAACACAACTGAGCTGGGGTTATCTGAGGGTTGAGCCTGGTCCTCAGAATCCTGGCTGGAGCTGCCAAATGAGACGTCATGGACATCTTGGTGGGGCTGATGCCAGCCATTGAAGATGTCTCATGGAGAGACGCCCACTGGAGGAGAGGCTGTGGAGCATTGGGGAAGGATCGCTGGAGCCGCTGCAGGAAGGCTGATGTATGTGACCCAGTGAGGAGAGAAAGCACTGCACCTGGGAGCCGGTACAGCCTTTGAGAGAGGGAGACAAAGGCACCCCCATCTCATTCCGCTGTTGAGAGTGTGTTGGGTAGAAGGGGCCGGGAGAAGAAAGATCTGAAACATGGCAAAGCATAGTGGGGAATCAGCAGATGCTTGCGTGGAATTGAGAATGGGTCCATGATGGTTGCTGAGCTGGGGACTGACAGGGATGTTGTATAGGGCCTCTGAGCTGGGATCATGACCAGAGACAGGGCACCACTCTAGCAAGAGAAGGGTGCTGGCAGGCACAGAAGGTGCTAAGAGGGGAGAATTGATAGAACCTGGGGACAATGTTGGAGGCCTGGGGACAGGTGTGACGTGAGCTTGCCTAGAAACTCAATGTGGGATGCTTCATTGACAGTGATACCACTGGCTAAAGCTGGGGTTATGGACTATCTTAGGAGGGGTCAGTGCTATTCCTTGGCCCCACATATCCATCTTCAGTGACCATGGTATGAGGTCTGAATATACACCTGTAGGTGCGCTTGAAAAGTGCGTTGGGGGAGGTGAAGCCTGGGCACCAAGCTGATTGTCCATGAAGAGCTGGGCCTGGGGTGCTGCTAAGGAGGCTGAGCTGGTGTTAGATACCCAGGAGAACCCATCTTGGGGAGCCCCATAAGGAACGCTTTCCTGAGGTGTGTCCACTCCATCCTTTTTCCAAACTAAGAGGCAGGGTGTGTGAAACCCACCCGGCCACATTTATCCAGCGAAGCAAATACCCATCCGGTGTTGAGCAGCCACCAAAGCGAATCTGCCCACGGGGACACTGCCACCCACACTCTGCTTGCTGCTTACTTAACTGTCCTCATTAGAGACTTCCGAAGGAACAACCCGAACGGCTGTTTCTGTTATTATTATCTGAAGTTCTGACCATTAGCCTCAGGGCCTCGGGACTGTAAGAGTAAACACATCCACAATTTATCATGTTTTCCGTCCCAGCGAAGACTTTGTATATGAGCAAAAGCCAGGAAGACAGCAGCTGTCTGTTATTAAATACCAGGCATCGTCTGCGAATTAGCTGCTTGTCCATGTGGGTTAGTCGCCGGCAGACGGGCACTGGGATGTGGGCTTGATAAAAATCCACGTTTGCCTCTTACTTCTGACACCCTTCGCTGAAGACCCGAAACCGATGAGCACAGACGTGTTAATCCTGAAAGGGAATTGGGTTTGTTGAGGTGGCTCTGCAGTGGCAATCGGGTCCAGCCAGTGGCTCTAAGCTAAGCTAAGAGCTAACTTGTTCTCCACCCCCAGGGAAGCACTCAGCGCTATCCCTTACAGCTGACTCTACCTTACAGGACCCAAGATCCTTAGAGACACACTGGCTGGTATGATGGGGTTGTGGGGTGGCACACTGACATATGACTAGCCAGGCTTTTAGAAGCTCTGTGTGTGTGTGCTTGTGTGTGTGTGTGTGTGTGGTGTGTGTGTTCACGTGTACATATTTGTAAGCACAGATGTAAACACATGTGCACATATGTGTGCATACTTGTGGATGCCGGGGGACAACCTCTTGTGTCCTCAAAAATATCACCTACCTGCTTTGGCCTGGAGCTCACCAGCTAGGCTAACTTGCCAACCGACAAGCCCCATGAATCCTCCTGTCTCTACCTCTCTGCCGAGAGACTGCTAGCTCAGCCCGCTGCACCCTGCATTTTTGTGTGTGTTCTTGGAGTCAAACTCAGCCCTCCTGCTTGTGAGATAAGCGCTTTACTGACTGAGTTTTCTCAGTCCTGAGGGTGTGGGGGGGGGTGAGTGGGTTTTGTTCTTGTTTTGTTATTGCTCTGTGTGCTGAGATGCGCAGACTGTGGGAAGGGTTCGGAAAGTATCGTACAGCAAGCACTACACAGGGAGGTACCAGGCAAGCATAAGGGGCAGGTGGAGGAGGGCACAGGTAGGAGCCTACCTTATGTTTCTAGGGCTAGAACAGGTGAGCCCTGGCAAGAAGGGATGGCGGGCTTGAATATTTGCAGTAGGATCTTGACTCCAGCAATTACCTCAAGGTATCCAGTGTCTGGCTCTGGAAGGATTGAGCCGTGCTCTGGAGTATTGGAGCCCTAGACTGGAGGTTTGCACATAACAAGCCCACTCCCCCACCAACTGTTAGGAGTCTTGGAAAGAGCTAGCTCTGGGCGGGCTGCCCTCTGGGGGCAGCCAGACTCACAGGCCAAAGCAAAGCAACAGAAAATCAAAGGGGCCAGCCGCAGCAGAGCTGGAGCCCAGTGGCAAGGATGCACTGACCTGGGGGCGTGGTCAACAGCAGGTCCCAGCTTTGTTTGGGGCTCAGCAACTCTCCACGCCTCAGTCTGCAACCCAAGCACAAACAGTCGCTAGGAGATCTGAGCACACTGTAGCTACTGGCAGCCCAACAGCAGCAGAAACTGCTCTGGTCCCCGGGCTCCTCTGTAGTTTCAGAGATGGATTTTCCAGGGCCCGGTAGTTTTTTTTTTGGGGGGGGGGGCTGTGGGGAGCCGCGTCTCTGGAGTCCTGTGTCAGCGGCAGGAAGAGGCAAGTACTGCTGATCTGAAGAGGGCGCCTCGCTTGAGCAGCTCTGTCCACACTGACAAAAACCTTCCCTAGGCTATGGAACCATAAAGCCTTCCTGTAGAAGACGGGCGCAGCCATGAGACCTTGGGCTGCCTGCTGGGTCTGTAGGGCTCTGAGACCAGAAAGGAAACCACAGAGGAAGGACACCACCGGCTTGCTTTGCAAGTCACAACAGCGCTCCCTCAAGCCTCAGTCTCTGTGCTGGTCAGTTTGGCAGGATTTAGCCTAAGAGACAAATCTCAGGGCACGCCTGTGCGGGCATTCCTAGATGGGGTTAAATGAGGTGGAGAGGCCCCCTAAATGTGGCTGAATAGAAGGTGAGCTGAGCCCTAGCCTTCACCTCTGTGCTCCCTGACGGCAGATGCCACAGATGCTGCGTGAGCAGCCGCCTCAAAGAAGCTCAGGCTGCCATGCCTCCCCACGATGATGGCCTCTACCTATACGGGGAATTCCTTAAGATGCCTTTGCCTTCAGTCACGACTAGAAAATCAGCTAATAAAATCACCCAGGAGACGGGTGCTTAAGGCCAGGGGCCACCATGAGAACGGCCTCCCTCACAGGTGCCTGAAGACCAAAGTGCCACCTGGAAGGGCTCGCCAGGATTGGATAAGATATGCAGAGTGCCCCACAGTGACCGCGCAAGCCTGGGCACATGCTGACGCCCACCATTCTGTCACAAAGTTCTCAACTTCCAGTGAAACCAGCTAAGGCTGGGGTGTGCTCTGTCTTATGAATGTGGCGTTGCATCCACTTGGGTACCCCTGGAAGAGGGGACATCATAGTGCAAATGTGACCTCTGAAGACTGACCCCTTCCCCACACCCAGCTCACCACAATGAGCAGCCAGGGCAGAGAGTGGAAAAGTCTCTGGCTTACATCATCCACCCCCACACACACACCCACACATTTCCTGAGCCCCAGGGCTATGAAAGGCCCATCCTGGCTGCCTCATCTGGTGAACTGAGTCAAGGTGAGCCTAAGGAAGGGTATTGCTCTGACTAGGAGCAGGTCTCCCTGACTCCCATGGGCCGCTCTGTTCTCTTCCCAATTCAAACCTCTGTCCTCCGCTCCAACCTCACACAAACGAATAACTCAAGAGCCTTGGAGATGGAGGAACTGCAGGACTAAGAGGGGGGCACCTAAAGGGAGATGCCCCTGGCTTACCAGCCCCATGGTACCTCTTCTCTCTCCGCCTCGGGACCTGGAGGAGTTGCAGGCTCCAAGTAGAAGTTTCTACTTTACGTTAATGTACTGCCACAAGCGGAGGTCTAATTGTTTAAATTTAAACAACTCAGGTATGTTCCCTTCTTTAGTGACCACACAAGGTAGGTTGAGGACCATGCCTATCCTGAGCTGCCCCCCATAACCTCACCCAGTCCCCAGCGCCTCTACACACAGTTTTCTCAGAACCCATTTTCAGCTTCCATTGCATAGGTCTCATCAACTGAGGCAGAGTTCTGGGCCTCTTAGAGGAGTGAATAGGTGGATTTCTTTGGGGATTTGTGTAGGAAATGAGATCTTTTCCCCCGTCTTCCAAAAGGAGAAAGGCCACATCTAAATTATTGATACCAAAGCATGCTCATCTAAGAAGTAAAACAAACCAAAATAAAACAGAAAGTGTTGGGTGGTAGCGGTACATGCCTTCCATCCTGGCACTTGGGAGGGAGAGGCAGATGAGAGCAATCTGAGTCTGAGGCCAGCCTGGGCTACAGAGTGAATTTCAAGATAGCCAGAACTACACAGAGAAACCCTGTCTCAAAAAAAAAAACCCACATCAAAGCATGCTCGTCTAAGAAGCCTGCACACTCTGGTGGAATGTGTGCTGTAGGTGCTATCTGCCCGACGCTGGGGCGGGCTGACTTGACTGTTTATTTCTTTATTTGTAGTGCTGGAGATTCAACCTAGAACCTCAGGCATGCTAAGCAAGCATTCTACCACTGAACTATATCCCAGGCCCTGCCCTGAACGTTCATTCACCCATACTTCTGTCTCCCCCAGTGGAGGCATTCACAGGTGTGTCTTAGCAGTACCCATCCCAAGGTGAGAGATGAATAGACCCCCACTTCCCAAAAAGCATCTCCCAAGAGATGCCAACTAGGACTCAAAGGCCTGTGACATAGAGGTGCATCCTAGAAGCAGCTGGGGACTCTATCCTGGCTGCTCCTCCACATTGAAGAGAGGCATGTTTTTAAAGAAACAAAGGGGATGGGAGCCAAGATATGTGTGCCAAGTAGAGACTGGACAGCTGCCCAGATGTGGCCAGCATTGAGCTGGTTTGGCTCAATGGGAGAGAGAGAACATAGTTTGCAGAGCCCAGACAGACACTGTGCATGGCTTTCTGTGTCTTTCTGCTTGGGTTTGGCGTCTGTCATCAGAGCACTGGAAACACTGGACTCTAAAATCAGACTGGACGGGGCTTTGGATAACAACTTTGAGCCTCTCCTCTTTTCTGAACTTGCTAGTTGCAAACGCCAAATGGGGAATGTGGCCATTTATAAAACAAACTTCCCCCAAAGAGTAACTGAAGGCCCAGATGATCTTAGAGAGAAGAGTGGACACACAAAGGGTGTTGTTATTACAAGGAAAGATTGTTTGGTTGTGAGGAGGGAAGCAGCACTGACTGACACCTGATAATGACATCATGGCGCACCCTGAGGAGATCATGGGTAGTGACAGAAGCCAGATGCAAAAGAATGAAGTCCAGATGATCCCAGTCACAGGAGTGAGTCAGTCATTTTTCTCCCTCAAAGTACCTGACAGAAGCCACCTTGGGGAGGAAGGATGTTGGCTCATGGTTTCCGTCAGGGACGCAAACCAGCATGGCAGGGGAGTGTGCACCCCAGATCCTTACACGTGAGCAGAGAAGAGACAGAGTCAGGATGAGAAGCAATGTCAGGACTTAGCTCTCAAGGCCTGCCCTGGTGGTTAATGTCCACCAGAAGGAGGGGATGAAGGAGGAAGGGGATCTGGGCCCCCATATCTCAGGCATTTCCTAACCTCGCAAAACAATTCCAGCAGGCTGGACTTCATGTTCAAACATATGAGCCCAGAGGGAGTGTGTCATCTTCAAGATATAACAAGTGGGGTCCACGTGTCCCCAAATTCAAGGACAGAAAGTGGAGGCGAGTGAGATGGCTCAGAGGGTTAGAGCTTATGGAGTCTGATCCCAGGACCCACACACTGAGAGAAGAGCTGAGTCCCTCAAGATATCCTCTGATTTTCATGTGTGTGCAAGGGGCACACGGTGGCTTGGGCATGAATGTGTGTGCATGCACAGGCACAGTGAATAAATGTATGGGAGTAAAAAGAGAAATAACAGAGGATAGAAGCTGCCGGGAGCCAGGAGAGAAGGGGGTGCAACTGTTAATGTGAGTAAGTTAAAAGATAGTAAGTTGTAGACATAGTGATGATGGGTTATACAAGGTTTCAAACGCCCCAAAATGGGCAAGACACTAAACATTACATGTGTTATTCCATAATAAGAAAAAAATCCATGACATACTCCTCCAGGGAATTTTCCTGGGTCTCTTGGGTGGGGCTGGGCGTGCCTGCTGTGATGTGCATCCCTTGTTCTCTTTGGCTGGGCTGGGTGTGTCTGCTGTGATGTGCAGCCCCTGTTCTCTTGGACGGAGCTGGGTATGTCTGCTGTGATGTGCAGCCCCTGTTCCACAGGAAACAGCTCCTAGGGAGCTCCACATTATAAGGATCGTCGGGACGCCTACGGGGAAGTATGGTGGGTGGCTGTCCGTGATAGATGGGCAGAAACTGGGTGGCCTAAATAGCAGAAGTGTTTTATTTCCCAGTTCCAGACCCAGAAGAAAGGGCCTTCCTAGACTCTGCAGCCTCCCTTCCTCTCCATTCACAGACACATCAGCCCAAGCTCTAACTCCACCTTCCTGTCTGTGCAAGCCTGCCGGTGTCATCTCTTGTAAATCCATTAGAGCGGCGCTCACCCTGAGTCCATGTGACCTCATCTTAACTAATTATACCTACGAAGACCACATTTCCAAACAAGGTCACAATCTGAGGTTCTGGGCAAGCACGAACGTGTGAGAGACAGTGAGCGCCCTGACCAGCGCAGCTGGCTGGTATCCATCTCATCCATGTGCAGAAGACCAAGGGGTCGTCTGTAACTTGAAATGGCACAATGCTGGAACCTGGTGGGGAAGTTTAGAAACGACTCATGGTATCGTCCTTGGTCTAGTAGAAACTGTCCCGCTTCAGCTGCAGACTGCCCAACTGCCTCTGTGATCAGTGAGCTCCCTTCAGTCACAGGTCTGTGCTCGGCTCAGTGGATAGAGAAGGGGAAGCAAGCTGCCAGTCAGCCTCATTGCTCCAGTAGAAGCTCTTAGGCAGCAGGAGCCTGAGCTAGTGTCTGCAGATGCTCACAGTTGGGAGGGACAGGTCAGGTTGTCACAAACAGAGAGAAGGCTGTGGGTTAGCGCTGGGGACTGAGGCCACTCACATCCTAGGTTAGCCTCGGTGGGAGCTGGAGCCAGTATTGATCAGACTGAGTGCAGGGTCTGTTCCGAAGGAAGGCAGGCCTGCTCTCCACACACAAGCTGGTGCTGTGGGCTCCACATTAGTAAGACACACACAGGGCCAATAGCCCAGAGTGAGCCTGCTAGACAGGAGGAAGCCAAGCTCCAGCTCACACCGGTTGTGGGACTTGGGCTGGAGCAGCTTCACCTCTCTGAGCCTCATAGCTGTCGTTTGTAGAGTGGAAAGGATTCTAGTGCTCAACCCATAGTGCTTTCGTCAGTAGCGTAGCCCCAAACGGGCGCAGTCCCTGGCCATGTTGAATGGCGTCCAGCCAGTGCCATTATGGGTTCTGTTATTACAAAGTCCACAGCAGTGTCCCAGACCTCAGGGCTCTAGGACCAAAGCTGAGGACCCGGAGGAACCTGGAGGGGGTTGGATGTGGAATTGGGGAGGTGGCACTGGATTGTTAAACCCTGTCCAGGCTTCCTGAGAGAGTAATCTGGGCTGCTCAAACACAGAGCCTCCCCACTCTTTCCCTGCTGCCCGGGATTTCCCTAAGGGGCTCCCTCCTCATAGACCTACATGTAGGGGTGTGTTCACACCTCAAAGCTGCCCCAGTGGCCTCTGGTGGCCAGAACCCTCAAAGCCTCCCAAAACCCCTAACAATGGCACAGGCCACAAATGGGGGGCCCCATCGCCTTCCCCTCTACTCCCTGTCTGCCTCCCTCCCCTCCTCCCTTCTCTCTCTTCAACCCTCTCATTCTCCCCTTCCCTTCTGCTCTCCTCCCCCTCCCCTTCCCCACCAGCTCTTAGCTGTCTACAGGTGAATTTTCTTTAGAAAACTGCCCCAAGTCAACGCGGCTCCCCCTTCACGATCACCACCCTCGGAAGTTGTATTTAGCCACCCCCCGGTTAATTTTTTATTTATAAAACTGCACCCTTCACCTCCAGGTCCCCTTGGGGAGCAAGCAGAAATGGATCGTTTAATAAAATCCAAAGCACTACACAGAAAGAGGGTTTTTGTAAGTGCCTCCTGTGCCCTCCAGGCAGCTTGTTCTCCTCAAACAGCTCGGGATCATTAGGGTGAGGCCTGTTGAGCAGACACCCCCTCCAACAAGCCCATGATAGTTAAGGTAGGGGCTCCTTGGGCCCACAGTCCGACGGGAAGGTCTCTGCCAACTGCAGTAACCCACATGATACCGCGTAAATCTGCTCCAGTGTTGCAACCAAGCTGCCGTTCTACGGAGGTGTGGAGACAGAGAGCAAAGGGTGAGGAAGAACTGGGGGGGGGGTCAAATGGTAACCCCCTCAGAGTCACACAGAAGGAAAAAATGGAGGCATCCCAGTCATATGGGCCTCCACACACGCACCCTCCATCCACCAAGTGGGCACACGGTGGAGAGGGAGGATAGGGCCAGCACTGCCGAGCTGACAGCTAGAGGCCTATAAGTGAGCCTCCTCTGCGTTGCAACTCGCGGGGATTTTTATCTGCCGGGTCATTTTGTGTGATCA
Organism: Alexandromys fortis; assembly: GCF_014885135.2. Taxonomy (NCBI): domain Eukaryota; kingdom Metazoa; phylum Chordata; class Mammalia; order Rodentia; family Cricetidae; genus Alexandromys; species Alexandromys fortis. Next base: position 11,292,904 of record NW_026067918.1, on the reverse strand, counting down.
CGCCGAAAATGGGTTTAGCTAATAGAGACCTGTTCTTTCATTCCGACGCTGGTGCAAGCAGGTCCCAGCTTAATTTCCAAAGACCAAAATGCTTGGCGAGTGAAAGGCTTTGGGAGGGCCGGAGGCTCTGTCTTTTGGGTTACATAGAGAGGCAAGGGCAGGCATCTAGGGGAATTTCCAGGCAGGGTCCTGTGGGGACAGAGCTGGAGTCTGGATGGGAGTAGAGATGGGGCAGATGGAAGCATCCGCTCACTGGAAACACACACACACACACACACACACACACGGGAACTGACTCTGGCTCCAGAGGTAAACACTCACCTGCCTGGCCAGGCTTTCTTATTCACTCAGCAAATATCCACTTCCTTCCTCGCTTCTACCACAGCCTCCGTGCCAGGCTATGGAGACACTGGGGCCTCTAAGGCATGACCTCTGCGTGAGGGACATTCTCAACCCAGCAGGTGATGCAGATGAAAAGCCAAGGAACTCACTGAAGAGCCAGCCCTGGGAGCCTCCCGCCTGGCCAGGCTCCCCCAAGGCGAGCCGGATGTCTGTAGCCCCCAGATTGACCTAGGCGCATCGGCAATGGACAGAGTGTGGAGACTCGAAAGCTCGCTTACTCGCTCTGTTGGAACTTGGTGGATAGTGTGCCCACAGCTGCCCTTGGAGAATCAGTGGCTAGCCCAATGACCCTCCCTGGACCAGATTCACTGAGGCAAAAAGGGCCAGAAACTCCAGTCTCCTGAGTGACTGAGAGTGGCATTCTCCACACACTGGGACATCATCAGAGAGGTGGCATGGGATTAAACCCTGGGTCTCTTGGTTCTCAAGAATAGGAAGTGGGGACAAGGAGGGGCGAGGTGACAGAATGAATTGATAGAAAATCCTGTGCACAGGGTCAATGAAGAGAGGAACCCACATTCATTCTGATCGTGCACACCAATCCAGGGTGACCTGTCCTCATGTGGCTCCCAGGCTAGATCTACATGGGACCAACCTCCTGCCTGTGTAGCATGGCCTCCAGGGAGACACGGAAGATGCCATGACTCTGGAGCCTTGGTAACAGGACAGAAGCTAAGCATTCCGGGATCTAGGAGGATGAACCCAAGCTGCTCTATTTGGTGGAAGCCTTCAGCTCCCCAGCCTCCCTGTTACCCCACCAGACCCATTGCTCTCCAAATACAGAGGCTTTTAGAAGACGGAGGAGAGTCCTGGCCTCCAAGCCTCCCACCGTGGCCTGGGCTACTGTTACTTGAGTCCAGATGCACATGCCAGATAGTTGGCCTTGAAACATTTGACTTTGACTAAGTAAGAGCCGTGTGACGTGCCTGGCAGAGTCGTGAGGAGTGACTTAGAACTGGAAAGGCAGAACCAGGAAGGCGGGACACTTCGCCACGCTCATCTGTGCCAGTGTTGCCAGAGGCAGGGACTCCCAGGGCCAGAGGAGCCCCAAGGGATCAGACTCAGGTATAGGGGAACACTAGTATAAGGAAAGGGTTACAGGGAAGAGGGGGGCCTGCACCCCCAGATTTCCTGTCAATTCTGTCCTCAGACCCACCCCAGCAGAGAGAGCAGTGGGGCCCTTCCCTTTCTCAAGATGTGGCCACAGACCTGGGTCTCTGGTGTGTGGGTTGGTGCTTCAGGGTTGGTGGGAATGGAGCTAAATCGTACTGAGTCTGGAGGACAAGTCCCCTTATGAGGTCAGTCAGCGCTGGTACTCGCCCCCAAGCTGAAAGAGGCAGCAATTGGTGTGAGCCCCTCATCACATCCATCTTGTTTCAAAACCGCTCTCTTCCCAGTGCCTTCCAACACACCTGCCCCACGGAGTCGCGTAAATATGAAAGCATTTCACGAGCCAAAAGCAGCCTTTGCTGTCGTCTTACCTGGGTGGCCCTCCTCGGCCACGGCCTTCCCAGTGCCTACTTCAGCTGCCCCATCGGCCCACGGCCCTCCCTGCTGTGGCTCTTAGGTAGGTTGTTTATGAAACCGGCAGATGTTACCATGGAGATCCACAGACTCCAGTGGAGAGCCAGCCAAGCCCATTTTGATTCTTGCTTCTTCCCACCTTGGAAAGAGGGGCTGCAGGGCTTGGGGGTGGGGTGTCAGCTAGGACCTCGGTTTTTTTTTTTCCATATGAGAAGTAGAAATGGCCTTCCATCTGGGGCTGCAGAGAGGGCTGGAGGAGGCATGCCTATGCAGAATAAAGGCCCACAGCCATCTGCTCTTTGTGGCAATGTGGACAGAGATAATGAAGGTAGTTTATCTAGAGCTCATGAAAGATGCCCAGTCCGACTTCCTTTCAGCCCAGGGACACTTCCCTTCATCTTGCTTCTGCTCACTTTAAAAAGAAAGAATTCACCTGTAGGGCCTGGAGAGCTGACTTGGCCATCAAGAATACAGGCTGCTTTTTAATGTTTTTTATTTCTTTTCTTTTATGCATATGAGCATTTTGCCTGTGTGGATATATGTGTACCACTCATGTGCCTTGAACCGCAGAAGAGGATGCCAGTGCCCTGGAACTGGAGTGGTGGATGCTTGTGAGCCACCATGTGGGCGCTGGGAACTGACCTGGGGCCGATGGAAGGGCAGAGCAATCACTCCGGCCCCAAGCACTTCCTTCGTTTCAGCAGATCAGTGTTCTGTTCCCAGCAGCCACACCAAGATGCCTACAACAGCCTGGAACTCCAGGTCAGAAGATCTGACGCCCCCTTCTGGCTTTCAGGGACTTTGCACACATGTGGTGCACGGCAGAGAAGCAGACAAAACACCAATATACATAAATTAAAAATTAAAAACAAAAAAACCTTACTCACAAATAGGTTTGGGAGAAAATTGGGACCATTCTGGAAGCAGATCATGGAGATAGCAGCGTAGCACTGTGGGCACTCAGACCCGTGCATACTGAGATGGCAACAACTGTTGTGTATCCACGACAATGGCCGGAAGGGTTCCAAAACTGTGTGCACGGGGATTTCAGAGACTTTGCAAAAATAAACAAAAAAAAATAGACATTTAACTGCGGAGAAACCCAATATGCTCTTGCAGATATATAAACAAATGCACACACCCATACATACACACATGCATACACACATATATGCACATATATACACACATATACACACACACACACATGCACACTCCCACACACTCATTTTCTTTCTAAGCTCCTATGTGGCCTCCTGAGATGCTGGACTTAGGGACCAGCACAGGGTGTGGCTCCCTCAGCCCTTGAATTCCCTCTGTGCATTCTCTGGCTCCAGGTCCATGTGTGAATGATCTTGGTCCCGGCTGGTCTGTCTTCAGTTCTCTCCTGCGAATGGAAGCTACCAGAACTTGTACCTAATTTCAAACAGCACACAACAGCTGCTCTGGATCGTGGGTGTGGCCATGATAGCTGCCTTTCCTTTAATAAGTGTTAGAATTAATTTGCATAGGATGAACGCACAGTGACCACCCTCTTCAGTGACTCACACAGTTGCCTCACAGTGGAAGGCCGAACTGAGACTCCACATCCTGTTTAAACATCCACAGAGTTGGTATTTGTGGATGTACTCGGGATGACTTAGGGCTGAGGGGCCAAAAAAGAAAAGGAAAAACAGAAACATCCCTAAATCACAGGAGACATAAGCTTGGGAAGTGCAGGTGAAGCCCCTGGTTCTGGGTCCCTCCATCTTTCCATGTTAGATGATACCTTGACTTCCTGCCAAGCATGGAATGCAGTGGAACCCTCTTCACCGGGCCGCTTCCTCCTCCCTGAGAGGATGCTTCTGCCTCCCTCTCCCCGGAGCCAGCAGCACTGGGCTCCAGATGCAGGAGGGCCAGGCTGATTGCAATTCTCTCTGCTTTCTCCTTCCCTTTTCTTAGAGAGCCCAGAGCGCCTCGGGGAAAATTGGCAGAATAAAAGGTATAAAGACTTTCTCTTTTCTCCGTGAATGGTTTTTGACAGATATGAGCATGTTGAACATCTCACGAGCTGCTTGTGGTGAGCGCCAGGAATTGCTGGGGTTTCCCACTCGCTGGTGGGAGGGGAAGATTGGAGAACGGTGGGAAAATTTGACATCTCCTCTCTCATCCCATAGCAGATGGGTTTGAATTTTGCGAGGTAGGAGGCTCAAGGGCAGAGAAGCCTAAAATGGCAGGACAATAGTCCAAGGATCCTGTTCTTAGGCAACTCCAACCTGCCCAAGAAATAGCATCAATTCCTTCCTAGTTCCGCCCCTCCCTCTCTCCCTGCCCTTGGCACTCTTGTGCCCTTCCAGTTACTCAGTGAGCGTCCTCCCATCCCTGGGGCAGCGTGGTCTAACTCCTCTCCCTGGCCTAGTCTCTTGGAGGTGGGGGCTATGGAAACCTGAGGCTGGACACTGCTGGAGGCTGCCTGTCACTTGGTTCTCTTCTTGGCTTGTTCTCTACCCACAATTCCACCTACAGCGCCACACACAGCTCCGCCCTCAGCTCCGCCCACAGCTCCGCCCACAGCTCCACCCTAAGTAAGTTTTACTGGACGTGAGGGAGGGGTACCGTCCAAAGAATGGAGATTTGTTGTAACAAAATTAGGAGCTAGGACTTTGCAGCCCTCAGCCTGGTGGCAGGGCTTCCTGCTGAGAAGCTCCTGGGTCTGTGTTCGGGTCTGTGCCTGTGGTACCGCTCACGGAACACCTGATGCTGGACAATTTAAAAGGAGAACAAGAGCTGGGATGTAGCTCAGTAGGGAGAGTGCTTGCTTTCCTGCGATGCACATGGCCATGGGTTCCATCCCTAGCTTCATAGGTCCACACCTGTGATCCTAGCACTTGGGGGTGGAGCCAGGAGGTCCAGAGCTCTGCTACTTAGTGAGTCTGAAGCTAAACTGGGCTACAGGAGGCCCTCTCTCATAAAGGGGGAGGGGCTAGAGAGATGGCTTGGTAGTTCAGAGAACATGTTGCTCTTGTCCAAGACCCAGGTTCAGTTCCCAGCACGCATGTGTTAGGCCATAATTGTCTGCAAATCCAGATCCACGAGAGCCAGAGCCCTCTACTGGCCTCCACAGGCACCAGGCACACATGTGATGCACAGACATACACACAAGCAAACACTCACGCACATACATACACACAAGCAAGCATGCACATAAAATAAAAATAAAAAATAAATAAATTTTTTAAGAGACAAACTTAGCAGTTCACAGTTCTGGTGGCCACCCGATGTTGAGCCCATTTCTGCCGTGTTAACATGTCGAAAGGCTAGAGAGACAAGGAGGCAACTCGACCCTTTATTTGGGTGTGTTTGTATGTATTATACACATGTGTGCATGTGTACATGCAAGCCCATACCCCTGAGGCAGGAGGTGGAAGCCAGCACCTTGGACGGCCATTCTCTTTATTTCTTGAGATAGTCTCACTAAACCTTGTGCTCACCGATTGGCTAGACTGGCTGGCCATCACATGGATTAGAGTCACCTGCCAACACACCCTGCCTTTCTGTGGGTGCTGAAGGGCTCTGCACTCAGGTCCCCCTGTTTGTGCAGCTACTCACCCACTGAGTCATCTCCCCAGCCCTCAAACTCCCCCTTTTATAGTGGGGAGACAGGGCCTTTATGACCTAATCACCTCTTGACCTTGTTATGTAACAAGTAGTTTCCACAGGAGGAGGCATTCAAGCTCAGCAGATGCCTCCAGTGTTTTCTGTATGTCAGAATCAAAAGTGGTTCCATCAGGTTGAAAACTTGTAATGTCTTTGGTGCTGTGTTGGCTCCACAATGTCTCTGGTTCCCAAAGCAGTCCTGCCCCATGGAGGGGAGGTCCCATATGGAAGCTGGCCTGCACCCAGTACACAGGCTGTCTGTGGACTGGACTGCTTGGGCTCTGTTCATTGGCTTTGGTCAGCTTTTCATCAGGGAGCCTCCTCCCATGTGGCCTCGGGCTTCTGATGGTGGGTAGTGCTTTATAAGTGGTCCTAAGTGCAAGACACAATCTGGCTCTTTGTTCTTTTTTGAAGTTGTATTGGCACCAGGCCTGGTGACACAGGCCTATCATCTCAGTGCTTCTGGGGCTGAGGCAGGAGGATGGCAAATTCAAGTACAGACTGAGCTAGGTACTGAGATCCAGTCTCAGAAAGACAAATACGCCATGTTTTCTGAGTCCCAGATTTTACATCACACATGTACAGGGGATCTGAAAGCAAATGGAAGACCTAGACACACGGCTCAGCAGGAAAGGCTGAGAGCTGGGACCTATGTGGTGGAAGGGAGAGAGTCAGCTCCTGCGATGCAAGATGTCCTCTGACCTCAGCGCGCGCGCACGCACACACACACACACACACCAGAGGCTTTCTCTGTGTAACAGTCCTAACTGTCCCGGAACTCACTCTGTAGACCAGGTTGGCCTCGGACTCACAGAGATCCACCTGCCTCTGGCTTCCGAGTGCTGGGCTTAAAGATGTGTGCCACCACTGCCCAGCATAAAATAATTTTTTAAAATGTATTTATTAAAGATTTCCAGCTCCTCCCATTTCCCTCCCACTCTCCCCAGTCTCCCTCCCCCTCCCTCTCCAGTCCTAAGAGCAGTCAGTGTTCCCTGCCCTGTGGGAAGTATAAAATAATGTTTTGATATAAGGTCTCACTATGTAGCTTGGTTGTCCTAGAACTCTCTATGTAAACTAAGCTGGCCGGGAACTCGCAGAGATTTGGCTACTTCTGCCTCCCAAGTGCTGAGATTAAAGCATGTGCCACCACACCCAGATGTAAATTATGTATAGAAATTAAGAAAATAAAGGGACTAATAGGGTGTGGTAAAATAACAGGGTGCGATGGGGTGGCATATGCTCAAAGCATGTTGTGTGTTTGCATGAAAAGAGCCTCGTGTGAGCCTATCCACCAAGTTTTAAAGCTGCATTGACTGTTCTAGACACCTCACAGTGCCATGTGAACTGTACAGCTAGTACATGAATTTGTAAAAAAACGACCAACTAGGATTTCAAGCAGGCTCACCCCACCCTGGATCACAGGCAGGTTCCCCGTCCTGCACACGGTCTGCCTCCACACTTGGAAAGCTGGTCCTCCATCTCTCTCAGTGGTGGACAGTCCTTGGTGCTCCTGTGAGGTCCGGCAGACCCACTCCCATGGCTTGCATCTTGATGATACATTCATGGCGGTTTCCATTCTGGCTCTGGCTGTTGCTGCTGAACAGAAATCACATTCTTCTTCACTTCATGTACTGGCCTAGTGTCCTGCAGCCTTGCTGAACTAGCCCGCTGGCTCCCGAAGCCGCTTCATGGGTTCTGCCCGACTTTCTGTGCGGGCAGTGGTATTGTTGGTGAGTGAAGGTGATGGCCCTTCATGGCCTGGGGATCCCTAATTTCTTCTGAGGGCCTTGTTTCCCCGACTTTAGTCAGCATAGAGTGGAACAGAGGGCAAGGGCTGACATTCTCGCTTTCCTTACGTTAGTTGTGGTATTCAACGTCCATCCCTACTCCCTACCTCGCACAGCCTTGTTGAACATTTTTGTTACTATCACGTTTATTTATTTGTTTAGTGGAGGACATGTTCATGCTATGACCCATGTGTGGATGGAGGTCAGAGGACTACTTTGAGTCACTTATCTCCCTCCCTCGCGTGGCTCCCAGGGGTTAACCTCAGGTCGTCAGGCTTGCTAGTGAGCCACTTTTGCCCACTGAGCATCTGTTTAAGCCGATTGATTTTTAAGACTTATTTATGTCTATTTTATATATGTGAGTATTTTGCCTTCATGTTTGTCTGTGCACCATCTGTGCACCTGGTGCACATGAAGGCCGGAAGAGAATGTCAGACCCCCCCCCCGAATTTGCAAACAGTCGTGACCATCCATATGGGTGCTAAGAATTGAACCTTAGTCCTCTCTAAGAACCATCAGGGCCCTTAACAATGAACCATCTCTCCAGTCCAATTTTGTTGAGCTTTTTTTGGGAGACCAAGTGTAGAATTTTGTCAGATTCTCCGTAGTGCCTACACAGGCTTCTTTCTTGGCTTATTAACTCAGTGAGTTCCATAAGCTAACTTTCAAACCTTCGTGTGCGTTTATTTTAAATCATTATTTTATTGTCTTTATTCTCACAGTTATTCTTTATTTCCTTGTTGTCTTCGTTAGGGTTTCTATCGCTGTGAAGAGACACCACAACCACAGCAACTCTTATCAAGGAAAGCATTTAATTGGGCGGCTCACAGTTCCAGAGGTTCAATGCATTTTTATCATGGTGGGACAAGGCAGCGTGCAGGGCAGACGCGGAGCTGGGACTGGAGAATGAGGGGCATCCTGGTCTCCCAGGCAACGGGAAGTGGTCTGAGCTAGGCGTAGCTCAGACATAGACAGCCACATATACATTTTCTGGGTGGTCGTGGTGTGGACCCGCGCTTCCTCCGCCGCTGTCCCCCTCCTAGGACTCGCTGTGAGAAAGTCTTGTTGAGTGTGTGAAAACACCTTCGTTTTATCTTTTATAGCTAAGTGCAGCATTCAGGGTTATGGCTCTAGGCTGCCAACGGGCCTTCTGTTGGCAGAAGTTCCTGTGTACTGCGATCTTACTGTTCCCTTAGTATACAGTGTTTCTCTTTTCTCTGGCTACTTTTAAAAAAATACCATTTTATGTGTATGTGTATGAGCATTGCCATGTATTTTCAAGTGTCTTCAGATGCCAGGAGAGGGTGTTGGATCCCCTGGAGAGCTAACCAATGTGGGTGCTGGGAACTGAAGTCTGCCCCTCCCTCTGTAAGAACGGCAAGTGCTCTTAACCACCTTGCCACCTCTCCAACCCTAAACGATTTTAATGACATTTATTTGTTTGTTCGTTTGTTTGTGCGGGGTAGAGGAGGCACCATAGCTTGTATGTGGAGGTCAGAGGTCAACTGTAGGAACTGGTTCATGCCTTCCACCATGTAGGTCCTGGGAACTGAACTCAGGTAGTTAGGTTTAGCAGCAAGCACCTTTACCCACTGAGCCATCTCGCTACCCATCTCACACTGGAGTTTAGAGTGATTTAATCGTGACTTAAAAGTCTTTTTCTCCCTGTTTCCTGGGCTTTGATTTGTGAAACTTCTTGGGTTTATGACTTTGGATTTCTTTAACTCTATTTGTTGCTAAGGTGTGTGGTAGGGGGTCTACATGCCACGACTCTGTGTGGAGGCCAAAGGGCCCCGTGGCATTCTTCTCTTCTCCCTCCTTGGTTCCGGGGACTGAGTTCGGGTTGCCAGGCAGGCCTAGCAAGCCCTTGATCTGGGCCATCTCACCAGCCCTGCATTTGCATTTTTTGTTACATTTGCAAACATTTTCACCATTTTCCCTCAAATATTCTTTCTATTCTCTGTCCCTCTCAGAGACCCATAAAAGGATGTGTGCTGGGCAACTTGAAACTGCCCCTGCCCAGTAACGCTCCACTCGACTTTTTATGTTCTTTTTTTCTATATTTTTTTTAGGATTTCATGTCTCTCCTCCCACCACTTCCTCCATGACCCCAACTCCCTCTCAAATGCACGACCTCTTATTCTTCTATTGTTATTGCTGCGCATGCACACACACACACACACACACACACAAGTATATAAATACAACCTGCTGAGTCCACTTAATGTTGCTTCTATGTATATGTGTTTAGGGTTGACCTAATTGGTAAACAATTAGGGAACTTGTCCCTGGGGAAGACGGGTCTCTCTCTCTCTCTCTCTCTCTCTCTCTCTCTCTCTCTCTCTCTCTCTCTCTGCAGTCACTAATTATGTGTAGCTCTTCTTCTAGCAGTGGGGGTCTTGCGAGACCTCCTCCATCCACGTTGTCTTGCCAGCCGCTGGTATCCTGGTATCGTTGTGCAGGTCTTGTTTAGGTGACCATGTTGTGGAGATTTCACGGTGCAGTTTTCCCATCCCAGGGCTCTGTCTGGGTGCAGGCACCCTGGTCCTCTTGCTTTTACACTCTTTCTACCCCCTTCAGTGGTGTTTCCTGGGCCTCAGGTGTGAGAATTGTGTTATAGACAGGTCAGCTAAAGCCGGCCAGCCCACAGTAGCTGTTCTCGGCTAGGGACCAGTTTGAATTTCTCAGATGGTCTCCATCTGCGGAAAGAGAGGCTGCTCTTAGTTCATTCTCCCATTTCGCTCTGCGTCTCTTCCTCCTCTCCACAGTGTCTCGCTGCTGTTAGTCCAATCCAGGATTTTTCCCTCTCAGGTACAGTTTGTAGAGCTAAAGTTGGAGTATGTGGGGTTTTGTTTTTCATTTTGATTTTTTTAAATAACTTCTTCACCCGACTAACTTTCAGGAATGTGGAATACAGTGTATAATATCTGTTTTAAGATCTTCGCCAGCTAATGTATCAGCCCCAGGCTCCCCTCATCTCTGGGGCTGCCTCTTTTCACACCTGGTAACTTTATAAATATATCTTATTTTGCGTGGGGTGGGGGGATCCGCCTGCATGTATGTCTGTGAACCACATACCTGCCTGCTACACATGAAATCCAGAAGATGGTTTCAGATCCCCTAGAACTGGAGTCCCAGATGGTTGGGAGTTGTCCTGTGGGTGCTGGAAGTCAAACCTGGGTCCTCTGGAAGAGCACCCAGGGCTCTTAACTGCTGAGCCATCCGTCCATCCCTGTGCCTGGTAATTTTTTATTGGATGTTGGGTGTTGTCGGGTTTATATCATTGGGAGATGGGTATAAAGAATTCGGCGCTGCCGCCCGAGCCCTGGCAGGGTATTCCTGTACATACTTATCCCCGAGCCTCACTCCAGGTGCAATTAAGTTACTAGGAGACGACTTGTCCCATGACCCTGGCAGTTTTTATTTCCAGATTGTCAGAGGTTCTGAGCTGATTCTTGGTCTAATCATTCCTGCGACTGGGGCCTCAGGGACTATAAAGTCTTTATCTCCCAGCTGGCTTCTCCCAGGCCCACATGAAGGCTGGGCGCTCTCAGGTGATTCTTGCCTCAGCCATGGGGGCCATTGTTGGGCGCTGGATGGAGCCTGTCTGTAGGGTCCCCCCTCTGGTCAGCACTGTCCTTGCCAGGGTCCTGTCCTACAACTTTAGGCACCTCGATGCCTAACTCACAGCTCTGTTTGCTCAACACGGGTGCCGGGCTCTCCCCAGGGACCCTGCACCATGGCCTGAAAACTGTCTCGGGACAATAGGGATCCTGACTCTCCCCTTCTTGGTCTCCTGACTCTCAGCCTCACCTTTTACAGTTGAAGACCATTCTTTGGTTGATTATTAGTTCATACAGAAGGCTACACGCATCCTTGATTCTTCACCTTGCCTAGAAATGGCAGGTTTTCTTCTTACTCTTGGATACACCCATAAAGTGATTGCGTGGCCTTTCGAAGGGTGCATATGTACGCATGTGCACAGATCCAGGGGTGACAGACATGTGCCTGTCCTGGTCCCCATGTACCCTAGGGTGGGAAGAGTGAGGGTGTCTGAAAAGAAAGGCTATGTGGCTGTAAGAAGCACTTGGGGGTTTGGAACTTGAGGTCGCAGTGTGGAGCTTGGGGTCCCAACATGGAAGCCAACACCGACGTTTTCTTCACTATAAGCATGGCAACGGGACACTGCAGCATCAGGGCACAGAAGTTGCAAGGACCTCGCAAAGTGCAGATCATGTAATGTCTTCTAGGGAGAATCTTGTCTATGAAAGAGCAAAGAGAAGAGAGAGAGACTGGTGAATGCTAGGGTCAGCGACCCCAGACCGCCACAAACATCCCTGAGTGGGCTGTGATGAGAGCCCAGCACCCAGCCTTCCCAACACGGTCCCCACACTGACCTCATCTGAGCTAGATAAGGGTGAAGCCACCCTCTTAACATTCTCTGGGTACAGCATTGCCAGCCAACAAGGGGCTTGGAGTCAGCCCAGAGACACCCTGCCTACGTTTCTTTTTATGCCAAGCATGTCCCTTAGCAATGGTGATTGTGGACTTCTTGGCTTGGGTTTCTGCACCCTGCCACATAGAAGGAACTGGTGGACCAGAAGGATTCGGGAGGGAGCAGGGGTTAGCTTTCCTGCCCATTCTGGCCCTTTCCCCTTGGAGTTATAGCTCTACTCTCCAGGCTGTTAGCGTCCACTTTGGAGATGGAGGATGGGACACAAGACTTCTGCTAGTTGAAATTGTATCAGATGTCATGAGATCTTTGCTAGGTGTTGGGGGGGCAGGGGAGCAGTTCTAGCGAATGATCTCCAAATACATGGGTGGCAAAGGGTTAACTCCAACTCTGGCTGTGCCTGACCAAGCTCCCCACCTACATCTTTCCATACCAGGGGTACACTTTGGATGTTTCTGGCTGGATAATCAGCTCCCAGCTCCATAGTTCTGTACCACAGAACATGGAGAAGGTTCTCTCTCTCTCTCTCTCTCTCTCTCTCTCTCTCTCTCTCTCTCTCTCTCTCTCTCTCTCTCACACACACACACACACACACACACACACACACACACACACTTCCTGCAGGCCCCCAGCTGGGAGGTTTGTGCTTCCGAGGAAGGAACAGAGCTGTAACATGAGAATCAGGATTGGAGGGTAACAGGAGGATGAGACTGTACAGATGTGTGGAGGGCTGGAAACCCAGCCTGTGTTCTCCCCGGAGTATTAATTACAGTTGGAGTCTAAGCTTGTCAGGGCGTGCTCTGCTCGGGCAGAGTAATTGATAACGGTCGGGAGCAGTGGGTGGGTCACGGTGCGGGAGCAGGACACTAGGACACCACGCTCGCAGCTGTCTGCCTGCTCCACGGTGGGAAAGGCAGGAAGCTGTGAGCCCCTGCCAGCCTGGCTACCCCATCACCATGCCTCCTGCTCTTACAGCCTGCAGTGAGATGTTGGTCCTGGGAGGTCTGCAAAGTGGGCACCGTCCTCCAGCCAGTGACTGGGGCAACGGAGTGCCCATTCACACTGATCAGCCCGGTTGTGTGTTTTAGTGTATCCCTGGTGGTGATGTCACCATTTGTGGGGGTCAAACCAATCTCAGCCCCACAACTGAGTCTCCTCTCTCTCATATGAACATCACAGAGCACAGTCAGGGGCTGCCTGAGCAACCTGCCTTCCCCTTTGGGCTGCTGCCCCTGCATCCTAGGCTGGTACTGGAGGAGAATTTCACCCTACAGTGGCCAAGGAGGGAGATGGAAGGGCTGAAATATAACCCCCGCAAAGGCACACTCTAGCCACACAGCTAGGGGCCACCTCCCAAGGACACCAGCAGCTTTAACCAAACCTTTGCCACACCAGCCCTCAAGGAACATTCCAGATCCATTAAACTGCCCCCAGTTCCACAAAGGCTCATGTAACATTGAAATGCAAAATGAATTTTGCTTGTCTTCAAGAGTCCCAAAGTTTTAACAGTTCCAGGGGTGCACAAAAGCCAAAGTCGCAAGTCTTCCCTGAGAGTCAGGGCGACCGCTGCTGAGCTGCAAACCGGTGCTTCCAGCACACAGGGCCAGAATGAAAATCCTCACTCTGGAGGGGGAACGAATGGTGGGAGGTGAGACCAAAGCCAGGCCAAACCCAGCAGGATAAACTAACCCTGCAGAGCTGGACCCGCCATCTGGGGCATGCGGTGGGAGCTGCATGGGAAGCCCTCTCTCTTTCCTTGGAGAGCCTGACCATGGCTCTTCCCCCTTCCCTGTGCTCTCATCCCTCCCTCTGTCCCTTTACCCCCTCTACCATCCTCTCCTCCCCTGTGCCCTCACCCCTCCCCTGTTCTCTCCTCCCTGTCCCCTCACCCCTCTCCTCCCTTGTTCTCTCACCCCTCCCGTTCCCTTCCCCCTTCCCTGTCCTTTCACCCCCTCTCCTGTCCTCTCCTCCCCTGCCCCCTCTCCCCCTTCCCTATCCCCTCAACCTCTTCCCTGTCCCCTTACCCCTTTCTGACCTCTTCAGCTCTGCCCTATACTTCCATCCCCTTTCCCTGTCTTCCTAGGACCTGTCACTGACTTATAGCTCTCTTCTTCCCCTCCCTTTTCCCTCCCCCCTTCCTCTTCTCAGTCCTCCCCTGACCTCCCATGCCCCGTCACTTCCCCGCTCCTCCAAAGACCTCCTTACTGTCTTCTGTCATCCCATGCTCTAGTGTGCTGACTTCTGCTCCCTATACAGGGTGACTCCCAAGAGCACAGGTGGCATTGGTTCCCAGTCAGGACAGTGCCAGCTCATGGCTTGTGCTCAACAGATTCCTCCAGGGACTGCCCAATCTGTGAAAAGGACTCGGGGAGCCCTAGGCCCCACCCTCCTCATCCCACAGGGGTATTTGGGTAGCACTACAGAAGGTCTCTCCTCTCTCAGACTTGCTGGACTCAGAGGGCTCCAGGCACCATCTGGAGTGGCACACAAAACTGTACACGCTGCAGAACTGGCGGAGAGGTTGGTGGAAGTGGGAGTTCATGGGAGGTTATGAGCACACCAGTCTTTCTCTTGGCAGATTCGGGGCACAGGGGCAGCCAGCAGCATGGGTGACTGGCCAAGCACACCCAGCACCACCAGTGTCAAGGAAACCCAATAACCGTGATGTCTGGGAGGGGACCCGAGGTCAGAGATGCTGGCTTTCTGGAGTGCAAGTTGATCCCGCAGAGCCCTGGGGTGGCTGGCTGACGCCTCCTTTAGCAGCTCTGTGTGACTCCCAGGCCGGGTGTGATCTGAGCAGCTTGTGTGGCAACAGGCCGGTGCCTGGGGCGTCTTCGACTGTATGCTGCAAGGCTCTGCACGCGGCCCTATCCTGGTCACAATTCATGTCAGTGATTGTGCAAACATTTCATGGGCAAGACAGGAGCAGAGATGAAATTTCCTAAGACGTGGTAAGAATAGTTGTAAAATCTGGTTCGTGGTTCCAAAAACATACCGTAGGAAGATTTGGGTCTCTCTATGGAAAGTTCAGCCAAATTAGTGGCACGGGACACCATCAACCTCACTGGGGCATGGTGCATGTGGGGTCACCTGGGCACACACAGGTGACTGACCCTAGGTCACTTTCCTTGGATGACCTGCATGAGGCATGTTCAGCCACATCAGTGGGGACGGTGGGCTCACTCTTGAGTGTGTATGACGGCTGGGGGATACCTCACAGCCCCGAATACAAATGAGGTGAAGGCTTACCCCCAGCAGCCAACAGAAATGTAGTAAAAAGGTTTCCCAGAGCAGGACAGGACTTAGCAGCCAGAGACTCGCCCTGGAATACTGGGACCTGGCTCGTATTAGGAAGGAAAGGCAGCTTCAGGTGTAGCCAGCAGGGTATGGGTAGGTGCAGAGGTCAGACTAAGGAGGGGAGGAGATTTCTCTCCTCCTGAGGCCTTAGCTGGAGGGAGGAGTTGCACAGGAATTCTATTGTCCTGGGAGGGAAGGGGAGGTGCCCGCCCAAGAACAGGTCACACCTTGGTGGCTGCTGCTTGGTGCTGGTAAGAAAGGAAGACTCTGCCCGCCACTTTAAATCAGCAGTCAGACAACGCTGTGTCCCCCACCTCACTCTCTGCTGAGGTGCATCCTCCTGCCCACGTTCCTCTCTGGCTGCTGAATTATTGAGAGCACTGTGTGCTTTATTGCCGAGCTGGAGGGGTACTGCGGCATAGCAGCCAAGCTCGGAGTGTGTCTGTGGTCCAGGGGGGGTCATGACAGGCCTGAGCTGTCCTCTCTAGAACCCCCCAATGGGGGAGCTTCCTTCTGCCCTCCCCTCCCTGGCATAATTTATTCATAACCGCCAGCCTTCTGACCAAGGCTGCACATCCTCCCCCACTCTTACGCCACTGTTTTAAAAGGCTGCGGGTTGAATCTGAGGCAAATGGCATTACCTGGCTCCCATGTTAGGGCTCTGGTTGGGGCGGGGTGGGGGGCCCACAGCTGCTGGCCATGGCCCTAGGGATTAACTCCAGTGTATGTCCCATTTGTATGGGGTGCAGTAAGTATGTAGCTGTGTGTGGAACTGCATGTGGTGGAGAGTATGTAGTTAAGCGCATGAGGAAGGGAATCAGTGCCTTTGGGCATATGTGTGCATGCAGGGGCTGTGTGTGTGTGTGTGTGTGTGTGTGTGTGTGTGTGTGTGTGCAGATGTACATGGAGTCATACGCAGGGACTGTGTGTGTACAGGGGTGTATAGAGCCAACTGTAGGGACTGTGTGTGTGCAAGCATGCATAGAGCTATGTATAGCCATGTCCCTGGATCTCCCAGGTGTGCCTGCCAAAACAGATCTTTAGAGAAGCACCTGGTGCTCATTCTGACAGATGCCCCTCCAGGTAGCAGTTTCTAGAGGGTGGTGGGATACTTATCCCAGGGTTTGGAGACACCACACCCCCTGCCCACCCAGAGAGAGCTCTCCACAACACAAGTGTTCACCCCTTTCTCCACACTCTCTAAACTCAGATAAAGTCTCCTCCTGGCCATTCCCCATTCCAGAGTCCTCAAGATCCACTAGTGTGGGAGCTCCTGAACCCCCTTCCCCGGGGCCTGCCTTGTGTCAGACTTGGACCTGGGCCATTCTATAGCTCAGCTCTGAGTAGAGGGCCAGGTGGCGGAGTGACCAGCATGGACAAAGCCAGGCAGGACCTTCGGTGACTTGATAGTGAGCCCGGAGCTGGCTCAGAGCTGCATAGCCTGGGGACAGAGAATGGGGCTGAGCTGCAGAGAGGGAAGACGGACCAGTAGGACCGACCAGGAGCTGAACTTCCTAAGACGGCTGCAGGGGACAGCAAACCCGCACACCAGAGAGGATGCAGCCCTGCCGCTAACCCACCTTGCCACCCTTCCCCTGACGGGGTCTTCTTCCTGCCTCCCCAGGAGCCAGGGTTCCAAAATGATGGTGTATTTTTGGGTATGTACCAAGCATGGATGACCGTGGTGCTTTCTTTGCTCTTGGTAGGTCTAGGGTTGGAGAGAGAGAGAGAGAGAGAGAGAGAGAGAGAGAGAGAGAGAGAGAGAGAGCGCGAGCGAGCACTAGCGGAGTATACACTCCTACACGCCTCCCCAGCTGAGCCTCCCATAGCTGTTCCACCCTGCCCCAAGCCCAGTGCAGGCAGCAGTGACAGGGTCAGGGGGTCCCCAGACAGAAAGTACTGACTGCTGCGGAACCCAACATCTCTGACTGGGTCAGTCTCTGGGAAGTGCCCCACAGATGTAGGCTACACTGCCCTACCCATCTCTCCGTGTCTACCTTTTCTGGCCTCAAGAAAACCCTCTGGCAACCCCCATCCCAAGCTTGAGGTGAAGCCAAGCACATCACCCAGCCAGCCATTTCCACTCCACTTCATGCTCCTACCTTTGAGCGACAGAAACAGGGAAAATTGATCCAAAAGAATGTTCTGAACCAACACTCCAGCTCTCTGAACCCAGAAACCTAGGAGGTCAACCCTAGAGAAGGGAAGAACCCGCACTCAGCATCCACCCTCTCCTTTCCTGGCTGGCCCTGTGCCTCTTTGCCAAGGAGAAGATTATGGGGTGGCAGATCAGTAGGGAGGGCATGGAAGCTGGAGGAGGGACCTAGCAATGGCTCCCGGGAGTCTGAGGTTGTGACCAGTCTCACAGATGGTGCCACCAGGACTGGCCTCCACCAAGCCTCCCTGGCCTCTTTTCACTCGGGGGCAGAATCAGCACCAGGTTGTCCCTGGGTCCTTGGAGCTATCCCACCCTTACAAGTTTAATGCTTCTATTGATAATGCCCCTTGTGGGGCCCCTGGACCCTTCCTGATTGTCAAGGCCATTCCCAGATAGCCATTCGGCCCTCAGATAAGATGGATTCTTTTCCCTCTGCCTGCCCTTAGCTTGTCTGGCAGTATGCTTATCCCTCCCAGAACTCTTGAATCCCTTTTGGAGGCAGGGTCAGAGGGTGTCTCCCTTAGGCTGGGGTCCACTTGCAGGCTGCCTGGAAAGGGCTCTGTGTTGTCTAAACACAGCTTCATAGGTTGGTCTGGCTTAACTGGCTACTCCCAGGACCCTCCACCCCCAGCCAGGGACCTCTGTCCTTGCAACCCTCAGCCAGGCAGTGGGGAACGTCCTAAGTATTCCCTTGCTGAAATATCCAGGCTATTTTAGGACAGGGGTGGATCCTAACCGGAAAACTCTCCCTTCTCGGCTTCCTGATGCACTGGGCCTCCTGAGGCTCCACCCTCAGGCTGGCACTGGGAGCCTTGCAAAGAAATAGAAGTCCTAGTCACTCCCTCCCTCCCTGAGCAACCTCACCCAAACAGGTCATCCAGTGCGGTCAATCCCACATCAGACCCCACAGGGACCCCTACTGCCTGTTAACCACCTGACCTCCGCGTTCCTCTCCCACTCGGCTCCTAGACCTGAAGACCAAGCCTTTCTTTCACCCCATGGTTTGCAGAAAGCACAGCACAGCTCTTGGGGAATCATTGTGACTTGCTGAGCCCAGCTCCCCAGCTCTGGTCCAGTCCTGACTACAGGCTGGGGCTCTCTTCTCTCTACTGCTGCTCTCTCGCCCCTCCTCTCCCCTCCATCCTCAGCTCTGCTTGCCTGGCTCCAGTCTAACCGTGAATGAGGACCCGATTCAACCCTGGGATCTTGTTCCACTCGATAGACCATAAGGCCCTAAGTCATTCCCTCTCTGACTCTACCCTAACTGCTCCCACTTTCGTTCAGGAGGGGCGCTCAGGAAGGGAGACACGGCCTTTAGTACAGGTGCCCCTACCTTCAGGAAGTTCTCCTGACTACAACCATCACTCCCCTGACTGGGTCTCTTCTTCCTGGTGCCACATTGTGTCTCTGCTTGGACAGGGTTCCAGGAACCTCAAACACTGAAAAGAATGGATGGATAGATGGATGGATGGGATGAATCAGGATGAAGCCCAGACAAAGTACCAATGAAGTGCTATTCCATATAACGCCCAGCCCTGTCCAGCGCTACCACCCCCAGCTTCCCTGTGACCAAGGTCACCTGGTGACCATATTTTCTACCCAATAGAGGCAATCAGGCGAGGCATTGATGTTCCCACTTTAAAGTTGACAGTGTAGCCAGTTCCTGACCTGTTTGTTATGGGTGCAAAGACGAGTGAAGGTCCAGGGTCTCCGCTCCGCAGAGCTAAGCATGGGTGTGGGAAAGGGGACTGACACCTGTCCCTTAGAATGACCGTGGCAGTTCCCCTTATAGGAGAGGGTGCAGAAGTTACTGGTGCCTTGTGAGGAAGGCCTTCCATCAGAGACCCTTGCATGCTTTGGGAGCATCCCCATCATTGGAGACCCGGAGCGTCCCCCGGGAGGGCTGCCACCAAGGAGGGGGAGATAGGATATCAGAGAGTGCCGTCTGAGTGTAAACAATAGACCATCGTCATCTACCTCGGACTTGAGCAAGGATCTTTCTCTGCCACTCGGCAGCTGTATGACATTGAGAGGGTCAACAGACCTCTCTGAGCCTGAGATCTCTCCTCTGTCCAATGGCAGCCGTGCCATCGCGAAGACTGGGTGAAATGCAGGATGCTTTGCGTGTATCATGACCGTTGCAATGGGAGAGAGAGCATCCACTCTCAGGTCTGGACTGGCGATGAGGTAGTCATTCTGCCTCACCTTTCCTGGCTCACCTGGATTCTGCCCAGTGACCCGTGCTCTCATCCACGGGATCCCACCCTTCTCCCTTTGGGGACCTGAGATGGTCTCATCCCGGGACTGTTCCTCCTCTGCTTTCTCCCTGTCCCCTTGAGAACACCACTGTCTCTTCTTCCCTTCTGCTCACCAAACGCCCTTCACCCCAGGTTCTCCAGCTATGCACAGCCTGCTAGCCCCACCCCCACCTGCTCTGCAGCCCTTGTGCATTCTCTCTTTATTCCTTGGGGTGGACACCCTGTCATCAAGTGGACCACATGCCTAAGACACCCAGGTGGCCATGTTGCCTCCTGGCCAAGTTGACACCTCTGGTGACCAGCAGACTCCCGGGAGACGCCACACTGCCAGCTCTATCCTGCTAGAGCAGCTGTGGGGTTGTACTCGCACCGAAGTGCAGGTCCAGCCTTCTCCATCATTTTAGGATGAGGTCCATGCTGCTTAATCCAGCGTCCCAATGCTTGTTTGGTTCCTCTGTGGCTCTAGGAACAGCAGCAGAACACTGTACTAGTCAACTCTGTTGCCTCATGTGTCCAGGTTTTCTTGACTTCCCCATTGGGCAAGAGGAAGGTGAGGCTGGAAAGGGCAGTGCTTTCAACGCCAGCACCCACACACCATCTCAGGGCAGGGCTCATCCAGAGCCTGTGTCCAGGACATTCTCCCCTCCCACCTCACCTCCAGCATGTCTGGCGATCTTCTGAGTTTTCGGGGTCTCCTTATATGCCACTGGTATGTGGCACCCCTAGAATGCGAATGCCTTTGAGGGCGGGAGGTTTGGTCTTCCCGGCATTGTCCAAAAAGGGAGATGGACTTGGTGAGAGCTTGTAGAACAGAGAGAGAAGGGAGGAAGGGGGTACTAATGGTCGCCTGTGTTTATCCAGTCGTGGAGCCTGCTGTGTGACGGGAATACCTCCCAGAGCCTCCTCCTGCTGGGCACAGTCCTGAGTGAACACAGGGTGCTGGACAGTTGATGGGGCTGCAGCGTGGAGGAGACAAAGGATCTTCCTCCACTCTCCACACTGCTCAGCCTCAGGCGAGGCCTTGGATTTCAACCTTTCAGGGAGCCCTGGGGAGCTAGCAACTCCCTGCTTTGTTCCGAGCTGGACCCCAGGACTGAAAGGACTTAGCATAGGGGAGAGAAGGATAGTGGTCTTCTGTCTGTGAACAGGGGTAGGGAGTGGGGACAGGGGGTCTAGCCCTGACGCCCCTTCTGGTGACTGCAGACTGGAGCTTGGCTTCAGAAGTGGCTGCCATGGGTGGGGATGCCAGCAGAAAGCGCCAGCAAATTAGCAGTGATTGCAGGTGAGACAAAGAACAAACGGGGTAGCGGAATGAGGTGCCCTATAAATATTATGTTTTAAAAGTTTGCCCTGGAGTAACGGGAGCTGTTTAAATGTGAATCTCCTGTCTGAATTTTAAAAGCCTGATAAGGAACTAAGTTTAGCAGCTGTTTCCTGGGGCCACTCTACTGGGGGCCCCTGCCCTCCCTCTAGTTCCAGATCTCCTGGGCCCACAGACAGCAGGAAATCCCACCTCACCATTCTGAATCGCCCCTCCCTCGCGTCTTCCCTGGTGGCTACCACTGCCCCAGTCTGCTTCTTCTAGATGCTTGCCTCTCTGCCTTCTTTCCTGTGGTCCTGCTTCCGCTGACCAGTTAGCATCCCTTGGAGGAGAGCACGGTTGGCATCCCTTGGAGGAGAGTTGCCCTGATCTCCAGCCTTCTCACCAGTCAAAGCAAAAACCTGTCTCTCTCACAAGAGGACTGCCTCTCCTACACGATCTTCACAACTGAGGTTGATCTTGACTAAGCAAAAGTGTTTCCGTATGCTGGTAGCAAAACGTACTGTTTCTGTTTTTCTCCCGGTCACCTCTGGAAAGGTGGGCGCTATCCATCAGGTAGCAGCATATTAGGACTTGGAAAAGCAAGACCGGCGTTCACATGATTAAAGGGGGGGTGCGGTGGGCAAATGAGCAGGACTGAGCCCCAGAAGGCAGAGAGCCTAGTCAGCTCTGTGGGGGCTGCAGCCTCTTGGTAGTCAGCCCCCAGCAGGAGTACCCAGGGAACAGTTTGGGGGGCTGGTTGGCATCTCTGGAACCTAAAAGTATATTGACAGTGATGAGATCTGACAGCTCCCATGAGGCATCAGGCATGGGGAACAAGAGCCCATTGTTTGCACAATCCAAACCTAGTTGCAAGAAAAAAATGAGAAGTATCATTATAGACATGACCCATCCAGCCTTTGGCTGAGGTGAAGCCATTTCTAAGTCCCAGGACAGTGGCAGGGACTCCTCGGGCCTGCAGGAAGGGCTACCTGATGGTTCTAGCTGGTGCTTTGAAGTTTTCATAGACAGCCCCCAACCACCTACTTGCCTCTCTCTGCCCAAAAGGGAAACAACCCAGAATCTAGAATCTGGGGACACTGGTGATTCCAAAGAGACAGACAAAAGCCACGGTGGCAAGATGGCTAACATCCTCGGGGAAGGAATGTGGTATGGGAATTTTCTTATGAAAGAACCCAATGGCTTTGAATACCAATCTCTGGGCAAAGCTAAGGACAAATGGGGGGAAATGAGCAATTTGGAAAAGGGAATGGGACCACAATGGGACCAGAAAATCACAGAGCAGGGGGCAAGGAGGTAAGACGTGACTCCCAAAACTAGAGGCTCTGGGTCCCACAGGAAAGGGATCTACTTTGAACAGAACAAGCCAAGGTCAAAGAGGGGAGGGGAAAAGTCAGTCAGAGGTTCCACAGGTGGAGGGGTGGGCATAAACAACACCCCCAAGGGTATGTGGGGCCTGAGGATAATCCTAGAAAAGGGACCCTATCTCTTCACTCTGTTATCTCTGCTGACTTGTCCATGGTGATGGGGCAGAGGCAGGCCTGATTGCTTTGGTCTTGGTCAGTCCCTCAGAGGCAGCAGGATTGTTGGAGAGAGGGGTGGGGGACGTTGTCTTCCAGGGTCCTGGGTTACTCTAACTCGGGGGTTTGGGCCATCTAGACTCCCCTGGCCTAGAAGGATACTCCCTGAGCCTAGAGACCCCTCCTGTCCCCCTTAGGTCTCCTTGTCTACAGAAAACCTGGGGTGAAGTGGGGGCCAACAGAGGTTCCAAAAGCAGTCAGTGACGTGCTAGCGCTGAAAGGAATGGCAAGATACTGCAGAATATGGCAGCACCTCCAGGAGAGCTGCCCAGGGTGCTCAGGGCTTTGAACCCACCACCACCTCCACCACAATTCAACAGTGAGAAGCGAGGCTTGCCAGAGAGTGGGCATCTTAGGTCAGGCCACCTACAGCCACATCCTACCTGACTTAGAAAGGAGATGGTTGGCTCGGTGGTAACAGGGGCTCTGACAGTTGTAGGCAGGACAGGTATACCCCATGCCCTGGGCTGAAGACCAGCAAATCCCAGCTAGTTCCCTAAATAAGCAGGGTCAGCTTGCTGTGATCTTGAAAGTTCTTATGGGAGGAAGCTGGGGTTAAAGAACGTTTTGTTTACCTTCCTGCTACCATTGCTGGTCAGCAGTTCCGGCTTGGCATATCCTGCTCGGGTTCTGGAGGGTGAGTCGGTGAGATGCGGCAGGGCTGGCGTCGGCAGGGTCAGAAGTGCAAGCCGCAGTTGCTGGAAGGAGCGTCATGATTCAGGCTTGTCTCCCCATGACAGAGGTGACAGCCCTCCATCCTATCAGATCTCATACCCCCGTTCCACCCCTGCTCACATTAGGGTTCTCTGCCTGCCTGGAGGTGTGTTTCCCCACCTTCTCTCCACAAGCCAGGAATGAGCCATGGGATTCTGGGAAGGGAGGGCCAGCCTCTGACACCAGCCCTCTGACAGTGCTGGGAAGCTGTGGTTGAGTGCCAGGCTGTACCCATGTCCTGCCACCAACCCGAGCACAAGCTACACAAGTACGAGCAGATAGACCCTCTGTGTACCGTACAGTCCCGCCTTTTGGAGGTACACCCTCCAGAATGTAAGTAGGGCTATTACAGCCCTTTGACGCCGTAAGCCCACTCCTGGGACCGCTCGTTGAGGAACTAATTTAAAAAGAGAAGAGAGTTTCAAGCACCAGGATATTTAAGGCAGTAGAAGAAACCGCACTGGCAATCCGCCACCCACCCTGCGGCCAGGTAATGGTTAAGCTACTTACACAGCAGCTTGGACCTGAGGGTGGGAGACCGAGCTGCTGAAGGCACCTGAAATATCATTAAGAGAAAAGTAGGACAGCCGGTTACGACGGGGAGGACGCTATAATTACAGGTAGAGGGGAGGAAGCAGACTGGGTCACGGGCATGCACTGACCAGGGGTCTAGCTAGGAAAAGTCAAAGAAATGTTTTATTTTCTTAATTAGCAAAAGAATAGTCTGACTGGGTGCGGTCAGTGCACACCTGTCATTCCCAGCACCCAGAAGGCTGAGGCAAGGGAATGCTCAGGAATCCGAGACCAGTGTGAGCTATATTGTGAGACCTAGAGTCAAAACACTAAATAAGGGCTGGGGTTTAGCTCAGAGGTGCAGCACGTGGCCCAAAAAAAAGGGGGAAAAGGAAGAGAAGGAAGAGAGAAAGTCCTCAGGCTGGAGAGAGAGGCGGAGTAGGGAAAGACAGTTCCTCTCCTGGATCGCAGACTTCTCCCATTGCTCTTCACTCAGTTACCCCGAGAGGGTCCAGGCTCAGTCTCTTTCCTTGTGCCCTGGCCTGTGGTCAAGCAGACACCCTTTGTCTGTCTTAGTCTTTGCACTAAAACATCCCCACAGACAGGTGGACGTCGTCTTATATGGCTGACGTGAACTGTGCACCCTCTACGTGATGCTGTCTCGCTGGTTTTTACTGAGCACATACTGCACACAGGACTTGTGCCAGGCTCTGAGAATGCAGAAGAGGTCTGTCCTTGCACAGAAAGGGTGAGGAAGTGAAAGAGGAGGGGAAAAAAGAGCATAGAAGGAAGGGAAAGGAAGAGAAGGGAGGGAAGGCAGTGAGTCCTCGGGCTGGGAAATCAGAGAGACAAGCCTGTGAGGTGACACTGAATTCTGGGGTACTTTGTACCTCCCAGCAGGGTTAAATTTAGTTCAGCAGGCCTCCCCTTGCATATACAACCATCATGGAGGTCTCAGGAAGTTACAGACTGATAGGGAAATCCGTGTATAAACAGTACAAAGCAATGTGTGAACACAGTCAGGGGACTGGACAGTGTCGGATCACAGAGGGACTGGCTTGTGCCTTAGAGACATCTCCTGACCCCTGACAGATGGATTTGTGAGTCATGCCAGGAACCAACACAAGATAAAGGGCTGGGGGGGGGCAGAGCTTCCAGGAAGGACCAGTGCCAGGTCCAAGAGCCCCTAACCTTGAGGGCACTACTTGGGATTATCCTGGCTTAGGTATTATCACCTCCCCAGGGTGTCCACTCTGCTAGGAAAGGACATGATCCAGCCAGGCAGGTGCCTGTACCCAAAGCTACTGAGGTCTGCCTGATTGGTACCCACATCTCTACGAGGAGGCCAACAGCGTAATGAGAGTTTAAATATATTACCTGAAGGCAGCAGCTGGCAGCTGGGAGTCATCCTGAGAGAGAAGAGAAACAGTCAGCAAGCATTGCCCCTTTCTCGTCCACTCTGCTTCCAGGTTGTCAGGGCCTTGGGGTCCTTGGCGGTGGTGGCCTGGCCCAACACAAAAGAAAGGCTCAGAGTCTGTGCTGGAGTCCTGTCTTGAGGCTCACAGAGTAGGGCAGGAGCTGGAAAACCAACACTCAGTGATGTCTACCTGGTCAAGGTTACCCTGACTGAGGTCTTGGGGCATTTTTCATCAACTATAAACAAAGGTGTCCCTGGAGTGGTGGGAACTAATGGAGGGTAAGAGCAGAATAAGGAGAAAGATGCTGTCAACTTCTGCAGAGACGGTCCATCACCTTCCTGCTAGCCCACGTAGGCTGAGGGTCTCACAGCCTCAGGTTTACAGCCTGTGGTATTTTAAAACAGAGTCAGTCAGGATGCTGATACCCGACGTGACTAAATGAAAGAGTATCCTCCCCCGCCCCGTATAACCAAGTAAATAAGTACACATCCGTCGTAGGTAAGACTGGGTGCTGTGAAAGGAGCTGCTGTTGGGTACGGAGAGAGGGAAAGAGATGGGTGATCCCAGACATGGTGCCACAGATGGAGGGGAGCATTCCTCAGAGCTCCCCGGTGAGCAAAGGAAATCTCCCATGAAGGCAATGGCTCCCTTCAGGGAAACTCTGACCTGAGAAATGTCCCTCTCATAGGGCACAGCCTGGCTCAGAACCTGTGACTGGAACGGAGCTGGGGAGGTGGGATTCTGGGAAGAAAGTCTCTTTCCAAGTGCCCTGTTTTAGATGTTGTCCTGTGTGGTAACAACACAGCCCATCGGCCCGAGGACTCAGCTCTGCCTTGGCCTCAGGGAATGGCCTGGGGTGTCCTCGAGTCATACTTGAAAAGGGACACTTGTTCTATGCATGGTCTAGGCCTGAGTGGAGGTGGAGCAGTTCTAGACTGATGAACAGGATCTCTACCCAGGCCAGCTGCCTGAGCTCCTAAAGCCAGCCCCAGCCCGCTGAGTGGACCCTGGCTAGAGGACACCGGAGGCCTGGGAGCCTGCGGTGAGTGCAGACCCGCTGCCACAGGGGAAGAAGCTGTGTGCTGTGTTTGTGTTAATTGCGGACCCTTGAGTCCAACAAGATGGTTGGAGCCTGGGTGACGATCCTCAGCCCCTCCTGTTTGCTAAATTCAGAAGTACCTGCTAATTGTGCTATTAAGAAGAAGTACCTTTAACCCAAGAAACATTCACGGTGCTTAATAAATATGATTAGAGAGGCAGGCAAGGAAAGGAGGCCCGCGGGGCTCCTGTTTTTCCCCCGGGAGTAGGAAACCGAGTTTCAAGTCTTGGCTGCCCTGGTCTAGTATTTTGCCCCCACCGAAGAGGATCTTACAATGCAGGCTGGAAGGGAGGAGGTGTTTAGGGAACAGATGGAAAGAGTGATACAGAAAAGATAAAAGCCAAGTCCAGTGTGGCTGAGCTGGTGAGTGACAGAGGACACAGGGACATCAGAAGTCCTGGGAAGGGTTGAGGAACACATCAGTGATGGAAGAGCAGGTATTTATGCTGCTCACGGAGGGAGGATGCACTACTGAGTCTGTGGTGTGCCTAGGTCTACTCCTGTGCTAACGTGACCATAGGGCTGAGAGAGGACAGACTCTGCCAGCTTCCGTATACAGGCAGGAGGAGGGGGAGACAGAGGGGCAGAGCAGGAGGAGGAGAGGAGCAGGAGAAGAAGAAGCGAAGGGAGGAGGGGAGGATAAGGGGGAAGGGACGCGTAGAGGACCTATATGACACATTCAGCTCATCCCAAGGGGCAGCCCACCTCACCCCCGCTGGAATCGGCTGTCTTGTGGAGACAAGCCTGAGACATTCCCACATCTTTTCTCCCACACCACTGGGAAATTTCCACCGCATCTGGGACCTGCCTCAGAGCCGTCTCTTGCCCTAGGATCTACCCAGAACTTGTGGCCTTTGTGGATCTCGGGGCAGAACACCGTCCCTGGCATTTACGTGTGTTGCCTCCACCATCTGAAGAGGACACTGAGTTTTGTGTCCCACCCTTGGCAAAGGTTTCAGCATGTGACAGCTGAACGTCCTTAAACATTAGGAGATGCTCTAAGATAGTGGTTCTCAACCTGTAGTCTAGACCCCCACAGGGTCATATATCAGATATCCTGCATATCAGATATTTACATTACGATTCATAACAGTAACAAAATTACAGTTATGAAGTAGCAATGAAATAATTTTATGGTTGGGGGGTCACCACAGCATGAGCTGTGTTAAAGGGGTGCTATGTTAGGGAAGCTGAGAACCACTGCTCCAGGAAGTGTCCGGCTTTTCACACTTCAGACACGGCAAGCCACGCATCTTCTCGGGGTCTCCGTTCTCCCACATATATTTTAAAGGGGTGTGCAGGGCACCTCTTTCTTCCTCCCATCCGATTCAGCAAATGGGATTTCCTCACATTGAGAGATGACCACGGTATTCTGTGGATACTCAACCACCAAAGTCCCCACGGACTCTACTGGGATACAGAGCAGGGACTGCCAACAGCCTGCCTGGATATCTCTCTTGGGTAGGGGAAAGCTGCTCTGGCCAGTCTTCATGGTCAAGAATTGCAAGGAACACACATGCCACACCAGCACTGTGTACCCAGCAATGGGCGGTGTCTCGTCATTGTCATCTTGCAAGAAAACTCTGTGGATAGGGCATGGAGGTTCTCTGGAAAATTTCAGTCAGCCACAGTCCTCTGCTAGCTGCTGTAGGGTCCCTAGAAGCAAACTGAGCAGGAACTGTGATGGAACGTGATAAAACCCTCCATCCTTCCTTCTATTAAGTATTTAATGGACAGTGTGATTTTTTTCATTTCCTTGAGTATTTCAGTTTTGTCTGATGGTCTGCTTAATTGGAGACTTATGAGGAGGTCTCAAAAGCTTGACTTGCAGGGGCTAGGGCTGGTCTCATGGCCGTGCCCTACACCCTTCCAAGGCAGGATCTCATATGTGGGTTATGTCAGATGTTGAGTATATTCATGCAGATTGCATGTATAGAGGCCGTAGGAGAAACCTTTGCATAGGTCTGTGAGTGTGCTGGAACCGCTCCAAGACAGACTCAGAGCAGGGGTCATATGTCTCTGTATGGCTGGCTCCTACTACACCAATGGCTGTGATGATCTGTCAGTTTTACCAGAATATGCTTTTCAGTTTGGGTCACATATCTGAAAAGAGCCTGTGTGTATCTCTCTTTTCCCTGGGTGCAGTTCTCTGGAAGGCATGCCCAGATCCTAGGGAGAGAGATGTGGGGCATAGCAGAGTTCTGCCTGGTCCCCTTTAGCATGTGTCTCTGGTGTGAGAACTGGGTTAACTAGGAACCAAGTCAGCAGGCCCTGTGACTTTGCACTGGGATGTCAGTGTCAGATGCACCACGATAGTTCTTGGTACTTCCTTAGCAGCCCCTCATCATCCACCTACTCCTCTCACCCCCAGCAGCACCATGCTCTGGTAGCCACAGACCTCACCTCAAGGAACTGCTGCCTCCAGAGCTGTTTGCTACTGCCCATCCCTGAGTTGTTTATAGTCCAGTAGTGTCGGGTCCTGGGATCCGCTCTTTCAGGCTGACAACAAAGAGATCCTGCTGGTGGCCTGCAGAAAGTATCTGCTGATGAGCTGTCCTAACACCTTGGGACCTTCAGCAACGCTCTTCTTACTGCCTTAGGGAGGACACATCCCCTGACCCTCCTGAGAATTGGAGTCAAAGGTGAGCGCTTCCTGCTTCACTCCAAGCCACCTGACCTCTTAATACTCTCATGAGATGGCTCCAGGACCCCTCACTGCCAGGTCCACTCCCAGAAGCCGTCTGGCTCCTTTGTCATGCAGGTCTGAGTCATGGAGACTCCCCCATGCCAATCATTTCTCTTGTCTGCCCTTATCTTCTGCCTCCCCACCCTGGCTCTGAGGTTCCTGGTCCCTGCTGGTGTGTATCATAGAAGCCTTGTAGTTTTCTTTGGGGATGCAGCCGGAGCTGGGGCTGCCAGTGATGGTCCATTGATCTGAGACTGTCTTCATTTTTCTCCAGATTTCTAAATCCATTAACCAAAGTCAGCCAGCTCCATGGTCTTTGTCATCATCGCAGCTCTCAACCATTGTCACAGCTGCTGTCATTCCACCAAATGCTTGGTGTCACACCTGCCCTCTTTCCAATGTCCCAGAAAGTCACAAGTCACAACGCTCTTACCTTCCGGGGGATGTGACAACTATATTTGTCACAGTAATTTGTCCTTAATACAGTCTAACCACCTCCGGCCCAGATCCAGGAGCCTTTCCTGAGTCCCCAGGGTGTAAGTGATAGATGGTGTGTTCAGATGAGGGGCTTTCATGCTGTGTGCTCCAAATGCCTCCGTGTGGTGGTCTGAATGAAGATGGTCCCCCTAGACCCTTTGGTAGTGGCAGTATTAGGAGGTTTGGCCTTGATGAGCAGCTGTAGCTTTGTTGAAGGAAGTGTGTCACTGTGGGGATGGGCTTTGAGGTCTCATATGCTCAAGTCACACCCAATGTCTCAGACTACTTCCTGTTGCCTTGTAAGCTACCTCTCTAGCACCATGTCTGCCTGTATGCTGCCTTGAAAATGGACTAAACCTCAAACTGTAAGTCAGCTCCAATGAAATGTTTTCCTCTATGAGAATTGCTGTAGCTCGTGGCGTCTCTTCACAGCAATAGAAACCCTGACTAAGACACTCAGCAAAGGCTAGAGTGGCAAGGTTGCCATGGAGTCAGATGCTGGGGGTGTCTGACTTCCAGGTTCAAGTTGAGCTCTCAGGCAAGTTTGTGAGAAGAAAAGCTCTATTCCCTGGAGACCAGGGTTTCTAGTCTTCTTTTAATACTCTCCTAAGTTGGCTTCTTTAGCTCTGCTCACCACTGGGTGTGGTCCTGGGAGCTGTGTGGACTGGCCCTCATGTAGTGAGGAATATTAGGCCTGAGTTGTGGAGACCCTCCTGATGTCAGTCATTTTCTTCTGGTCTTCTACCTCCCCAGCTCCAAGCCTACTCTCCTCCTGACGCTGGTCCCTAGGGATACGCATCATATATATTCCTTATGGTTATCAGGGGTGAGTGATGTCTTCCTGGAGCTGAGGCCCCTGAGCCTGGCCATGTCCAACTCCAGGATTTTCCTTGTAGGATTAAGGGTGTGAGTAGCTAAGAGTGCATTACTGGTGGCAAAAGTAGTCATGTCAACCCCTAGAGGGTAAAGGTGCCATGGTTGGCCAAGAAGAAGGAAGAGGGGCAGGGTGGGTTACCAGGAAGTTTGTGAGAGAGAGAAGCCGCAGCCATAGCTAGAGCAACAGTGATAACAGCAACCATGCTGCTGGATAGCTTTTGATAATGGGTGCCAGACTCAGGTCAGCAGACCACCAGTGATCTCCATGGACCTTTGTAGATAGATATTATTATCCTAAAACCAGAGTGGGATGCTGGACACAATGCCAAAGTTGTCTTGGATCTGTATCCCCTGTCTGCCCACCCCCAGGTACCTCTCCTTTTCCAGGGGATAAGAGGCTCCAGTAGATTATGTAGTACTTAGGAGTCCCCTATTTCTGTGTGTGAGTTTCTTTCTCCAGAACCTTCCCAGTCTAGATCCTGCCCTGCTCCACTCCCACACCAAGAAAGCCTTGTTATTACTTCTGGGAGCAGCCAGAAGACCAAGAATGTTCTCCTGGGACTGACTGGCTGCTGATATTCTAGAGACATGTGTCATCACCCAGGGTCTGTGACAGCTCTGAATGAAGCAGGAAGGGGAGGAGGTGGGGGTGTCAGTTTGAAATGGAGCATTCGGGTTGTCTACTGCAGGGGAGGAGACTCAGAGAGGGGCCTGAGAGGTGGAAGCAACTTGGAGTGAAGTTTGCTGAGTCTGCCCTAGGCTCCACACCAGTCTCCCCCACAGCCCCAGTGGTGTCAGGAGAGTGTAGAAGAAAAGAGACATGTGGGAAGGGTGGAGTGTAGAAGGTGAGCAGAACCCTCCAAAAGACGGGACAAAGAGAGTCTATAGGAATTATTAAAGGTGGCATAGGATTTGACAGAGGCAAATGAAGGAGGGGAAGGGGTAGAGACAGAAATTATGAGAAATGCTTTCTTGAGAAGAAGAGAATAAAGAGCACCCCCGAATCTGGGAATGAGCCCCAAAGAGCACCCCAGAGTCTGGGCATGAGCTCCAAAGAGCACCCCAGAGTCTGAGCATGAGACCCGTGGGCGGTAACTTTCAGAACCAAGGACAGCAACAAGGGAGTGGTTCAGCCCCTGGAACAGCGCCACTGGTTCAGCACCAGGGACAGAGACTATAGCCAGCCATTCAAGTAGGCGGTTTATCAACAGCATCTGCATTGAGATCATCTGGATGGGGCTGGTTCAGTGCACACACAGTATCTGGGTTCGGCAACCAGTGAAAATAGCTTGTGTTCTTGGTAGGACGCTCTGTATTATTTCCCATTCCCCCATTCCGCTTCCCTTACCTGCCACAGCTCCATCATAGTTCCTGTTAGAGGTGACCAGAATCCCATCTGAAGCCAAGAATGGCTCATCTTGTCCCACTTGGCAGACAGTTCCAAATACTCTGGGAAGCATGGGTTGATGTGGACAATACCTAGACCTCTACATGGCTCAGCCTGCAATTTAATTAAATAAACAAATCTTCAACATCACTCTTGGTTTTGTGTGGGGGGTCATGCTTAAAAGGAAAACACATAAGAGCTAATGAGAGAAGGGGGACATGGGAATATCAGAGTGGTGTAGGGTAGGTTGAGACCAGTGAAGAGTCAGGATGGGGTGACCGCATCCTGAGTGGTGTGGCCAGCTCCAGTAACCTCTGAAAAGCTCCAGGATCCAGGAGGTGGGAGCTAGGATTTCTCCTCTCATCCCAGTATCCCCACGTGACCCAGTACATTGAGCTGCAGACTGGAAGGGTCCAAGATGTCAGACCTACCCGACAGGTCAGTTTTTTCTACCAGGTTTTGTCTCCTCCAGCAAGGATTTGCTCAGTGTGCAATGTTCCCTTTTGTTTTTATGATTGAGTTCAGACATGGGCTTCTGCCAGCCCAGCAAAGCTCTCTTGGCTTCAGTGACTCCCCTTGGATGTGGTCTGTGAAACCTCGAGACCTAGCCTGCCAAGTCCACCCCTACAGCCCTGCCCTGGTCTATGAGAAGCCAGCTGGTATAAAGTACCCAGCTTCTTCTGGCCAAGGGCCATCCCTCTTTTGTACCCCTGCCCTTATCTCTGGTCTGGACTGACTCCTACCTTGCCTCTGTCTGTGGATCTTATGTCTTTTCTTCTATTGCTTTTAGGTTGTATGTGGCAGTCGCATGGCCTGACTGATGAGGACTATGCTAGGCAATCGATCAGGGGCTTTGGAATTCCCAGGGGGCCTCTCCCTCTGATTGTTGGGATTGGCTCTGTGGTAGAGGGTAGACCTGCAAGTTCATAGTATTCCCAGTGGCTTATATTGTTCTTTTCTCTTCTCTGCAGCCTGACAGCTTAGACAAAACCTTGAAGCCACTTTGTTTATGACTTGTGCACTCAGCTTTGGCCATCTGTCATTTCCTTGGACCTTGGACAGCAGCTGGGGAGGCTGTGTACCTCCTTGCAGTAGAAACATAGGAACATGCTAAGCTTAGAAGTAGGGCTATGCACTAGAACCTTCTGCGACTGTGGCAATGTTTTCCTACAGCCCCAATTCACCAGCCACAGCCACACGTGATGGCTGGGTCCTTGGAAATGGGGCTCGTGAGATCAAGGGATTGAAGTTTTGCTTTTATTTCAGTTTAATTAAAGCATTAGAGACTTATTTATGAGCACATGTAATTACTTCCTGAACTTGGACCAAACCAGTCTGCTGAAGGTCATCTGTTCCCACCACAGAGATCATTGGATTCTCTAAGGCTACTACTGTTGGGTTCAGGCCATCCAGATGGCTGGCCTCCCCTCTTCCTTGAATCCTAGTTAAGCTAATTTTCCTCCCTGGAGAGCATGCTCTGACCTGAGACTCACGTTGTGTGGTGATGTGTAGAGTGACCAAGAGTTCCCAGCCATCCTTGCTCTCCCGAGTCATCTCCACCTGCTGTGGGGAGGTTGGAGTGAGTGAGAGCTAGGCAAGACTGGGTCTCCAGAGTGACCAAGACTCAGTTGCAGTTTGGGTCCCCAGTTACCTTTCCTGGTGACCCTTTCGACTCTGACTCTGCCTTCAGGGAAGAAGGCCAATCGGGATGCCAGACCCCTCAGTATGTGCCCGGCTCCTCACCCTGTTACTGCAGTTGGACCATTTTTGTGAGACATCTACTCTGCTGACTTCTGGACTCTCCTTTCCACCTTACAACAAGCTCGGTTCAAAGTCTCGCTGCTTCGTTGTAGACTGATTCCAGCCTTGCACACTCAATGTCTTCATGAGAAAGTGGAAGTGGGAGATAAGCATTGGAAACATCCAAGGCAGGGTGGCCCCAGAACTCCTAAAACCCTACCAGAGTGACCAGAGACCTGGTCATTGAGTTCTGGATAATTCTTTTGCCTCAATGAGCAGCCTGTCTCACAGGGTTGTGTGAGCCACACCAAGGTCATGTGTGTAAATGAACACCCATGATCTGGCAGCACTGGAGCTGTGTGCTGGAAGGGTCTTTTTTCTGAATGCCTTGCTAAGCATACACCTCCCTCAGCATCATTTTCTGACTGCATATGAGCCAGAAGCATTACTTCCTATAAGGACCTTCCACAGCACCAGACACAACCAGGTGCCATGTGGAGAATGACCACATGTCACTTCCAGGATGGTAGCCCCACACCTACCAACCCGGAAGGCACTCCAAAGGTGTTTAGACTCTCATAAGCATATACCCAAGTCATGAGGAGATGTCCTGGTTGCTTGGTGTTAAGGAGGGATCTCACCCATGTCTTTGAACATCCCTGCATGAGCAGGGGAGGCTGAGGGAGAGCAGAGACTTCAGGACTTTGCTCCCTTTCAGGTCCTGCCCAAACAAGCAGGGAAAGCTGACTGGGTGACATTTTATCCTTCTCTTCTCTCCCTGCTCTACGGGGGAGAATTAGGTGGCCGTAAGAGAAATGGCTTGTCTGGATACAAGCTTCTGGTCATGAAAGCTCACTGCTCTGGAGGAGAGACGGTGTCCCAACCTCCAGATTCATCTGTGGAAAGAAATACCTGTTTGCTGGTTTGGTCCTGGGAGGTCACCCAGGAGAGAAGGGATAGAGAGTGATGGCCCCACAGCCTCACAGGAAGACAGAAGGACATAGGGAGAGAGGTGAGAAGACAGAGTGCAAACAGCTCCAATGCAGGACTGCACATCCCATCCCTGGTGCTACCCTTTCCCCTAGGAGCCAGCGTCCCTTCTCTGCTTTGGCCACCCATACCCAGCCACCCACCTTGACGGCAGCTTTAGGCAACCATGAAAGCAGCTATTAATAACAGTCTCCAGTGCCCACTGCTGCCCATGTGATCTTGGAGTGGGGTAGGACATAGGGTCTGGGACTGGTTTCTTCTTGGTGTAGTTCTAGGGCACACCTTCCCTGCCTGGCAGCCTGGGTTCTGAGGCTGCAAACCAGTTTGAGCAAAAGCCAGAGCAAACAGTAATTAGAAAGGTAAATCCAACACAAAAATAAGCACAATGCATTCCAAATTCAAATAGGAATTATTTGTGGACTCGCTGCTCTTTCTGAGTTATCAGTGGAATGTTCCACTCCATTTGCATAGATAATTGAGAGTTAACTGTAGTATCTATACTAAGGCCTGGGAGATGAAAGGAGCGAATTCACTCTGGCCAGGTGGAAGAAAAGGAGGTTTCGTTGACTGTGTCATTTGCCCACTGCAGAGGGGAGGGACCCAGAACAAAGCCTGGCACCGAGAGGCACTCAGTATATATTTGTTGAATTAATTAACATGAGTAATTGAGCATCACTGCACGCCAGAGCCTTTGTCTATGGAATGGAGACTTGGTACAAAGGTAGGGTGGTACTGTCCTGTTCTTACAGGAGCAAAGGGGAAAAGGTGTGGCAGCCCTGCCCAGAGTTACACTGGTCCTAGAAAGAGAGAGGTGTGAATCCAGGCTGAAGAGGCTGCCCTTTTGGCTGATTAAAGGGCTAGGAGGAACTGATAGGTGTATGGTGGAAGGCAGGGCCATAGGGATGTGTATGATCTTCAGTACAAGCTTAAGAGAGGCCCCGCTCAGTTCTGCTTCTGTTTCTCAGGTAGGCAGCAGGCCAACACCAAGTCTCGGGTACCACTTTGTATGTGGAATGCTCTTAGGTGATCAGAATTTAAGATTCTTTATTTAGGAAATGGTAAGAGCACAAGAGTGTGCACACCTGTGTATGCACACACATGCACACACACACACACACAGATGTGCAAGCACGCGCACATAAACACACCCCTCCACTGGCCTCCAGAGGGTTGTTGGATAGAGAATGAGTCTGTAGATGCTCTTGGTGCCTGGGATCCCATTTGCCCAAAGCATTGTTATTGTGGCAATTATTTCATGCTCTGTGGCACTAGAATGGAGCTTGCCGGGCCTCACACTCTACTCCAGGAGACTCAGTAAGCACCCCCGGGAGCCATGTGTGGAGGAGCGCACCCACATGGGCACTGTTTGCTGGGATGCTGAGAGGCAGGAACAGCCACCATGACCTCAGCCCCAAAGAACAGCAGTCTGCAAATTGCTGGGTCCTGGTGAAGTCTGGGAAGAAACAGATAAGGCGCGGGGAAAGCCACACCACTCTGGGGACTGAAAACACTCTTTTCCCTGCCTGTACCACACTCCCGCTAAGACACAGAGGGCAGAGCTCAGAGGAGCAAACAGAACTCAATCTAGATGGAATGAATCCCGAGTGGACACTGGAGGTCAGAACAGTCAGTGCACACTCTACCATCACTGGTCCCACCGTGAGAAGAGCCTCTGTTAGCTGTTTGTCCTTGGAGAGGTAGCCAGTGGCTAGGCTGAGATTGACAATGGTGAGGACAATGGGCAAAGGGGACAGGGTGAGTGGGGAGCACTATGCCCACACAGAGGCCCTGTGCCACTTAGTTGGGGGCACAATTACAAACAGTTTGTGTGTATCCTAACTTGTCAGCAACTGCATTTCTTTGGAAAGTGGCTAAACTGTCTCTAACACATACTTCCTGCAACCCAGAGCTTCCAAACTCCCGCCAGTCCTGTGCAGCTGATGCTCTCATTGGTTTTCATTCTTTATTGTGCCACTTCTTCAAATGCCAGCCTATATTTCCCACGCATGGGTCATTGCCCTTGGTGGTTATTGTGTGTGCATATGTGTGTATATTGTATATGTGGGATGCAATCACATGTGAGTGTGTGGATGCACATATCTGTGTGTGCACATGGATGTCCTGATCTAACACTCTCCACCCTACTCCCTGAGGACATGGTCTCTTGCTGCCCCTGTGGTGAGGCTAGCATTCAGCAAATCCCAGTGATCCTCCTCCTATCTCTGCCCTCCACTGTTGAGGTTATAGACATGCAGACAACCAAAGGTAGCTTTTTATGTGGGCTCTGGAGATTTGAACTCAGGTCCTCAAGCTTTCGCAGCAAGCACTATTACCTGCGGAGACAGCTCCCAACTCCTCCCTGAAAGCTGTTTTTACAGTAACCAGTGGCTCCCGTGTCAGACTGCACTGGGTCTAGAGAGCTCTGAAGTCTGCAGTTTGTCCCTGACGTCCAGGAAAATCCTTTCTTTCTCCAAATGAGACTTCTCTCTTTAAAAGATGACTTTTTCTATCTTATGTGTTTGTGTGGATGCACACATCTATATGTGTACTACGTGCATGCCCAGTGCCCAAGAAGTCAGAAGAGGCCATTGGATCCCCTGGAACTGGAATTACAGGCAGTTGGGAGCCATTGTGTAGATTCTAAAAGCCAAACCCAGGTCCCTGGAAGAGCAGTCAGTGGTCTTAACTACTGAGTCATGTCTTCAGCTCTCTTTGTACAGCATCTAAGCCACCGTGGTCCTGAGGAGACACAGAGAGGCACCCAAAGCCCACATCTGTCCTCATGAGAATAGCAGAGACGACCATGTGACTTCTTCATGATAAAATCTCTGGGTTTTCCCCACATGCACCCAAAGCCCACATCTGTCCTCATGAGAATAGCAGAGATGACCATGTGACTTCTTAATGACAAAATCTCTGGGTTTCCCCCACCTGGTTCAGGACACTGTTGTCCCTGGGGCAGGAAAAACATGGCCTTCATCTCTTTGAAGTTTTTGGTTTGATGCCATATGCACCATACCTTGCTTTTTCTACCGTTAACGGACCTTCTTTCCATCCTCCTACCTTCTCCAAAACAAGCTTGGGAGGCCCTGAGATCCCTCTAGCCCCAAACAGCCCCCATGCTTCCAACTGCCATTCTGTGTGCCGGGGAAATGATGCCCCCCAATTGTTTCCAAGTGGGCGATGAACTGGCCACGCTTTTATCTAAAGAAGAACTTGGCCGGCTCAAGGATCCATTGACCCTCTCCACAGCATTTACTCTCAGAAATACAATCCCAATACCGTAAAGATTCTAGTCTCCCAGCGTGCATTTCCAATTACCCACTCTGGCCAAGTGGCAGCCACTTCATTATAATTCTGTAATTGCCGTATGGAATTCCTATAAATTTGCTGCTAATTTTTAACCACTGTGGCCTTCTCTTGGAAAGTGTAGCAATAATTTGAAAATCTATAGATGATATTTTAAGTAGATAGAGGGAGGTAGTCCAGCAGGGCTTGATAGGAAGAAAATAAATACAACAGGAGTCAGGATGGGACCTGGGAAGGAGCAGCCAGGTTTCCTTCAACTTCTATGCGGACATTTCTGTGGGGAGCTGGTGGCAGGGAGAATTGGTCTGGGGATCCTGGAGGACCCGGCTCTTCCACTGTCATTTTGCACTTTGTGCCCTGGGTTCTTGGCTAACAGGCGCATTCCCTGCCCCAAACTGGGATGTAATTTATAAGCTGAGTGTAATCTTCCCACATTGCGCGGCTCTGCTCTCTCCCCAAACTGCAACATGAACTGGCTCTATAAAAGATGCTTCAGAGGAAAGAGTGTTCACACAGGCATCCTTGTCCCTGCTCCCCACCATGTGCGTGAGCCCCCAAGCGCTAGGCAGGGCATTTATTTCATTTGTTTGCCTTCCTGAGACGCCAGAAGGCGAGTGGAGAAGGAAAAATAATGGGAACTGTGGTACCAAAGATTGACGGAGAAGCAGCCCCACCTGAGAGGATCCTGTTTCTAGTCAGGGAGGCCTCAGAGTGGGTCAGAGGAGATGCGTGTATCTAGAAAGAAGGACTGGGCACCAGGTTCAGAGTCCCAGAGGGGTACAGAGTCCTGGTGTAGCTGGGAAGATGTTTCGGTAAACTGTGGCAATCATCAGGGTCAGCCACTGCCCATCTGCCCACCAGAGAGATTCATTTACACACTCCTGGTCTGGCCCAGGAAGTCTAGAGTGCAGGCACCAGGATCTGTCTGTCTGTCTTTGGGGATGAAAGGCTCACTCTTGCAGGGCTGGAATACTGTGTCCTTCCAGCTTGCCATGTGGCTGCCAGGAGGGTTTCAGCCACATCCGGTTCCTGCGCCCACCCCCAGAAAAGCGGGGAGATTGGCTTCTGGCTGAAAGGGTTATCAGACGGCAGCAGGGATGGAAAATTGGGCCAAGGAGTGATTTGAAGGTCCCAGTGTTTGATCTATTGCGGGGCTGGCTCCTCGAGGCTTTGCTGCTCCCAGGTTTGGTGACCTGAGAGAATTAGAACCTCCTTAAATACAGTGTCTGTTGGCTGTATATTAATCAAGCAGAAATCAAAAGTCACAGCATCCCAGGGAAGTAAGAAAATGAACAGAGGGCTCCCCAAACCTAGTGCGGCAACTCTTGATGGGAGGGAAGTGTGGGAGCTGTGGAGAGCGGCCCAGGGCTTGCAGCTGCGGCCGACTCCAGCTTCCCCTAAACCTCCTTGCCAGTGAATTCTCAGAAACCCTGTGCCTTGGCACTGTGAATTGTGTTAGTGCCAAACCAGTGCTGGACCCCGGTGCCAACATAGATCAAGGGCGGGGAGGGGGCTTCTCCCCAGAATGGAGACTGAACCAGAGGAAACTCGGTAGGACATAGCCTTGTTCCTGCAAGCTCTGTCCCTCAGTCCCATCAAGAACATGCCACTTGCCCTGTTCCCTGGCAAGCGTTAGGCCTCTCAGAGCCCATGTCTTCATTCATGGCTCCCTTTCCTCCTCCCTGTGCTCACAGGTGGTGGCTATCCTCAGAACTTCCGTGGCGTGTCATCAGCTGGCACACAAAGCTGGCGCTGGCTGGGTCCTGCCCATCACTACCCCAGTTCTGACATCTCTTGCCCTCTCTTCTCAAGGCCTAAGCATGGACCTTATATTGGACCTTGTTACCTTGGATATGTAGGAAGACTCTGTGGGTTAGCATCTGCCTGTTTCTTTGTTATCTGACAGCAGAGACTGTCCCTACCCCTGAGTCCCGGGACAAGATCAGCTCCTAGGAAGGCTTCTGTTCCTACCTGGCCTGTCACTGCTCCGTCGCTCAGCTCCTGTCTGCAGCTTGGCTTGGCCTGCCTGACACAGTGCACCAGCCTCTCTGGGGCCACGCACTCTGGCAGGACGCTGCTGCCTCCCTGGACCTTTGTGTGCCGTGGGCTCCTAATGAGCTTTTAATGAGCTGCCACTCCGGCTTCAGGGGGCACAAATGGCAGGGGAAGAACATGGTGCCACCACCCCCCCGCATTCTGCTTCCGGAAGCCACTGAGTTGCTCCTTAGCTGGATGAGTGCGGTCTAGGTCTCCAGGCAGAAGGCTCGTCTGTTTCATTCTTATCTGTTCAGTGGAGGGATCTAGCTTCCATGATTCTCGGCACTGGGACCCCCTGAGATGATGGTTGGGTCTGTCATTTTTGGCCCCTCCTCCCTGAACAATGAAGAAAAGGGTCACTAGTTTCTCTGTGGAGTAATATTTTTTTAAAAATGATGGCAAGGTAGAAAGACCATTGACCTTCCACGATGGCTCTGTGGGGTCTGGCTCCCCCTCTCCAGCGCTGTGCCAGAGTTGCTGGTGAAGGAGAAGGTGCTGGCCCCTTCCTGCAAGGTCATTACTTCCCCACAAGCACTTTGCTTCCTTGATGAGGCTCCAGTGGGACTTGACGGTGGTTCACATCAGCCCTGAATCGGAGCTGCCCAAACTACAGCCCTGTGCTTGGTACCCACCCCAGTAGGCAGTCTGCCCACTGTCTGGTGCTGCTAGTGCCCATTCTCTCGGCCTCTTCCTTCCACGCAGAGCCTTGCTCTATAAGTCCTGGTGGGTGACCCCGGCCTCTCCTGGGAGTTAGAGGAGGTGGCAGCAGCTTCCAGTCCCCACCCCCTTATTACACTTTCAAGGCCTTCGCCATCTGAATAAAATTAAGATACAAGCCTTACTTGCTTGACAGTCATGGTGATGAAAACCTGGATGGGCTCCCCAGGGGCTTCGGGGGCTCCTTCCATAAAATGCTTCGCGGAAACAAACAAGAGGCAGCACCTGTCCCAAAAGGCTTCGGTGCCTTCTGACCAGAAGGCACGGGACTGAGTGATGGAGGCCCCAAATTCCCTCGCAGCCCTGTCTCCCTGTGCCTCTGGGTAACTCCCCACCCCTGCCAATTCCAGGCTGAGCGAGGGGGGTGAAGAAGGCTAGAGAAGGGGCAGATGCTCTTTATGGAACATCTTTGCTGCAGTGGGGTTGACAAGGACAACTTAAGTGACCCAGGCTGAGCTCTGGGGGCAGTGAGTCTCACAGGCTTTCCCTGGTCCTACAACTCAACGGATGTCCCAGACATCAGTAGCCTGCAGAAGTCCCTGTAGTAATGTGAGCACAGATTTCCCTCTGCTCCAGCTGCACCAGAAAAGTGGCCATCACGGGGCATTTCGTTCCCGGAGATGGAGTCTTCATGCCCAAGCAGACGGATAGCTTTCCATGGTTCACAGAGCCTCCCCCTACCCAGGGTCGTTTGTGGTCTTGACATCAAAACACTAAGGTGGTGTGCAAGGCAGAGTCCAGGGTGACGGGTAAGACTCATGGTGGGGTCCAGATGCCTGGCTGATGGGCCAGAAGCTCTGGATGTAAAAAGACATCCTAGTCCAATGTCAGCTTCTCTCAATGGCTTCATCACAGGGTTCAGCAGCCCACTGGGTTCCCGCGACCTCCCTCCTAATGAGAAAGCAGACATTGGAGATAATTGCCGCACAGCCCGAGCCGCAGCACGGTTAGTGGGTGCCTGGGCTACTGCAAATGACTGTTCCATTAACAGATTTGGTTGAGGGTTGATCCTGTTAGGAGAGAGAGCCAAGGGCTAATGATGAGGATGTTTGCAGAAGGGCACATGCCAAACAGCATAGTCAAAGGGAAGCCAAAAGCTCCTGTGAATTCCCAGAGCCTGGAGTCTGGTTCTCCAGTCTGGACTCTGCCTCTTGCTGGTTGTGTGGACTTCGGGCCACCTCTGAGATTCTAAGAGTGTCATCATGTAGAGAATGGGCCTTGTTACATCTTGCAACAATGTTGGGGAGATGGCTTGTGGTGAGGCACTTTGAAAAGTCAAGAAAGGGCAGAGCAAATGCCAGGCATTTGCCATCAATAGCGACAGGCATTCATCTCCTCTTCTCCTGGGGAGTTTTAGCAAACAGCACACCTTACCCTTCTGGTCTGAAATGGAAGTAAAAAATGTGTCCAAACGCCAGCTTCCTCTTCCAGCTCCTGTGAGATTTTGGGACCAGTTTTTGAATGGTAGCTTGATCACAGCTACCACAGAAAACCAAACGTTTGTTTTGGGTTTTTTTTTGTTTGTTTGTTTTTTGTTTTTTTTTTTTTTCCCTCTCCAAACTTCTGCTCAGGTTCTGCCAACGGTCTCTTCAAGCATGTGGGGCCCAGATGCGGCATGGGGCCCCGAGGAGTGGCCAGAGCAACTGCAGCCGAGACCTCTTGCCCACCTAGCCCCGAGTTGCTGCCCCTGCCACAGGGCCACCACCTGCACAGTCTTCTGGCTGTGCCGAGCTCACACCTCTCCTGCAGGAGTGGGGAAGGGAAAAGGCCTGGGGGCTTACATACAATAAAGCAAGCTTGGCTACAGGGCTGAGTGGGAAAAGCAAAGGCACAGGCAGCCCTTTCTCTGGGAACAGCCCTCTGGCTCCTGGGCCCCGAGGGGAGGGACACTTGCAAAAGAAAGATGTCCCCATAACTGCTACCCTGTGCAACTTCTGGCTTTTCCCATCTATCTTGAGTGTGCCCTTTGCTTTCAGTCTCCCAGTATTTATTATGTTTAATTTTGCTGGGACGGATTGTAAGTGAGACGGATGGAGCCGAATGTGGCTGGCAAACGCCTCTTAATTAAACAGATAAATAAACTCCCTTTGCACGCGGGTTTTTACTTTTGCTGCAGTCTCTGATGAGGCAGGGGGATGGTGTCACTAGGTGGGGGACCCCCAGCTGAGCTGAATGGTGGGTGCTGACCACAGCAGACTGCACCGATCTGAGTGTTTCCCCTCTGCCTGTTCTGGACTCCTTGACAGAGAGAGGCAGAGAGGCCCAGGAGTGGGGAGGGGCCCTCATAAGCCCCTCCTCACAGGCCTGTTGGGGAAGGAACTTCCAACCGGTGTGAGTGGGCCCTCTGCTGGACACCTTCGGTGTGGCCTCGTCAGCCAGGGCTGAGCTGGACAGCTCAGGTCATTTGCTCCCAGTGCCCGTGCAGAGGCTCCCATGTCCTTCTAGAACGGGAAGTCCACCTACCAGGATAAAAACACATACACTTCCCGACTCCCACACTATGGGGCTGCCACCTTCAGGAACCAGAGACATTTTTGTTTTCGAAAGAGCTTAAAAACTTCCCAACCTGACACCCCCTGAGATGTTTGTTCCAAGATACCAGGAACAGCCCTGAACCCAAGACTTTCCTCTCACTCTTAACTCTTTTCCTTCATTGCCAAATGGGGATGCCAATTTGCCCTGGGAACGTGTCCCAGTGATGATACAGGTCTCAGGTGGAAGTCACATATCTAAAGCTTCTTGGGTAACTCCACATCTCATTGCACAACCAGGCTCTGAGCCATGCTATGCTGGTCCACCCCACTGGGTATGATGGATCTGGTCACTCTGCCTCAACCTCCACTGCTCATGTCCCAGCCTGTGCCAAGAAGTCCAAGGCTGGGGCAGGAAGGCCTGGCTCTGCAGAGCGCACAGGAAGCTCACTCCACTTCTAGATGATGGCTTGGCTTGGTGCGGTGGAGCCCGGCTG
Organism: Alexandromys fortis; assembly: GCF_014885135.2. NCBI lineage: Eukaryota > Metazoa > Chordata > Mammalia > Rodentia > Cricetidae > Alexandromys > Alexandromys fortis. The sequence goes on along the minus strand of NW_026067918.1, from coordinate 11,249,557 downwards.
CAACCAGAGACTGTGAACTCACCCCTTGCTCTGGGACACTTCTGCCAAGCTCCACACTGTTCTCCTTGTATAGGGAGATGGTCAGACTGGTATAGAGAGAAGGCATGACAGTGAGGAGCTGGGATCCCATGAAGGTACTAAAGGAAACCTTGGAAATTCCCAAAATTTGTGAAGACAAGAGGCACTTGGTTCTCTATCATTTAGCCACAGAACCCACTGGCCTACCTTTTGCTAAAAACCACAGACCATCTTAAGAGACGAAATGCCACCAGACAGTGACAAAGATGCTCCACGAAGTTAGACACCTCGGAGATACAGGGTCCAGTGAAGGGATACGGGTCCAGAGACGGTGGGACAGGCGTGTGTCATACACAGCAGCATACGCAGCCAGCAAGGCCCTGCTTGGGAAGGTGGTGCAGGATGGGGGCAGGAGGGAGCCAGGTGAGCTCAGAGCCAAGCCACCCAAACCTTTTGAGGTGCCTCCCTTCCTGATATTTATAGCGGTGCCCGGGAGCGTAGAAGTAATTACAGCTCAGTTCGAGCCTCCCTAACAAGGCCCTTCTTAGATTCAGGGCGAAAGGGATGTGGTTTTTTTTTTCCTCCTGGATCTTTTTTTAAGTAGTGAATATTCTCCCTGGATTGACAGCTCTTCCCAGCTCACAGCCTCCCTTCAACCCAAGAAAAAGTGGGGGCAGCCTAGCCTAGCAAGTGGCTGATGGATTGGCCTTCCCCACTCACTACTCAGGGCCACACGCCCTGGTCTGCAAGGCCCCTGGAGTGCAGGAGAATAGTCGGGAATCTTGGGGACATGGAGAATGTAGCACAGCCCGGGCTAATGCAGAGGCCCACTGTACGGTACCAGGTGTGGGTGGGAGGGGATATGCATGGGCAGGACCAAGAGACACAGCACTAACCGCCCTTAGAATGGGGGCTTGTCTTTGGAAGAGACATGACACACACAGGGAGCACGGTATGACAAGCGGTAGGCACACAGCCCTTGTCCCAAGAAATCAGCCGGGCACACTGTTCCAACTCTTCTTCTGGAGATTTCCTTTTAATTATTTGTCGCTTCTCCCAGGAAGCCTGCATGGGATGAGCTGGCGGAGGCATTTGTTTAGACAGGCTCTCCTGACCTGATGCTCTCAGCATTTTAGGCTGCAGACTTGGTTTCCCCACTAGACAGTGCGCTCGCTCCAGGGGAGATAACTTCCTCTCCACAGCTCCGAACCCCAGACAGTGGCTGCGCGACAGTCTGTCTGGAGTATTGCGCTCAGGGTGAACAGCCAGGCTACTCCAAGTTCCCTCTATGGAAAAGGCAACCGGACAGTGATGACTGAAAGTCACTCTGAGAGGACAGACGGGTGTCATAGAACAGGGGGCAGGAAGTGGGCAGGGAGAGTGCACTGATGTAGCTAAACCCACTCTGGGCACTGCACTGGCAGGTCGGCCTTCCAGGTCTCAGCTTACAAGGACCGCCAGAAGCATCAGGCCCCAGATGATGTGCCGGGTCTCAGGGCTGGAGTACACCACCACCACCCAAAACTGGGAGACAAAACAAATCATAGCCTATCCCTCTGGAAAGGCAAGGGTGGCCTCCGAAAGCCCATAACCCACGGCTGCCTGTACCACCCCAGCAACATTTCAGAGAAGAGCAAGAAAAGGGGAGAAGAGAATGAGCCACGGAGCGCCTGTGCTCCTCCTCGGAGGAGGAGGAAGGTCAATGTCAGGCTGCTCAGGGGTGAATGTGGGGGGGTGGAGGATACCTACCTGCTCCCTCACAGTGTTACTTCCCAGGGGGTGCCTGGAGGGAGGCCACACTCAGCCACAGGCAACACAGCAGGGCGGAACAACCAAGCAACCTTAGTTTGGGAGTGGAAGCTAAAGCCAAGAGACAACAACTTCACCGAGCCCACCCCGTGCATAGGAGGACCCCACTTTTTAAACTACCAGGCCTGCTATCTTCCAAGCGCATAGCTCGGGTAGGGTAATGGAGTTTCACAGCAGTACGGCTTCCCTGGGTGTGCCCGCTCTAATGGAGGTTGTACGTGTAAGCAGGGTGTGAGGCTGGGAGCGTGCCCCCTGGGGCTACCTCTCACAGTGGCAGGTGGAGGGCAGCTCACCACCAGCCAAGTTCACCTGTGGCTTGTCTTGGTAAAACCAACTGTGAGGGGCCAGGTCCGGATGTGTGTGGCTGGGAAGCTGCAGATGTATGCAGGCAGGCTGCAGTGGTGGTGTGAGGGGCGAATCAAGGCCTCTGCCTGAGGCCAGAAGGTGGGTGCTGTGTACTCTGAGACTTGGAGTGTGAACACCAAATTCAGCACGGATGACCATGGCGCCGGGAGGGTACCCGATGGCCACTGTTCCTTGTTGCCCACCCCCATAATAAGTATCCACAGGATCATAAGCCCGCAGCAGGCTGCTGAGGTGTCTGGTGGGGCCTGGAGACCAACAGAGAGGCAAGAGACACTCTGGGGGGCTCTGGCTGGGCTTCTGGGCACTGAGCAGCTGGAAAAGCCTTCCCAGCACGGAAGCCTCTGCGTAGATGCCCTCATTACATCACCGACTTCCCCGCCGCGGAGCCGGCCTCCCTCAGGAGAGGCGCTTCTCTGAACGCAGGCAAAACGAGCGCCTTCCGGTCGGTGGGCCGCAGGGACTCTCCTCCCGCCGCAGCCTAGACCAGCAGGGGCCAACGGAGGTCCCAGACCCTGCGGCCGCCGGGAGCACAGGCTGCGCGCGGGCGGAGGAAGGGAGCACAGGGCCGGCGGGAGGGGGCTAGAGCAGGCGACCCGGCGCAGGCCGGCGGGCGAGGGGTTAAGTGCGGGACCGGCAGTGGTGCCGTCGGCCGGGTTCTCTTCCCCCGAGCAAGCGCGGGGCTCCGTTTGATGTTGGAGTACGCCAGGGACTCCCCCTCCCACCGCTACACACGCGCGCACACGCGCACACTCACACACGCACACGCACCACTCTTTGCAGACAGGGCTCCGGTGGCTCCAAAGTGACTGGCTTCCCTCTGCTCACATCCATCCTCTCGTACATCGCATCCATCCTCTTTCCATCGTCTGGCACGCGCTCTCTCCAGCCTCCCCGCCGGGACAGGGGCAGCCCCCGGCAGAGGCGCGCCGCTCCCCTTTCCATGCCTCCCTCTTAACAAGCGCCACGCGGGGGAGGGGAGGCCCGGAGGAGGAGAGACCGGGAGGGCGCCCGGGAGACAGGGCGCGCGCACACACCGAGGGACGCAGCGAGCGCAGAGCTGCCTCGGCCGCCGGGCGCCCCCCTGCCGCCCCATGCTGTGCTCCATGGCGAACTCGGGCTGCCTCCTGCTGTCCAACTCCGGCAGCATGCTCCCGCACTCCGTACCCTGCCCGCCCGCTTTCCTCTACCTCCAACAGGTAAGCGCCCCCGGCCCGAGCGCCCCCCGGGCCCCACGCACGTGCGCCCCGCGCCGCCGCCCACGCCCCGCACTTGGCCGCTTCCGAGCCGCCGCTGGTGGCCCCGCGGCTCTCCTCACGTCATGGCGCCCGGGTTGGGGAACTGCGCCCCTGAGTGGCAGAGGAGCATGGGGGCGCCTGGGGAGCGCGCGGTGCCGGGTCGGGGGGCCGACTGGAGTTTGGGGCGTCGCTCTCAACTTTTTCAAAGGCGCGGGAGGGGGCGGCGGGCGGAGTCTCGAGGGAAGCCCAAGGGAAGGACGCAGGGGTTCTGGACACCCAGTTACTTTGGGGAACTTTGCGCCGAGACACGGGGGACTCGGGAACCGGTAGCCAGGCTTCTTCCTCGGTCGCGACGCGCAAGCCCAGGGGCCGCGGGGAGGTGGCGGCTGGGGAGCCCGGCTGTGCTGCAGCGCGGACCGCGCGCCGGGCCTCTGGGGAGGCGGGCCACCTGCCTAGTGGGACAGAGAAGCTAGGCCCCGAAGCTAGGCTCAGGAGGGGCTTGTGCTGGACTTTTGCAGTCTGCTGGGCTGCACAGGATCCTCAGGCTGGCAGGCGTTGGGGGACAGCAAACCAGGCGGTTAGGAGCCCCTACATCCCCAGGATGCCCCCTAGGGAGGTGCGCACAGAGCCTCAGCTTCTGCCTGCCAGCTGGCCTGAGGCGCAGGGGGCGGGGTCCTGCGATCCCACCCAATGCGGAATCAGTGTGGGGCCCCAGGCCTGCACTAGGGATGGAGAGGGCATTCCCTGGGCTCCCCCAGACCCTCCAGATTATGGCTCGGGGCGCCAGCTTGGCCACAGCTGTCCTAGGGCTGCAGTACCCTGGCATCACCCACCCAGTCTGCGCACACCTCTGACCGGCCCATTCTCCCATGTTTGAAGATCACTCTCTTGTAGAGTCACACCTTGACCCTCTGGTATACCCACATGGGTGGGTAGCTTGGGGGGGGGCATGGAGGTACAAAGAACTTCCGGCTGGCCTTCTGCTTCTTAGCTCAGTCCAGTTAGAGGGTTCCCATAAGACCTCCTTCAAAAATGGGGTAATATGATAGAGAGACAGAGGGACAGGGTGTCCACATAAGAAGCTTTCGGGGTCTCAGAGTCAGTATTAGGTTAGGGTGCACAACTGACTGGAAACGGAGAGGTGGCCTCCACTGGAGATTTCATGGAGACTGAGGCGAGCCATTGGGGGAGGGGAAGCGCTTATCTGTCATGCCTTCCACAGACTCTTCAGGGGGCCGTGGGCAGTGGTGTAGGAGGAAACATGGACATGGCCTAGATGGGCCTTAAGAACCTGGTCCAGGGCAATAAACCCTGGGCTGCTGGGCCCTTGGGCCACCCCTCTACTAGGGTCCCCTGTCCGCGCACTATGGACTACCAAACATTTTGGCCACTGCAGAGGGAGAGACAGGGGCCCATTCAGTGATTAGAGACAGAAGGTGGCATGTTGTCAGAGCCCTAGGCCCTTGTTCACCTTCCTAGGACCACCTGTGACATGTGGGGCTTCCAGGATGTGATATAAGAGGCACCAGGAACCTCAGACCCACTGGCCAGCCCCCCACATATTCATCTGTCATTCGTCATTCCCAGAGTGATGAGCCTCAAAGGTGGTCCTCAAAGGGCAGCTCCCCAACTCCTTCTAGTTCCCATAACACTGGGGTCACTTGGAGACTCTGTAATAGGGTCTCTATGGCAACTTGCGTTTCTGTCAGATGCGACCACTTGAAAGTTCAAGGGTGGCCCCCTCCCCCTCACACCCAGCTGCCATGGGCAGTGATAACCTGGGCACCCCCTGGGAGCAAGATGCCGTGATTAGAGGGCAAGTGAAGGATTTGGAGTACAGGTCCTGGAGGCCAGTCCACGGCTTACTGCTTGTGCTGTCTTGGGCAAGTGGCCTCACCTCTCTGAGCCTGGGTGTTCCTCAGACACAGTTCCCCTTACTCAGGATGCAAGAACTGAGTAAGATGAAATATGGCTCAGAGCTTCAGCATTGTCTTGAAGGGTCAGACCTATGCTTTTTTTGGGAGGGGAGTGAACCCACCAGCAGATACCCTGAGTCCTCTAGAGCTTGGTAATGCACCCTGCCTGGCCATTTGCAGCTTTCCAGGGGTGCAGCAGAAGGGCAAGAGGACTTCAGAGGCGCTCTCCTCACTACAGATGCTGTCATCTGAGCAGAACCCCTCTTGGGACAGCCACCGCATGCCCACTGCACCAAGCTCAGCAGCACCCCTATTTCTTTTGCCCATCTGCAGCTCTTCTGCAGGGGCAGACAGCCTTGTGCGTCAACATGGGGTCTAGATCGTTCCTGGTGGTTGTGGGTGCACCGTTTTATGGGAGCACACACAGTTCTGGTGGTTCAGGGCCATTACAAAACAAATAGTGGCGTTCAGCTTGGCACCCAGCTTGTCCCAGACCACCTTTAGAGTGAGGTGACTCTTTACATCTCCTGAAGGGAGGATTGTATGAGAAGGGACCTTGGGTGGCACCTGGCTGGACTTCCAGAGGTGAGAGCAGGCCCCTCCTCCAGCCCCTTGTGGGGGCTGCGGGGCTGCTGCACACAAACGCTGGTGCCATATGCTGGCAGTGTGTTCAGTCTAAACAGCACATTTAACATCAGAAGCAGAAGACGTGAAATCAAGCAAGACAAGAGACGTAGTTGGAGGCGCATTAAGATGCAGCTTTTAAACAGGCCAGCTTCCGAAACCTATAGTCTTTCAACTTGGAAATTTAAGAAATAAAGCCTCAACCGGTGGAATCCCATTATTTCCCAGTGCCGTTAACCCTTACCTTCTGTGAGCTGCTGGACCCCAGGTAGGGGGTGAATGGTAAGGCCATGCCCCCCCCAGAGGCTCATGGTTCTGCAATCCGTCACACGGTTCTGTTACCGTTTTTTCAGTCTCTCCTCCCTGCAGTGGTGATGACATGTTTTAGAATCCTAACCAAAACGATTTGGGCTCACCCGACACTAGTCCGTCTGGGTTGGGCTCTGGTTGGGAAGTGATCCCGAGCTTCCCCCCTTGTCTTTCCCAGTCTGCACCAGGGGCCCCATAAGGGATTATCGCAGGGGAGCTGCCTCATACGGTCCCCCTGGGGGATCTGTTCCCTCTTAGAAACCCCGAGTCTCTGGTTCCGGGTGTATTGTCCTCAGCAGGCAATAGAACTGATCATGGTGACCTTTGAGGGTGAGGGGGTCTCATGAGAAAACTCCAGAACATCAGCTGGAGTCCTATGGGGTTTCCTATGGCCTTTAGCAGAAGCGTCTTTCAGAGATGAGGTGCAAAAAAGACCCAACTCACAAAATGGGATCTTGTCAGTCATGGTCTTTTTTTATTAAACTTAAGTGTCCTGTTAACGGGAATCTTATCAAGTCACTCAAGTGCCAAGACGGTAAATTGTTCGTGAGGAGAAGAGGGCATTTGTCAGGTAGGGGGAAAGGGCGGAAGGGTTGGGGGTGGGCAGGAGAAGAGTTAGGGGGTGCCTGAAGATCCATGGAGAGGTGAGGGTCCAGCTGCCCTGAAGCTGTCCATGTGTCCCAAGTTCCGCTGATATAACTGCACGCATGTACTTACTCAAGGTAAATCCCCGGAGAGCTTCCACTGCCATGGCAAGCGCTGCCAGCCCCAGAAACTTCCTTCCAGCCTGGGGTCTGCAGTCAGCTTCCTGGAGTTGTTGATAACAGCGTGTTTCTCCCAGGAGCAGAGCCCAAAGGGGCACAGAGGGACTTGAGGATGCTAGGGCCTGTTCTGAGACTCACTAGGCAGCTGCGTTCTTAAAACCCTTCTCGCTTTGCTCTGAGGCAAGACCACTGCTAATCACAGCCATTTTTAATAAGGATTAATTACTGTAGCAAACACAACGCTGCTTCTTACACCTTCTGCACATTCCTGGGGTTTAGTCTCTGTTCTCCGGCTGTTCGCGTATCACCCACAGACTTTGTGCGACTCTGAAAACCCCACCAGACACACACTTGCTCATAGTGACACGGCATGGGTCACTGGTGAGGACCCCAGGGCTGATGATTAGAAAGAAGGCACGGAGCAGACACCTGTCTGCCATGTCTTCAAGAGGACATTGTTATTCTCATCTGGTGTGTGGATGGAGCCACAGCCCCCAAATTATCATAAAGATATTAACCAGACTAAAGATTGAACCAGATAAAGATAAGCCAAAGATATTAAACCAAATTAAAGATACACCGGACAAAAACTAACCTAAAGATACCGACTGAAAGAAGTTAACCAGACTCTGTGTCCTCAAACCCGGAGATCCATAGGGACAAGCTGCTTGGCTTTGACCCGTCCATTCAAAACCATGGCACTGCTTCACCCTGGTGCCTCTGGGAATTGCAGTGACTGCATCAGGTCTGCGGGTCCCTCCTGCGTTTTCATGCCTTATAGGTTCACGCTTGTTCTACAACCTGCTGAAGGCTAGCCCCATGCATGCATTATGGAAACGTTTAACAGTTGGGGGAAACTGAGGCAAGGAGCAGGTAAATCACACACTACACTGTAAAGCCACTGTGCACCCGGACTCCAGAGCCATGACTGAGTCTGTCTCACTTTCTGACGAACACCAGAATTCAGGAAGTTTCCCCCCTTCCCAGCTGCTTTCTCAGCTGTGCATAAAGTAGATATCACCTCAGCCAGAGCTTCTGGGGGGCTGAACTCTTTCTCGAATCTCCTGTGGGTCCCAAAGCTGGATCTGCCCCAACCAGATACCCAAAGGTGGATGCTTCAAGCTGGGGACGATGGATGGAAGTAGTCTGCCTTAGGATTTTAAGATCTTGAGTGTGACTCCTCCTTGTGTGGAATGAGTGGGCTTTCCTGAGTGTGAAGCAAGGGGCTCTGTCTGGCTGTACTGGGATAAATATGTACAGTGGACAGAGGACCTGCCACAGCTGGGGCGGGGGGGGGGGTTTGATGACCAAGGAGATGCTGAGAACAGCTCAATGCTTAGGGTTCAAACTGTAGAGCCAAGCCAGCTTGGACTGCCATGTGCCCACTAGGTGTGTGCCCAGAGGTGAAGGACAGGTTCTCACGCAGTGGGGCATCTCCTGCATCATCTCCTATACAATGCCCCTCACAGATGGGGCTCACCCTGGCAATCCCGGGCCTGTGGAGAGGTGGAGACTGGATGCCTGCTTTAGACAGGTTCCGTAGCATTTTCTGAGCCCATTGTTACAGCTGGGAAGGCTAAGGATCAGGCTGTTGATCGAAAGGTTTGTCCCAGTGTTTGCCTCCCCAGCCTCTGCACCAGTAGAGTCAGGGAAGCAGTCTGTCTGCCCCACGGTGCTGAGACTCCGAGAGGGCTGGCCACCATCCCTGGAGGAGGCAAAGGATGAGATTCCAGTCCAGTATGAGTAGCCTTCTGTCCCTGTCTTCTGACCCTAAGGACAGCAAGCTGAAGGTGGCTCCAAGCAGACTATTAGGTTCCTGGGGAGAGGGTAGGAGAAGTGGCAGGAGCTGGAGGCTGGCTGTAGCCTCTGTCCAGTTCTAAGGAGGTGCTTGCAACCCTCGGCATCCAGCTTGGGGCAGCCTAGGCGGCACCAGGGCCTGAGGCAGACGGGCCCTCGGGTAAGGAGACTCTAGTTCCTGGCAGTGTGGGATCCTGACGGCCCATGTGATCCCGGCAGCTGGTCCCATGAGCAGGGCTGGGACACTCTCTCCAGGGGATACATGTTCTGCTTCTTCCTTCTCTTTGCTCTTGTATTGTGCATCTGTTTTGAAGCTCTGACCAGTATGCTCCCACCCTGCTTTCCTTGTTTCCGAGCCTCTCTGCCTGCTCCATCACCCTCTGTCTCTGTCTTCCTTCTCCCCTCTTCCTTTTTCCGTTTCTCTCTGCTTCTCCTCTACGCTCTCTTCCGCTCCTAGACTTCCTCCCCACCTCCCCATCATCCTGCTGTCTCCAGCCCCCCCCCCGCATCTGGCCCACCCATCTACCAGGTGGTTACGGGGTTCTGTTGGGAGAAGGCTGGACCGAGCCTGAGCAGAACAGATCTGATATTTCTTTTTGTCATCTGTGTGACTGGGTCATGATCTTTGGCATCTGGGGCCCCTCCAGAGGTGCAGGCTGTGAGAGACCCAGCAGGTGCAGCAGAGCTGAACCCCGTAGTCACTGGGAGGAAGAGAGAGCATTGTCTGGGCCCTAGGTGAGCGTTTGTGCCCCCACAGCCCTGCAGTCCCTGAATGGCTCGGGGAATAGACTGAGGAGAAGGCAGAGAAGTGGGAAGGAAAGCCATTGCCATGGCCCATGTTCATACATCCAGTTATGTCATTGGCGTGGCCACACATTGAGTTATGTCCATCCCAGTTCTTTAATCAGATCCAGGTCTAGAGTTGAGAATGAAAGGTGGCCAGCTGCCCTTCCCGGAGTCACAGAAACAGTGCAACACCAGAAACTAGTCCCCAGGGCCACATGCATGTACCTGCTCCACCTTGACTGTGAAGAACTGGTCAAAGCCCACCCCAGTGAAGAAGGAGAGAGAAGGAACCAGGCGAGGCGTCTGCTCTAGCCTCCGAGGTAGAATTTTTACGTCCTCTCCTCTGCAGAGCTGTGAAGCTTGGAGCTGCTGTCTGCCACCCTCGCCCACACTTGCCCTCAGCCCAAGCCTCCCTCTCAGTCCAGACGTGCAGTTTTATCAGGATGTCGCCTGGTGTGGCAGTGGCAAGCCTGGCTTCTGAGTTATGGTGAGCCTGCTCCCAGCACACTTGCGCAAGGTAGCAATGGAGAGACAAGCACATGAGCAGGAGGGGGTGGGCTCGGTGTTTGGTCAGCTGGTCTCTGGAATGCCCTGAGAAGGAAAGAGGGCTGCTTAACTACTTGTCTGTAACCGGAGTGCCTCAGAAGTAGGACCTATGGAATCATATCCTCCCCAGGGCTGGCACCACAGCAGGTTCCTAGGAATTGCAGGTCCCTCAGCATCTTTCCTGAACACTATTAACAGGGAGGCAGGCCTTTGTTTCCTCTCTAAAAAGCAAGGATGCTGACCCATGAATGGCAGGTGCTCCACGTTGGGTGATGTCACCTCTGTCCCCATGCATCCAGACATCTGTCTGTCCACTCAACAAATCCGAGTTGTACCCTGGCCAGGGACCATCCCTGCCTACATGAGCTCTCATGCTGCTGGGGAGGGTAACTGAGTGACCAGAGAGAGACAGGCGTGCCAGGAGTAGGTAGGTGTGCCAGGAAGGCTGGGGAAGAGCTGAAGGTGGGTGAAATTGCTGGGTGGTGGGATGGGGGAGCTTGGTGCTACAGGTTGGCTCTTTGAGTTTGGGAAGCTCAAAGCTGAGGCCTGGAGCCTTCAGGGCCGGAGGTGGTGGGGGAGCATCTTGCTTGGATACACAGCCTCATTGCAGCAGGTGGACAATTGAGTCTTGTTCCAATATACACATTTGTGTACTCAAATATTGCCTGTACCTTAAGCCAAGTCCTGTGCTAACGAGTGCGTGCATGTGTGTATGTGTTTGTGTATACATATGAGTGTGTGGTTGTGTATTATGCGTGTAGATGAGCTCTTCAGCGTTTCTTTTATCCTCTGGTGCAGACGGACTTGTGGGACTTCTCAACTGCCATCCTAAGGAACCCAAAAGGAAATAAGCAACAGAAACACAGATGTGAGGAGTAGGTGGTTGCTGCCAGTGACACTTTGGAGCTGAAGGTGACCGAGGTGCCATTGTGTGGCTTCCTTCCTCTTAGTGGGGCACTGCATTAGCACGTGGTGTGCACAAAGCTCTGTGCCCAGTGTCAGGAGGGTCTTCAAGGGTGGCCCTCAGGAACCGTCACCTAAAAAGGGCAAAGGTCATGGTCAGGGGCTCATCCCATCTCCAGCAGGAAGATGAGGCATAGTGGGAAAGGCCCATATTACAGATCAGGAAAGGCAAACACGCCCTTTTCCTTGGGCGTCCCAGGACTCCCCAACTTGTCCCTAAATAAAAGGCGTGGGGCAGTGCTGCCCACCTAGGTCCATCAGGTCAGCAGAGCCTAGCTCCTCCCCGGCTGTGCTGTCTTGTTTCTGCCTAGCCACAGCGTGTGGAACGTGACTAAGAAGACCAACCGGAAATCTGGGGGGAGGTGATGGAGGTCTCATCGTCAGGGCCGGGAAGATGGCTCCGTGAGTAAAACGTGTTTGCCATGCATGCAAAGCCAGACAGACAAGTGAGTTCAGATCCAGGCTCCTCATAAAAGCTGGAGGCAGTAGCACGAATAGCCATAGTCTCAGTGTGTCCCTAAGGAGATACGGGAGACTGGATGGAAGCTCCTGGGACAGGCTACGCGGCTGACACAGGGGAGAAGAGGCCCTAGCAAAGATAATAAAAAGGAAAAGACCAACACCTGATGGTTGCCTTCTGACCTCTGCACACACGCCATGGCATATGCACACTCACACAATGCACAGGAACACACACACACACACACACACACACACACACACGTATGCTGAAGGAAATAGGCCCTCCCACCTAGCCACACCTAGTGTAGACAGTTTGCAGTGACGATCTGTGATCTGGTTGCCTGTGAAGGGTGAGGAACCCAGCAGAGGCTGGCCCACAGAAAAATAGTGCCAAGCAGTAAGGAAGTTCAAAATCCCTAGCACTCAGGTGAAATGACCTCCAGTGACATGTTGTATGTAAGCCCGCATGCCCCAGCTTTTAGCCTCAGCAGGTACTAGCCCTTCCCCACGTGGCTTTCCACGACGGCGTCCACTCCTGTGTTTGCAGCCAGCCTTTGGACCCTGGTGTCAGTTTCACACAGAGAACACTTCCATCCGAACGGGCTCTGTTTTGAGTTTGCAGTCATTACATGGGTCTCATGGTTAACCCATTAGGCAAATCCAGAACCTTTCGGGTAGTGAAACTCTTTGAGCCTCAATAGAGTGCGGTCTGCACACCAGGAAGATGTTTAAGGTCCCCAGACCTGTGATGGAGTCACCGTCCAGTCGGGACCTGGCGAGCCATGACGCTGAAGAGCCTCGGTGCTCTGAGATTCCCTCTGTAGCTGCTGGTCTTAGACCAGTCTGGGCTAATTTTGTTGACAGCCCCCTGCGACAGCCTGTGGCTGTGTTTCCACTCTCCTGTATGGGAAAATGAGGACATAAGGAAAGCCTTATTTCCCCAAAAGGCATTGCATGATGGTTTGTGGGGCAGTACCCATTTAATTAAGTGACAGATAGTTGGTGTGCATTTCCCTAGCGTCGGTATTGGTAAACAGAAGGTTGGCTGCTCTGGTTGGCCTCTCATCCCACTCCTTTTAAAAAATACAATTCTGCTAGTTAATGCACTTCAAGGTCTAACATGAGGTTCGAGGGTCAACTCCATCTCCACCTAAGGTCGTGGCTGGGAAACACCCTGTGTTCACTCACACGCTGTCTGCAGAGCCTCCTGGAGCTGCCCCAGAACCACAGCAAAGATCATGAGTAGCCAAGCCCTTCATAGAAAAAAAATATCCTGCTCGGCATAATGCCTCACACCTGCAGTCTCAGCACTTGAGAAGCTGAGGCAGGAGGATCACTGTGAGTTTGAGACCAGCCTCTGGCTACAGAGTAAAACCAAATAAATAAATAAATAAATAAATAAATAAATAAATAAATAAATGTAATAATAAAATAAAGAATAAAAAAGAGTCTGCCGACCGTGACTTGGGCCAGCAGTAATGATAGGTTTCCTAATAATCACATCCACAAAAGCAGAGAGAGACCAGTGAGGGACATTCTAATGTTATATTTCCTTCAGTGGGGTCCTGTTGCTACAGCAGAGTCAATGGAAGCACAGTTGAGATGTCTAGCGTCCGTCCGCGCTCAGACTCTCAAATCCATTTCTTGACTCAGCGCGTCTCAGATCCCACCAACCACCATGCCGCTCAGTGCCCAGCAGCCACGTGAGCCTGGTGGCCACCACCAAGGATGGCTCAGACCAGCAGAGTGAGGTTTAGCAACAATCCAAGGAGAAGTCTGAGGATAGGCTGTGCCAGGCTGATGGAGGGGCCCAGCGTCTGTGGCTGCACTGTCCCAGATAAAGGAAGCAATTTCTATGGAAAAAACACTGAGTTCAGTGGGTGGATCTTGAGTGCTTGGCACCCTGGGGTGTGAGGAAGGAATAGCTGCTGACGAGGGTGTTTCGGGAGTCTAGACTGAGAAAGTTGGGCAGCAGGGAAGACACAGGAAGCCTTTGCAGCGATGTCAGGGTCGGAACTACAGGCGGGGGGAATTATATTGGAAAGGGGCTGGAAAGCTGAACCAGGGGTCAGCAGGACAAAGGCTTAAGACAAGGTCGTAAGGCTTGACTCAAGAGATACCCGGCAGGAAGGGACAAGACAGGGTGTGCTTGGAAGGTGTAGCAGGTGGCCTGTGTGGAGGAGAATGTCAAATGGGTGGTCCCATCACGATGGTGCTGGTACCTGGTGTGTGGATGCTCCGACATGGTGCCAGGCTGGGCTGTGCATCCCTAGTGGGGCACTCACAGGTCATGACCTCTTCTTCAGCCACTTCCTGTTTGGCTGGGACAGAGCAAGGACCTGGCCAGCTATTTACATGAGTGTGCTCTTCTGGGAGAAGCTTCAAGTCTCTCCCTACTGTTCTCTATAGATATTAGTCCTGGACCTGTGTGACCATCCTGGGCCACCATCCTGGATCTCCACCCCAGCATGCTGCGGAGCTCATGTGTGAGGAAGCTAGGCAAAGAAAGTCGGTCCTTGGCTCCCTGGCTCTTGGGGAACCCATACCCAGTCCTGGTACTCCAGGTCACTCTCACTGGCTCCTGGCTGGGAGCCCACGGGCAGGAGCTGGGACCAGATGACAGGTAGCCTCCCCATATGCCTCGTGGGTACAGAAAAGTCATAGGAAGAGCCGTGGAGACCAGGGGACTGGTGAGGAATGCTGGGATAGGGCTGTCTGAGGTAGAGCAGGAGGCTTGACCTGCTGTGCCTGTCACTCCCACACCTGTTCAAGTCCTGCCGGGCTTTGCTCCATCACCTTGCTTAGGCTTCGTGGTTCATCATTGCATTGGTAGATATCTAACATGGTACAGTTAACTTAGCTACTTGCTTCACCCGGCCGTCTGTTGAAAGGGAAGGATTTGTCTGTTTTGCTCACTGTTGTTTTTCCAGGGCCTCAGACGGCGCATGGCTGTGGGGAAGCAGTGATTGTGTAGTCGGGTCCCATCTCCCAGCTGTGTGTGCCGAGAGATCTTTTCTAGTTCCCCTAGTGAGGCACCCCCTCCACATAAACAGGAGCCTCTGAGTTCTTTTTACACACCCCTGGAAGCAGGACAGACATCCCAGAGCTGGGCGAGAATCTATGCAGCCATACTTGGGCGCCTGGCAGCTGTCGGGCGAGGTGTGTGTGGGTGCACATGTGTGTGATGTCTGTGCACCTGGAGCCACACTTCACGCTAAGGATGTGGGGAGCCCCTGAGTGGCAGAGGTGGAAGAGGTTGGGACAGGTTCTTTCACAGTCCCACTGGGACTCCAGGCTCAATGGATGAAGGGCTCTATGGGCTCTGTAGGGAAAACAGCAGGCTTATTTCTCTCCCTACCCTCCTGTCTTCCCCTCTGGATAATTTATATCTGTGGGGTTTTTATTGGGATATAACTCACATATTATAAAACGCACCCACATGAAGCATGCCATTCCGTAGCATTCAGCTGTGCAGCCATCTGATTCCTGAACATCTTTAACACTGTGCATGTCAGCGGCCATTGTCCCAACCCTGTAGCCCCTACCCATTCCTTTGCCCTGTGGCTGTGCCTGTTCTGCATGGTTCTTATAGGTGGAGTCATCTGTTGGGGCCTCCTTTCCTGTACCGGTTTGAAATACTGCAGCGGGTAACCCCTCCCTCAGGGAGAGACTGCACATCAGAGAGCTGGCAGGGCTTCTCTATGGTGGGCTGGGTGTGCTGTCTTCACTTTGGTGGTCCTCAGATGAGCCTTGAGGAGAGATTTGCTGGCCCTTCTTGCACACAATGGCTGAATAAGACTGGAAAGAACCTGGCCCCGTGAAGGATGGGCCTACCTGTGCCCAGCCTGGGATCTTCATTGCTAGGCCTAGAGTGTGTGAAAGGAAAAGCCACGGTGGCAGCTGATTGTGGCTCACCACCAAGCGTGCATCCTGGGTCCTAGCAGAAGAGGGTACTTACCCCTCACATCTGCCGCCCAGGCCAGTGACTGCTGCCTCTGTCCCTTGGCAGAGCGCAGTTGTTCCTCACAGACCCAGACCCATGAACAAAACTATGCTCCAGGTGCCAGGCCAGGCCTGTGTGGCCTGTAGCAAAGTGTCCTGGACCCGTGGACTGATGAGTGTGTGTGTGTGTGTGTGTGTGTGTGTATGTGTATGTGGTAGCTGCATCTGAACCATTGCTGCAAGGCTGTCTGGGATGAGAGTACCAAGGCAAGCCTTGAGCTGCCCTGATTGCCACCCAGAGGTGTATGCTGACTCTGTCCACGGAGCCCAGCTAGGCTCCAAGCCTCTGGACTTGGAAACCTCACAGGAGGACAAAGCAAGCTGGGAGGAAAACTGGCAAGTGGGCTATACTCTACAGAAGCCAGCTGGTTGAGGAGGTCATAGGCTTAGAATCTGCCTTTCTTGTTCCTGTCCTAGGGCCTCGGGGCAGAGCCTTCCTACTTAACGTGACCAGAGCCCTCTGTTGTCCGTAACCAGGACCCTAGTGTGTGTCTTCACGGAGGCAGGCGGGCAGGTAGGAAGACGAAGGCACAGCACCAGGGTCCTGTAGGCCCCATGCCTGCTCAGCTCTGCAGGGTTTCTCCACCCTGCATCTTGGTTTCTTTCTGGTCACTGAGAACAAGGCCACCTCCCTGTTGGTAGTATGGGGATAAAGGACAAAGTTGTCGTCCCCAAGCCAGAACAGGTCAAGCTGGACAGACCCTGGCCTCTCCTTGTCTTTGTTAAAAGAAGAGAAATCAATCACAAAAATCGGGTCACAGGATGTGGAACTTGTCTTGACTATTTCCGTTTGGCAAATTAGCAATTTGAACGGACACTCAGGCAGAAGCAATGGAACGCTGCTGTTTCCAGGTTGGTGGAGAGGATTTCATTTGAGAGTAGAAGTATGCCCTGGAAGCCCTGGGCCACATGCCCACTACCCTAAACAGCATCTCTCCCCTAGCCCACCCCCCCATATATACAGGGGACTGCCCTCCCCATTTGTCCCCATGGGAACCAGACAGGTCCCCTCCTCTTGCAGGTAAAGTGGAAGGAAGAACTTCAGCTTGGCAAGGGAGTCCCATCTCTTACGTCTGCCCCTGGGAAGGGCTTGGAGCTTTTGGTGAGGGCTGGATGTCCTTTCAGAAGACTGTGACTGCCTTGAGCAGCTTCTTCCTCTTCTTCTTTTTTTTTTTTTTTTTTTTATTTTCGAGACAGGGTTTCTCCGTAGCTTTTTGGTTCCTGTCCTGGAACTAGCTCTTGTAGACCAGGCTGGCCTCGAACTCACAGAGATCCGCCTGCCTCTGCCTCCCGAGTGCTGGGATTAAAGGCGTGCGCCACCACCACCCGGCTCTGAGCAGCTTCTTATGGTCCCTCAGCCATCTAGGTCTCCAGGATGGACCCTAAGTCCCCAGAGGGACTCCAGAGCTAATGAAGAGGGAGGGTTAGGCCTAGAAACCGAAAGAGGAGTTAGTGAAGCTATGGGATCCCCTCCCTCTCTAGCAGACCCTGATCTGGCTATGAGCCGCGTGGGGGAAGTGGTAAAGATGAGGACGTCTTCCTTTCTTGTCTGTAAGTCGGGCTCACACTCTGTCCTCCGCACAAGCTGGCCACACAGAGTGCGTGGCCTGCAGACCTGAGGGATCAGAGAGCAGGACCACAGAGCTAGATGCAGACCCCCAAGAAAGGGGGCGACAGAAAAGCCACCTCTCTAAGATTATGTATCATATACTTCCCAATGCCCACCTCACTCAAATCTACCCTCTGCCACTACCCATTTTCATGTGGCTGGTTCCCAAGGACATTTCTAAGCTTGAGGAGGACCTGGGCTCGACCTCTCCCCCTTTATGTTAACGGCTATGTTGAGATGTAATTCCCAAGTCATAAAATTCACCCACTGGACGATATACAATTACCAACTTAAGAAGTTTGTCAAGTCGAACCTCTGACCCTGCAAACCTGTTTTTAGAACATTTTCCACCCCCAAAAGTTTCCCGATTATACCCTCAACTTGGTTCTCTCAAGTACAGTGTAACATGTATTTACCAGCTTGGTGGGGAGGGTGGTGTAGCCTAGGCTCCCCTTGAGTAGGTGGGCAGTGAGGGATGAGCCCATACTTCCTGCCCCTTGCACACATGGGTGGGGTATGCTTCTCCAGAAATCTGTGCTGAGGTGCTTAGCCTTGGGCCAAGCCTCTGCCCTCCCTGGGGACCCCTGACTCCCTCCTTGCTCCCTTCCCCAGCTGACTCCCTCTGGGTGGCCGCCCTTCATCCCAGGCTCAGAGCTAAGCCTACTTAATTCTTTTGATCTTGGTTTAGAAGCCGGCCCTCCAGGCTTTCCAGCCCTTCCTATCGCTGCTCTGCTGGTCTCTGCTTGCCTGACTCAGAACTCTGGACTGTGCTGGCAGCTGACACGGGCTCCCCTGGCACATGCCCTGACCTTCTTTCCTGAGTGTTGACCCCTCTGTGGGCCTGACTGGGTACTCCCAGGAGAGGCCTGGCTGGGGTAGGAACCCCAAGAACTCGGAAAAGAGACCCTTCCCCAACATCTGCTTGGAGCTGTCTTCTGTGTCCCGCTCTGGGGCAAGGTTTGTTGTGCCCCTGCCCTGTAAGAAGCTCGAAGCCTCTTACAGAGGGCAAACCTTCTGTTTATGCATCTGGCACACTTGGGTTAAGTTCACTCCATGTCCATGAGCCTCGTTTGCCCTGTCCGCAATACTCCACGTGAGAGAACATCCGGCAGGGAGTCTAACCCGAGGTGGTTCTCTACAGGCCTGACCCTCCCCACTATCAGCCTTGCTATAGGTGAGAGCCCTCCTCTCCTGGTGCAGCAGCCCTTGGGGTGTCTGCCCTGTGAGGGCCTCCCCTGACCTTAGCCCAATCTTAATGGCAGGTTAGCTGATAACTGAGCTGCCCTGACAGAGCCCATTCCTCTGGCTCTGCCCAAGGGGAAGCAGAAGGAACCCATGGGACTACCTGGGCCTCCAGCAGTCAGGAATCTGGACACACGTGCTCATGCACGCATACACACACGCACCAACATTATGTCCCGTACAAGTTGCCCCCATGCAGACAGCTTCCCTGGAGGTATTCCAGATAGGCTCTGGAACTCCAGCGTGGAACTTAGCCCCCAATGGCCTGCCCTCACCTAACTCTGGAAGTCTTCAGGACCTGGAGAACAGGACCCTGTACACGAACCGTCTGTCCCTTGAACAGGGTTCAGCAGCTTCCAACAGTCTGTGCCCCTGTGCCCAAGGACCCCACTCTGGAAGCCAGAAGCCCTCTAGGGGGGCAGTAGGGTAGGAAGGCAGAAGATGGGGGCAGTTTGAAAATGGGTACGGAAGGGCTTCATCATGCATCCTGCCAAAGGGACTTGGAGTACTCTGGAGCCTGCTTCAGTGGGGCCCCCGCCACCTCCCCCACGAGGGAGGACATCCCACCACCCACCCACCTTCTCTGGCTCCTTCCCATCCTTTCCTGGATCTCCTAAATAACAAGGACCGAAGGAGACGTGAGACAAGCGGTTCGTTCCTGAGTTGCTTTGTGTGGGGGCTCTTAATTAGACCTAATTAGACTAATTAACTTTCAAATGAGAAACTCGGAGTTTTCCTCCTCTTTCCCTCTCTTTCCAGTGCTCTCATTCTGCTCCCCTTTGGAAACTGAAGCTGGGATAAATGTTTGAATGGCTCGCATCAGCCCGGGCGGTGGCAGCTGGTGGGAGAGAGAGCCTGGTCCCCTCTGCTCTGGCCTCCTCTTCCCTCTGCTCCACCCCTGCTGGCTAGCTCTGGGCACACCTCTTCTCTTGGCTCTGGAGTAAGGGCGTGGTCCTGTCTCCATTCTGCAGATGCTCTTCGGAGGTTCGTTTTGTTCCTGGCACTAAGGGTAGAGAGATGTTCACGATGCCGAGTCCCTTGGGTGGTTCTGATGCAGCAAGAAGCGGGATAAGAGGAGTTCTGGGTGAACCTCCTCGTTTCACTTCCCCAGTCTCTGTGCCCAGTGGCCTCTGACACTAGACCTTGGAGGCCCTCCTGCTAATCGGCCAAGAACACTAACTAGAAAACCAGAAGAGATCTTATTGATAAGGCCCAGAGGAGGTCCTGCCAAGGATTAACTGAGGTCCTGCGCCTTCCCCCATAATGCCCCTTGTTCACACGCACGCACGCACACACACACACACACACACACCTTCCTCCTATGCCCAGCCTCCCACAAAGGGCCTGTAGTTCTGTCTTGTTGACCAGGTTGGCCCTTCCCACAGTCATTCGAGGCCCTCCATTCTGCAGCCACTCCCACTAAGGCTGAGGAAATCGATGCTATTGATGGAAGAGCCTCCCAGGGCCGGATGTGCCCGCCCGACAGCCTCCATCTTGATCCTCAACAGCTGTCCAAGGGTGCTTGAACACCCAGACAGAAGGCCTCCCAAGGTTCAGCCGAGTCCCTTCTCACTCCCTGCTTTGCGTGAGGTTCTTAGAGCATCCAGAATCACCCTAGCCCGTTCTGCCCACTTCTCCATCCCAGTCTCAAGCCCCTATCTCACTCTTTGCAAACCTTGACACAGAACGAGTCCTGATGCCAACACCTGCAGCTTCCGTATTGATTTCCCCGCTGTCTCAGTTGGAACTGCGGAGTGGAGGCAGCCCTACAGCTGAGGGGAGCAGGAAGTTGTTTCTGCTGACTTTCTAGAATGTACCTTATGCTTAGGCCTCAGGACAGGGAGCCCCGTGTGTTCGCCTTGAAGGCAGCCCTTTCTGTTTGCATGGCTCAGCAGAAGGGCCAGGGAAGGCCCAGCAGGGGTAGATTCCAGCAGGCTAGTCTGGACACCATCTGGCCAGAGATGCCCTGAGCTCCGGGCAGAGAAGGGCTCAGCGAGGGTCCTGTTCTGCTTCTGGCCATCTTGACAGAGGCAGGTACTCTGTACTGGGCAGGAAGCTGGCCGTCGGGAACCTGGCCAGGGGATCTAGGCAGTGTGGATCCCAGCCCTGCGTGGGCATTGAGTAGCTGGGCCTTGGTGGCCTTTTTTTTTTTGTCTGTTCAAAGCCACACTCTGTAATTCAAACTCAAAATGGTGGCATTTCTGCAAGGCAAATGATCTGACCAGGGGTTAGAGAGGTTGGCAAGGGGCCCAGCCGCTCCATTCCCCACCCTGGGGCCCACTTGGCCTAGAAAGCGTCCCTTGAGTGTTAACAATCTCCTATCTGGACCTCCCCCAACCGCTCCACCCTGACACTGAGGCCAGAGTCATCCAGCCTCGATGGCCTCCCACTCCCTCAGCGCAAAAACTTAGTAAAGGGCAGGGCAGGGTCTCCCAGTGGGATTCCAAGTTTAGCAGGTAAGATGGGAAAGGGGTCATGCCACCTGCCTCGCTCTTCTCCCATGGAAGCCTCTGTTTGGGAATCCCGGCAACTCTGGCAGTGTCAGGGAACTCTCAAGGTGATATCCCTCTCAAGGTGGCACCTTGGAAAGAAAAGTAGGCAACGGTTGGCTTTTTCCACACAACCACCTGCCTTTTCCCAACTGGCCTGGGTTCTGCTTTCCTTCCAGGCCAGCCTGTCCCCTCCTCCTCCACCTGCTGCCTGCAGGCCCCAGCCCCACCCCCAGCCCAGCCCAGCCCAGCCCAGCCCGACTCTCCCTCCCACCCCCACCACCCTGCAACACCCGAGGGCTTTGTTAGCACAACTCGGTTCAAATGTCTGATTAGTCCTTAGGAGATCGCGGGGTCAATTTTCTACAGCTCCTTCCTCTCCATTTAACTAATTTAACTGCACGATTGTTACAAATTTCATTTTATTATAGCCCCGCTTCTCAGTCCAATTGAATTACTAAAATCTCATTTTCTCAGAAGTGCTGAATATGTAATTAGAGGAAAAATTATGCTCCTGCCTGCCTATTAGGCCGATTCATGCATGTGTGCACATGTGACACGCGAGAGTCGCTGTGAGGTGGGCTTGGCCAGAGGCGGGGCTGCAACCCAGCACGTCCCCGTCAGGGACAGCCACGTGGAGGTCAGCGCCGTGCAGGGTCGGGTGCCCGGCTGTGTGGAAGGGATCATGCGTGCACAGGCAGCCCCATGATTGCAGGAGAAGAAAACCCCATTAGCTCCAGATTACAAATTAAACAATATCTGTGGGCCATTGTAATTAAGGGGAAATTCAATTCCCTTCGAATGCCCCATTATGCCTGGCTCGGCAAGGTACACTGGGGCTGTGCAGCCCCTTCTGTGGGAGCAGAGGTCACAGGGAACTTTAGCCCCAGATCTGCTCCCTGCATGGTTCCTGGGTCGCGGCGGGGCAGCAGGAGAGAAGGGCATACTGAGGCTCGCAGTGGCTTCTACCGTTCTGATCTGCAGGTTCTAAGGCTTCTTACCCACTTCCAGGAGGATCCTTCTGTGGACCCACAGACTCCTTCCATCCCTGCAGGGCTTGGTGTTGCAGGCAGCTCTGGATCTCCTGAGAGTGTTGGTGCGGCTTAGAGAGGGATGGCCATGCTCAGCTGCAGGAAAGGCACTTCCAGGCACCCCTGGGTGTACTGCATTGTGGAACACTGTGTGAGGTCACTTTAATTGCTGGTGCAATTCCCTGGGAGGTCCTGAGGGGCCATGTGTCATACTGATGCCATGAGGTCTCTCGGGGCTCCATGAACAGTGTATGGGACTCCCAGCAAAGTGTAGGTGTTCCCCCTCTGTGTCCCGTGTCTCACTCACCCTGTCCTGTGGGCTCTGGGAACATTTGGGTTTCTTGCCTCTCTGATCTGACTTTTTCTGGCCACTGTCCTCCTCGTTCCTTGGCCCTGAACGCCCAGCAGGGTGACCTCATTATATCTAGACTGTGTCCTCTGTCCCACTGCAGAGGGACTCGCGCCTCTAACCTGTAGAGTCCAGCAAGACAGACAGCTTACTGGCTTAGTGTGCCCTGCCTATGAGATACTGTAAGGTGCACAGTGCAGCGGGGGTGACCTCCACCTGCTCTGGAATCTACTTTCTTCCTCAGAGAGTTTCTAACCCAAGTGTCTGCTAGAGAAGAGGCAGGTGGACCGTATGAGATCAGGGCCCCTGGTTGTCCTAGCCTGGCTTTAGAGTCAGCATGGGAGGTGGGCGCCAAACAGGCAGGACAGCTGCAGGCTCTCTGTATGTCCTGCCCTTTGCACCTGACAATTAAGAGAGCCCGCCCCCAAAACCACAGCTGCTTCCTGGCTGTGGGTCTCAGGAGGATTACTGGGGCTTTAAGCAAAGACGGTCATCACTCAAGCACACTGGCCTCTAGAGACCCCCTAGGGATGCTGTCCCAGTCAGGGGGTAGGGAATATGAGCAGGCAAAAGTCTGTTCTGTTTTACCTTCTCCATTTTCTCAGCCTCGCAGGGGGGGGTTCCCCAGAATGCACACAGTAATGCACACACATTTCCCACCATGCCCTTGGATGTAATAGCAGCTCCTCTTTAGGTGTGAGGGGATGTGGCGGCTATGAGCGTGTAGTCATGAGTGTGAATGACAGCCCTATGTCTAGTGAATGTGAATAGTCAATCTGATAGAAGATACATGCGTGAACATGTGTGTGCCCTGTAATGGTGCCTTTGGTCTGGGCACAGCCCCCTGTGTGTGTGTGTGTGTGTGTGTGTGTGTGTGTGGTGTACAACCCCATCCAAGCTTCAAGTGTTTGGGGGCAGCAAGGGTCCCATCCTAGCCATTTCTTCACCTGTTTCCTTATTACACGTGATGTCTCAATATGCCATGAACACATGAGCAGTCTCTTGGGACCATGTAGAAATGTCCTGAGACAGAGTTATGAACCCGTGGATAGGGTTGGGGGTCTGTGACGATGGCCACCCCCTGTACAGCCCGTCCCCATCTCTCCTCTGTCATTCCTGACCACCATATCTGTCCTTTCCAATCATTCTGGGCAGTCAGGAGGAAGGCCTGCCTGATCCTGCTTCATCCTACCTGCCTCTTCTGCCCCTTGATCAGCAGAAATCCAGCCCCCTGGCTCAGCACACCCAGTCCTGTGCTGTGTGTATCCTGTCAGGCTGTCAATCAAAGCCATCTGCTTCCTAATCCCCTAAATCCCACCCAGACTGCACCTCCAGTAGAGAAACCCTCTGGCTCCCACATGACCTCAGTGCGTCACCTTGCTGTGCCTTGAACTCCAAGTGTCCTCTAGCTCAGCCACGAGTATATAGTGAGTACCTTAGCGCACATGCGTGTATGTGCGCGCGCACACACACACGAAGTCTTAACTGTGTGCCCTACATTGCCCCTCCTTCCTTCTCCCATCCTCTAGAATCTCTCTTCTCCTCTGGTCATAAATCAGCCTCGCACATAGTTGCCCACAGTCTCCTGGCCAGATGCCATTGCTCAGTGCCTTGGGGGAGGCCAGCCATCCAGCATCCCAGGGGTAACAGGGAGCGGATGTATAAGACTTTGGAAGCTGAACTTGTGGGATGGAATTGCTGTCAGCCTAAATGTTGGAGAAGTGAAGGCCCGGGGCCTATGCCTGAGCCAGCTCAGCATGGGTTCCATTTGCCGGAAGCACGCTCACCCATGCAGTGTGGAGATTGCCCCTACTCTCTGGGAAATGCTGGCTCTCCCATTGGTCTGCATCAGCGTGTGGGACCCAGGACCCCTGGCTGCTGCTGGCCAAGGCCTTACCTCTCTCGCCTGTCTCCCAGCCAGCCTCCTACTGGGCCACTCCTTGCTTCTGTGAACTCAGGCCCACACTGTTCCCTAAGTGCCTTCGCCCTGGGCTGTTATCTCTCTACAAAGGTTCCGTGTAAACTCAGCAGGTCTGGAAGCCCCACACAGCCTCTGTATGTAGGAAGATGGAGGGAGACCCTTCCGTTGTCAGAACTGTTTACACAGAATGTTTGCTTCAGAGGCCCCACTGCCCACCCCAGGGGTCCAATGGGGCTTGCAGTGGCTGCCTAGGTCCCCAGCAATTCCTAAGCAATTCCACGAACAGTACCTTCTGCCATCGACGTCTCTCCCCTGCCCAGCCTAAGGGCTTTTTATTCATTTATAGCTATTTTTTTCCTGCCAGAAAATAGTGGCCCTGAGCTTGGCTGCCAGTCTCTGCTGACCTCACTCAGACATCCAAACCAGGTTTTCCTCTCATCTCCCTGTACTCTTTACTGGGGGCTCCGGCTGCATGAGTTAGGGCAGGGTCTGCGGGCTTCTGCAGTGTGAGGAAAGGTGAGGAGAGGAGGCCAGCATGCCCACTCTCTCCATGCTGCCCACTCCGCTGGTCCTCACTGCAGACTGAAAGTGGACACAGGTACATCCCCATTTCACAGTGGCGGGAACGGAGGTGCAGGATGCGGGTCTGCCTAGGTCAGGAAACAGAGGAGTGTGTTGCTGTCCTAGACAGCTACAGGCCGGAGCTTTAGACCACAGCCCCATGTCCTTGGAGCAGGAAGACAAGTGATGGTGCAGGCAGCATACCTCCCGAGGCTTCTCCTCCCTGTGCCCTGGAAGGTTGTTCGTGGATGTAGGTTCCTTCTCCTGCTTTGTCCTGTATGTGATGCACGGTTGACACATGTGTATACAGGTGCACACACAGGGCACATGCGTGTGGAAGCTGGCTGAAGGCTTTGGGTGTCCTCTCTGTCACTCTCTGCCTCATCACCTTGTCACAGGGTGTCTCCCTGGACTGGAAGTTCACCATTTCAGCCAGCCTATCTCGATAGCAAGTTCTTGGGGTCTGTCTGACTCCCTGCTGGGGTCACAAGCATGCACAATAGCACTAGGGCTCTTACACAGGTGCTAAGGGTTCAAACTCAGGTCGTCCGCTTGCAAAGCAAGCACTATTGCCCACTGAGCTGTCTCCCCAGCCTCTTCCTTTCATCTTCACGTAGGACAGACAGACTGGATGAGGGTCCCCAGAGCAGCCTCAGTTTAACCTGGTAACCTATGAAAAGACCGTGTCTCCAAATGCACAAATCCCGAGGTTCTGGATGAGGGCCTCAGCTTGCATCTTTGTGGAGCGCAGCTCAACCAGCATGGCTCTCCCCACTTCCAACCCATCTGGACGAAACCACCCCCAGATCCAGCCTCTCCATTTTTCACAGACTAAATATCAAAACTGTCTGCGTCTTCATGTCATCGTACACTGTGCGTTGTGCCAAGCATGTCATGCCCGTATGCCTCTGGCTTTCAGGGACAGTAGCAAACACACTATAAACCTAGGAGGGTCCACACTCATGGTTTCTGTTCCCTGGGTAGTGATCTCCTTGTGCTGGGAGATGGGCTAGCTCAGGCTCAAAGGGCTCAACTCAAAGGTGCTTAGGAGTCCTGGCCCCATACAGCCTCACTCCAGCCCTTCCTATGCCAAGCCCCTGTGTGCTGCCAAGTCTCACTGTCTGGGTCAGATTCTGAATCCTCTATCCACAGAGCCCTGGGACATCCTACTTGGCCCCATGAGAGGACCATTACAGTTAGTGTTTGTGGAAAGGGGGAGTGGAGAGCAGTAAACACTGGTGGCCTCTCCGCCTAGGGACGTAGGGTTGGCAGCCGGGGAGATGGACATCAGTTGGGCAAGCGTAAGCAGGAAGGCCATCAGCCAGGAGCCGCTTGGCGTTTGTGCCGCAGGGGACAGCTGCAGACTGGACAGTGCCCAGGTGCTGATGATGCTGGGCTCGAAGGCCAGGAAGGAACAAAGTATGGGGACAGACAGACCAAGCTGAGAGAGACAGAGCAAGAACAGAAAGCCAGGCTGGGTGTGAAGTGAGAGAGGACAGGCATTTGCCCAAGGCTTTTGGGGACCCTTCAAGATGCACCTGCCCTCCAGCCCCTGCTTTCCCCTTCCTGACCCACATGGGCAGAAGAGAAAGGAACCTCTACCCTTGCCAGAGAGACTGCAAACCAGACAGTGTGGCTCTGTGGTATGCCAGGGGTGAAATTCAGTCTCACCCAGTGACCACAGTAAAACAGATGCAGCCAGCCAGGCATGGATTCCCTGCTCCCTCCAAAGTGTCCTGTGTTCTCGGCACTCCACAGAAAGCCCATTCCATCCCCAGAAGCCACAAGAATCTCAGCAAGCCCTGCGAGCCCCTGCTGCCTAGCTCTGGGGTGGCAAGCCAGTTCCCCCTGACTCCACAGTGCAAAATATAGCTTCAAGACCATCCGTTCTCTGACCCGCCTAGGCTGCTGCTGCAGGATACCGTCTAGACCATACTTGAGGATATGCACTCAGCTCTGTTTCCATAAAACTTTACCCGAATACATCTGGCCTCAGCTGAGATGGCCGCTGCTGGTGGAGCTGACCATGGTGCTTAAGGCTGCCCAACTGTAGAGTGAAGGACCCTGGGTTGCCATGGGAACCTGGTCACCAGCCCAGCAGCCTAGGGGAAAGATCTCCTGCTCTTGGTGGCCTGTGGTGCGGCAGACTTCTAGGGACAATGCTTCCGGAGATGGGGAGACCCATGCAGGGCATCTGTTCTAATGCATGATCTAGGGAGGTCACTGTGAGAAAGGTGGGATCATCGTCTTGGCAAATGAAGTGACTGATGGTTAGGGTAACTTCAGTGGAGTCTCCAAACTAGACCGAAACCTAGTGTCAATGGCTAAGATAAAATTTATTTCACCCATAACCTCTGTATACCTCAGATGACTGTGCCCCAGACACCTGGGAAATATCCCAGAGTCCAACAAAGCAGCCTAATGTTCTCCCTCCTTTGAAACTTCCCCCTATCCCCCATATTCTCAGACATCAGGACAGAGGCTAAGGAACTCTGAGTCCTGAATGGGGGACTTGCTGTTTGAATGATACAAGCCCAGGAAGTCCAGGGCCCCCCCAGTCAGCCCCTCCTGGAAATCCCCGAAGAAATAGGCTGCTCTGTGCCTGCAACTGCTGAATCGGCACCAAAACCTTGGCCCGAAACCCGAGCAGCAGTCAGGCAGGAGGCAGAAACAGCTCTGTCCCCTCTACCATGGGGATGTGGGACATCCAGAGATCCTGTGTCCAGGGACACCGGAGCGGGAAGTTGCCCAGCTCTGGAGCCTTCAGGGCTCCTATGGCCCACCTGCCACTTATGAGTTCCCTGAAGCTTGCCCGTCTCCTTATGTTGTACCCACGCTCTTCAGACTGTTGGTAGTTCCCCGTTCTTGCTCCTAAGAATCATGGTCCTTCTTTCCACCTGCCTCATCTTCACCCCGAGTTTCCCCTGCCCTGAGCTCCGGCCCTCCTGGTCTCTCTGCTTCTGTGGTATGACATTATCATTCCATAATATTCTGAAATATACGTGGAGTTGGCTGAATGCAGACAAAATTGCACCATTTACTGCATGAATATTTCATGCTGGCTTCGCTCCGAGGTATCCGTCTGATGGAGTGGAGACTGCTGCCCTGGCCCTCCCTGCCCACTGGCTTCCTGCCCAACAGCCAGCAGTGCCTAGCCCTTTTGCTGGCTAAGGCTGTCCAAGGAGAGGGGGAAGGAAACACGTGTTGAGAAGTTAAAGGACCCTTTGAGGTTGGGGGCAGGTTGTGGGGGGCTCTGGGCTGCTCCCTAGCAGCAGCAACCCCTTTGGTGGCTTGGGTGATCAGACAGTTGTCTTTCTAAGACAGAGAACAGGAAAGGTAGGGACCACCAGCCTTAATTAGCTGCTTCCCATAAGTCCCAAGCAGGAGCCGCTGCTGTGTAGAGGGTGTCCAAGCAGAGATACCTATAGCCACCTGCCTTGCAAGCCCCTCAGATGCCTGACCCAGCATCAGCATCCTTCCCTAGACTCTAAGGCCGGGTTTCCTGCACCAGGACCTCCGAGAGTGGAGGAATCTTAGGGTCAGAAGGACACTGGGAGTCAATAGGAGACTGGGAAAGAGATAGGGACAGTGGCCTGTCTGCACATATGTGCCTGTGTGTGTACCAACATAGGGCTTATGCTCTTCGGGAGATGATCCGGTACCTCCCTGAGCCCTCTGAGAGATTCTTCCTTGTAGAACCTCTGACCACTGTCCAGGAGGCTGTAGCAGCAAGGACAGGTGGGTAGACCTGTGCCAGTGATGGCGAGCACTGAGGACCCTGGTGTAGCTTGCCAATGCCACTGCAGTCTCCTAACCATGCGGGGACAGGCAGGGCGAGCTCACACTGAGGGAGGCCCTGGACACCACATGCTCAGTCAGAGCTCAGGAGTGAGCCAGCATCCTCTCTCACTGCGCCCTAGTCCAGCTCCTCAGCTGAATCTTGAGCTCTTCAATACAGGTCTTTGGTTTTCCCTGTCCACCTGTCTCACTGCCCTCCCATTTATTGAATATCTGCTACATCCCAGGCACCGTGATGTGGCAGGGAAGGAGAGAAACATGGTCCCCGCCCTCATGTCTATCACCTCCTGGGACATGGGGATGAATAAACTAAGAAAATGTTTGCCAGATAGTCTCAGTGATGAAGATACAGGGCTAAAGGTAATGCTAGCTTCAGACAGGGGTCTTGGAGAACAGCTCTGAGGTGACAGTGCACGTGGGGGGGGGGTTGTATGCACATGTGTGTATGCACACAGGTGTGCGTATGTGTGCACATTATGTTGTATGCATACAGGTGGTGTGTGTGTTGTATGCACATGGGTATGTGGGGAGTTTATGTACACAGGTACATGTGTTTATATGTGTGTGTGTTGTAGGCACACAGATGCATGTGTGGGTGTATATGCACACAGAAGTGTGTATTGTGTGTGCATGTGTGTGTTGTGTGCATACAGGTGCCTATGTGTATTGTATGCACATGCGTGTGGGGGTGTATGTACACAGGTGTGTGTGTTTGTGTGCATGTGTGTGTGTTGTATGCACACGGATGCATGTGTGTGGGGTGTGAATGTATGTGTATGGTGGATGCACACTGGTGCATGTATGTGTGCATGTTGGGGTGTATGCACACAGTATAGGGGTAGTCCACCTCTGTATCGGTCCCTGTCACTCTCCGCCTTATTCCTTCAGGTAGGTCTCTCACTGGACCTACTACAACTAAGTGAACAGCCAGCACACCTGGCACTCTTGCTGCCTCTGCCCGCCCCCATGCCCACCCAGCACTGGTATTACCGCCCTATGTAGACTTTCGTGAGGTTTCCAGGCGCTCACACTTGCGCAGCAGGCATTCTTACCAACTGGTCACAGGGAACTCTTGGACAAGGCCGAGCACAGTAGACACAGGGAAGAGCCTATCCAGAGAGTTTGGGGCAGATGGAACTGAGGCCAGGTGAGTTCTGCAGTCTGCGGGCACGATGGTGACTTTCCTTCAAAGTGAGGAAAATTGTGAGGCAGGTTAGGGAGAGGAGATTCCCTTCGAGATTTACTGCCCATCTTCCTGGCTGCTGAGGAGCCTTGGCCAAACTGGCCTTCCCAAGACAGCCGAGGTCAGCTGTTGTCACTGAAACAGGAAGTGGCTGTGTTGTGTGCAGACCAGCAGCCTGAGATTAGGCCTGGGCAAGGGGCTGGGCAGCACCAACTGGTAACCCCTCTCCTCCACCCCAGCCAGGTAAAAATGTCTGATCCAAGGTGCGAAGGTGGAGACCCGGTGCTGAAGTCTGGGGTGTGGGGTCGCACTGGCTTTGTTTTCTTTTCTAGTCACTTTTGTGTGTGTACTGTCCGTGTGCGTGTGCGTGTGTTTGTGCTGAATGGTCAGGACTGAAAGGAAGGAGAAAGCAAGGAGCCAGAGCACCAAACCTGTCATCTTAGCTCCTAGGGAGGCTGAGGCAGAAGGATCACAAATTCAAGGCCAGGATGGGCCTGCCTCAGGATAAAAAGTTAAAAGTGGCAGGGAGGAGCGGGTGTGGAGCTACAATTCAGCAGTACAGCGCTTGCAAGTACAAGGCTGTGAGTTCAATCCCCCGGACAGACAGTCGGCAGGGAAGAAGGCAGGAGTGTGGAAGGACAAGCGTTTGGGTGGGGAAGCACCAACGCTGGGTAGAAATTGTGGGAGCCAGACATTCTGGCTACTGAGTATCCTGGAGCAGCTCTTGGCGTCTCTGGACTCTTAAGTAAAGTCAGTTCTCGAGGACCTGTGTGCTTTAGCCTCAGCCACTGTTCTGAAAACCACAACCCCACCTGAAGGCTCATCTCTCTGGCTCTACTTCCCCTATTCCCCCGCAGTCCAAGATTTGGATCTACAGGTCTGCATCATGGAAAGCCTGTGAGACAGAGTCAGGCAGGGCCAAAGCTAGCCTTGAAAAAGGCAAGGCAAGAAGATGGCGGCAGTGGGAGAAGCTGCTCCCTGCTCTGCAGAAGGAAAGCCAGTGTGTAGAAGCCCAGACACCTGCAGTTCTTCCCTGTCCCAGCTCCGGGAAAGCACTGCAGTAGGGCCAGCCCACTTATAGTGAGGAGAGGAAGAGGAGGACCCAGAGGCAGGGCCAGCCTGCCCTGGTGTGGAAGCAGTCAGAGCCTCCAGAGGCCGAGTACAGGCTCCACTCCTTCCCCATCTCCATCCCTTGCCCCCTTGCGTCTTGCTCCAGGTCATCCCATGCCATTGCTTCTGACATGCCCTCTGTAGCATCTGCCTCCGGTCTCTCTCGTAGCCTGACCGTCCTTCTCTTTCCTCCTCTCCGTCCGCCTCTATGATCCCTCAGCCTCTCCCAGCTCTCTGCTCTCTGTCCCATTGTGCGAAGTGCAGAAGATACCGGGCCCTCGGGGTGGGGACATGGCAGAGTAGAGGTGCTCACATGATGGGCACACTCCCCCTCAGTTGATCCTGCACCCAGCTGGACAG
Organism: Alexandromys fortis; assembly: GCF_014885135.2. NCBI lineage: Eukaryota > Metazoa > Chordata > Mammalia > Rodentia > Cricetidae > Alexandromys > Alexandromys fortis. Next base: position 11,218,307 of record NW_026067918.1, on the reverse strand, counting down.
GGCCCTCGGCCATGGCCTCCCTAGAAGAGCTACTCCCTGCTACTTTTGCCAGCCAGCCTGCTTCTGCGGCTCACGCGGTCCAGCGTCTCCTCGGTAGCTGCCTGGTGCGGCACGGTGATTTATCTGGAAGGCGGCGCCATGTTTGCTGAACCGAATCACTGGTTTCTCTCGGTGTCACACTGTTGCAAGCCAGACATGGCTGCCAGCCCTGCAGAGATGGTGGCCTCCGGAGTTCGCCCCACCCCCACCTCCAACCCTTCTACTCTGGACTCTTGCCCATCAGGGTGTATGGGCTGGCTGGTGTGAATTTGGGTCAGGGTCCTCTGGTCCCCAGTGCTGTGTCACCTGACTCCCCATCTCTCTCTGTCTCCCTCCCTGTGAAATGGAGGGGAATGCTATTAGAACCCACCGAACCCCTTCCTTTTCATCTCCCTTTCCAAGGCCCCTCCCAGCCCACTGCCTGTGTGTCTTGGCCCAGCTTCTTCCCCAGAGATTTGCTGGCCCCTGCCCTGGGATTGCAGATAGGACTGTCTGCCCGCCCTAGGATGGCCAGCTAGGACCGCCCGCCCGCCCTGGGGTGACAGCTAGGACCGACCGCCCACCCTGGGATTGCCAAGGAGATGGGGATGGGGAAAAATGAGTCTGGCCACCTTGCACCTCCAGAAATGACTAAGTCATTGCCGTCCTCTTACTGCTCTTCCTGGTCTTCAGAGCTGGCCTGGCCCCCCAGAAGGGGCAGTCACTTGACTACCTCTCGTCCTGAGAGATGGGAACAGAGCTATCAGGGTGCTGCGGGAGCACAGGAAGAGTCATTTGGGCTGGAGAAGCCAGCCAGCAGAAGGGAAGTGCAGACACACATCATCTGGGGCTTGGCTGCCCTGGGAGCCCGGGCCACAGAGTGGAGCTGTACTGTTTCAACCACCTGGGCCACACCAGCTTCTCCCTTCTCCCACTCACCCACTTGAGCCCTTTATCTGACCACCCTGGCCTGGGGGGAATTCAGCCCTTGGCCTCCTTCTCTTGAATCTCCTTCTCAAGCTCCTTCACAACCTGCCCCAGGCCTGACTGGAGACTGGTACCTCAGGGACACAACCATCTTGAGACAGGATGCCCCACCCTGACACCAGGCCTCACCCAGAGACTGGAACCTCGGGGACACAACCATCCTCTCTTCCCCTTGAGACAGGATGCCCCACCCTGACAGACCCACCTTAGACACCAGCCAGAACCTCATGCCCGGGGGGTTGGGAGGAGCGAGCTGTGGCAACTGCCTTCCACTGTGACCAGTGGCCAGCCACCACTCTCAGACATCTGCCTCTGTTGTGAACACAAGTTCCAACCTGGCTGTCCCTCTGCCAAGGACTCCTGTTCCAAGAGCCTCCTCCAGATTCCTCCAACTAAATCTACCCCACCTACCCTAGCACTTAACCTGTGCCCTAGGTAGGCGCAGAGAGTCCGCCATACCTTTCCCCAGTCCGCAGAGAGGAAGCTACGCCCACCTCTGTCCCTGTCCTCCTGAGGTGCTGCTACCACCCTGCCCCAATCTCCAGGGACTATAGAACCCCTTTGTCCTGCTCCAGAGTCAGAGACCAGGGTCTGATGGGGGAGAAGGCTTGGCGAAGATCGGATGACTACACAGGTCACCCCTAGTCTTCCGGAGCCACCGCTCCTCAGGCTGTCTGCTCTGAAGATGACCTGAGGGAGGAATTTTCCACAGATGCCCCAAGCCATGCTTCCCAGTGTAATGCCTCACTGCCCAAGTCGCTTCCATGTGGCTAGCCCAAGTCTCTCCTGCTGTAAACTAAGTTCCTGCCCTAGCCTCTAGCATCCCTTCTTCCCTCAGGACAAGGAAACCACTTGGAGCTGTCGGGCTGGGGCGGAGGGCAGAGTTGGGGGGGGCTTCCTCTCCTGCCATCCTGCAGGCGCATGCTTCCCAGATCCCTGCAGCTGCATCGTGCCAGGGAAGGGTCATGAGACGCTGCCTCCCATGCTCTACTAATCCCCAGATGAATGCCCGGCACCTTCCAGGGCTGGCTAATTTGGAAACACCGTCTCCAGTGTAATCCGGCAATAAGGCAGCCCACACATTTCCCCCAGCAGCTGGCTGGTGTGGCTTCCTGGGAGGTCCCCGCCATCTTGAGCTTCAGGGTGCCCTGTCATTGTTTGGTGACAGCCCCAGAGCCAGGGTTTGGAGTCTACCCAATTGAAACCCTACAGGGTAAGGTTTTGTTGTTAGGGGTTTCTGAATGGATTTCGTTTCCAGCCCTTTGAAGTTGCTATGGAAAGCCCCAGACTTTCCCCTATTGCTCTCAGGAACCCACTGAGCCTAGAAGGCTGGTCTCAGCCTTTCCATCCTCAGGACTCAGCCTTCTTGGATCACTGGAGGCTGCAGGAGCCCGGTGAAGAAGGCTATCACCTGCCTCTGCAATCCCCGAAGTCTGAACTGGGGACAGAGCCTTCTGACCAGGTCAGGAGGTGTAATGAACCCCTCCCCAAGATGGCCATGAAGTTGGGTCTCCTTTTATGTCATACTCAGCCACATATGGAGAGGCTCCATTATCAGCCTTGGTTTAGGATCGGAAGGTTGAAGTCAGAGAGAGTCGTTGGCCTGTGGGCTCTTGGGGACTGCAGGGATGCCAGGGCAGATGCAGGATCTGAGCCCTGCTCTTGGCTATGGGGTCAGTGGAGTTCACACGCACCCGCCCTTGCCTGTCACCTCTGCCATGGCGGCAGGAAACAGCATGAGCTCCTAGGTCATCTAGATGTGGACCCGCCCGTGAACACGAAGAGCTGAGTCTCTGAGAGCCTGGAGTTGTAGGTAGCTGGCGCTTGGCGAGAATCACTGGTAGCTCAGGACATGGCACTTCCAAGCATGCCATGGCAGGGAGTGTTAGCCAGCACTGCCTCAAGACCCTGGAGTCTCACCTAATGCATGGAACACCTGCTAGGCACCTGTCTCTTGGTTCTCCAGGGCTCCCATGGATGAGCAGGTGAGCCTGGGTACACCTGCAGACGTGAGAACCAGTGGAACACAAACCAGACTGGCTCCCTGTGCTCTGGTCGGGCTCATTGGTTGGTCATGTCTGGGTCATCCCAGAGCCCCACACCTGCTCTCCCACCGTGTCCGCGCTCCACCCCGACCTCAGACGGTGCTCGCGGGGCTGTACCGCAGCGGCGGCTGCTTTGTATGGATGGTGCGGCATTTTGGGTAATGAAATATTCACAGGTCAGTGATTCCTTGAGAAATGATGGGGATCAGTCAATTCCTTTTCAGGGAGTAATTTTCTTCCCCTTCACAGCCTCTGTTTCATGTTGACAGCCATTAGCATTGAGAGAGAGGCTGGATCGAAGGCGCTTGTCAGAGTCGGGGACGAGCTGCCGTCTTGTCGCAGTCAGTGGGGTTGGGGTGTGGGACACAGACACATGTGTGAGAGTGACAGGCTCAGTGCCGACAGCTGGTGCCCTCCTGGGCTTGCTCTGTTCTGGACTGTGCTGAGGGGCCCCACGAAGTTTTCACATGAAAAATGGGGCTCCCCCTCCTTAGGGACACTCTTCTGTGTGCCCCCACGATGACAGAGACCTACCCAGACACCCCTGGTCTACAACCTGGAAGAGTCCCCGAAAGGTCAGAACGCCGGGTGAAGGGATGACCAACCACTTGCAAGCTTTGAGGGTGACAGTTGTCTGTCTTCTGTGAGCCTCAGTTTCTCCTTCTGTAAATGGGATGCTTCAGTCTACTGTGAGTCATGAATTCACCCAAGACCCTGCAGAGGGAGACAGAAGTAATTTGCTTCCTTCCTGGAAGACCATATACCACCCTGCAGCTCAAAGCCAATATGTCCTCATTTCTCCTCAACTCATGGAACAAGGCAGGCCATCTGGGGCCACTGGCTTAGGCCATCTTGCTTCTGAGATGAATGAAGAAGACAGTAATGAAATGAGCATCCTTGCAGTTGCACAGTGCCAGCATCAGTATCACAGTGTCCCGGTGCTGTGCAGTGGGCCCTGAACCTAGGCTAGACTTGAGCCTAGCACAGCCAGAGGCCTGTCTCATGTTAAACATCAGGAGTGAAGGATGCAGATTTGCAAAGCCTGGGAGCCAGCAGGAGGCCCAGGCTGACTGTTTTATCAAAGCCAGAGGGGACACCATGCCCACTGCCAGGCGGCAGGTTCTCCCACTCTGCTGTGGCGTTTGCCCACCCACTCCCTTCCTGTGAGTCGAGCCTGAAGCTGAGGGCCACCGTCTTCCCGTCAAAGCCTCTATGAATGGCAGGATCCCAGCTTGCAGCCAGATGAGATGCAAGCCACAGGGACGGGCCTGCTGTGGATGGGCTTTGGGTCTGCTATGGAGGCTACAGACCTGCTCAAGCGAGACCAAGACTTGAGGGTCACTGCAGCATGTGGCCTTGTCCTTGTGCCGAGGTACCCATCACTGTGTGGCCCACGTCTCACACAGATCAGCCCCTCAGCTGCCCTGCCACTGGGCATAAGGGACGTCAGCTGCCCTAGGAACCAAATGGCTCTTCTTGGAAGCAGGGTACCATACAAGGTCTAGGCCCATGCCATTAACCATAACAAGAGGATTCAAAGTCTATCCCAGCCTGGATATCAAGCTTCCAACCACTTACCCTCTCTGAAAAGGGGCTGGCCTTCACTGAGCTCACCTTGCCTGTGGTTGGCAGGGAACCAACCCAGCATAAACCGTATGGCCGGGAACTAAGGAAATGAGTTCTCAGCCTCGCAGCAGGCAGTTTCCCCCAGAGGACATTTGGAGATTTAAACACAGGATACCCCTGGTGTCTGTCTCAGGGAGCTGGCATGCTACCCGTCCTCCTGCAGGAGCCCATGCTGGTACTGCTGCAGGCATCTATCTACCTCCTCTGTCATTGCTCACCGAGCAAAGTGTCAGCTGGCCCGGGATGACTGCTCTTACCTATAGGGACCTCAGCAGGCATCTGGTAGCCAGAACTAGCCCCAGCAACTGGTGAGGGCACCAACAGACTGCCCTGAGTCTAGGAGACCCTCCCCCGTCCTGCGGCATCCAGGACCAATGTGAAGCAGGAATCAGGCTGGGGCTAGCAGCAGCAGGCTTTCCTCCCCAGGAGCCCCCTGCCTCCGCTTTTAGGCAGCTTCTAAGAGTCCCTGTTCTGCTGGTGTGGTGGCGCACACAGGAGACAGAGGCAGGCGGATCTCTGGGAGTTTGAGGCCAGCCTGGTATAAACAGTGAGTTCTAGGACAGCCAGGGATACATAGTGAGACCCTGTATAAAGAGAAAAATGGGCATGGGGGTTCTGAAGTTCTTCCACACACAACCTTCTCTCACCAATGGCAGCAGACCTCTGGGGTGACAGTCAACATTGTTTTAAGCTTCAGAGGTGATTTCAATATATGGACACATTTGAGACCCGCCATAGATGAATAAGTATGAGGTCCCCAGCCTGTGTGAAGGGCAGACGGTTAGCTGGCCCCGTACCACTAAATCAAAACTCCCATGAACCCTCAAGGGAGGTGTGGACACAAGTGTGAGCCACACAGGCTCCTATACCATGGCCCCATGGGAGCTCAATGACTCCGGGACAGAATTTGCTCAGCAGATTCAGCCTTGGGCCTCCTTGAGCCCTGTTCTTGGCATCAGTTGGTTCTGTGACTCAGGACATGTGGCACTGAGGCCCAGCTGTGGCTCAGTGATGGTCCCTATCCAAAACACCCCCTCTCCAGAGCATCACTGGGGATTCTTATCACCTAGCTCAGACAGGAGCCAACTGTATGTCTGCAAGCTCAGGTAGGCATGTCTCCTTTAGACTTGGGGCCTGGTGACGGAGGACAATGGCTTGTCTTCTGAGTCAGCCCAGACCGGGGCTTTGCCTTCTACTTCTCAAGGGAAAGAGATTTGGGGGCTTTCTGGACCTTGTGATGGGTACCTCACTCACTCTTGCCCTCCACAGTGTCCCTGCAGTATCTACCATTTTTAATGAGATGGTTGGGACAGGTTAGTCTGGTCTTCAGGTGTCTCTGGCCTGCACTGACAGCAGGTCCCTCTGCCGATTGATCTCTGAGTGACTGAGAGAGCCAGACTAAAGATGGAAGAGGCCAGACTACTGGCTGCCACAGCCTATCCCTCACTTATACATAAGGGAGAGCCCTGGGCCTCCTGTGGCCAGTACTTAACCTGCTCTTAAATTACTCACCCCTGCAGGGATGCCATGGGTAGAGCTGGCTGTGGGGCACCTACTGATCTCCCGGGCATCCCCTCGTGGGCCATCTTCAAGTGGAAGAATAGGCATCTATGCAGATGTCATGCAGTCAGTAGGATCAGGGTGCTCAGGAGGAGCTCACCCTTCATAGGGTGTCCCAGCACGAGCAAGGCAATCATGTTGGGGTCCACAAAGGCTGAAATGAGAACTAGCATTTGGTGAGCGAGTGCCTTTTGCCTGCGGGATCTGTGAGTGCCACCAGCCTCTCCACAGGAGTCTGCCTGGCCCTCAGGTGCAGAGCAGTGTCTAGGCAGGCTTGGGTGGGGCAAGGACATCCCCTAAGTCCGCACCTCCGAGGAGGCTCTCTGCATGGTGTCACATCAGTTCAGAATCAAGTGGCTCATATGTAGCCATAGCAAAGGTAGCCCTTCTAAGAAGGAGCCCCATCTCTGGTGTCTGAAGTCCAACCAGCATCAGGCCCTGAAGGTCTGTAGGGACCCTGTGCTATAGGTAAGCCCACCCAGGAGCTGGAATCAGGGTAGGTAGAGCTCAAAGAATCCAGAGTATGTGTCTGAATGAAACAAAAGACCCTCATGAGACTAAAGACCAAAGTTCTACCTGTGAAGCCTCCCCCAAGCCAGCAAGCTGATGTTGCCCAACAGGCTGGATCATGACTGCCTCAGGATGGGGCTCTTTGTGCAGGCAGCAGACGCTGGTGGCAAGGACCATGGCGGGGGCTGCCCATCCCCAGTGGTAAGACTGCCTCCAGTGTAGGTGTACCCACATTCTGATGGGGCACTACACTTCTCTTGACAACTGTTCCCATTAGAAGACAAGGGGTTGATCTTAGTGGTGGAGTGTTTGCCTACACAGCGTTCCTGGGTTCAAGTCTACGTACCATAAAAACAAGAGTCAGGGATCAAGGATCTGTTCTTCCTTTGTGGATGGAGCCCTAGGAAGTGAGCATCATTTACCTCGCATGGGCGGAGCAGAAAGGTCATGCCAGCTCTTCGTCCTCCAGTGTCCCCACAGTGCCTGAGGCGCCCCTCATTAATAGTCTGTCCAAGATCCGGACAGTGTGGGACACAGGAGGGAATGTGTACAGAGGTGTGGGAACTGGGCTTGCAGAGTGGAGGGACCCTCAAACCCCCTCTAAATCAAGCCATCCACTGGCCAGCCCTTCCCCCGCCCCCCCACACACACCAAGGCTGGTCTCCAGAGGCACCATTGCCTGCAGTTTCATTACGGCCCAGGAGGTGGCACTCTACTGGTTGAGCCAGTCCTGCTGGGGTCAGCAGGAGGGGGAGGGGTTGGTCATGCAAGGCAGGGCAGCTCAGAGTAGAAACTTCCATTAGTGTGCAGCGATGGGCAGCGGGGCCTGTTCAAAGAATACATTCAATTAAAAATTGATTTTTTTCCCCCAGTTTGGTCTCAATCATAATGAGCCACATTCAAGTCCCATCCACCCCTCTGGACAGAGCTGCCCTCCCCATACAGCTGGCCACTGTGCACTCCTGGGCCGGCTGCCCACCTGGGGCTGGATGACATAGTGAGGGTCCTGAAGCTGGCTGAGGCGGGGAGGGGTGTAATTACAAATGAGGCACACGGGGGAGGGGGTAAATGAAAGTGTCGAGGCAGCAAATCGTATTTTTATTTACGGCGAAAGGTGTGTTTTTAGCATGGCCCTGGTTAAAAATGGCGGTGTTTAATTTCCCTTGATCTAGACTGTATTTCAAACAGCACCGTAGGGGGAGATCAGCTCAACTTTCCTTCCGTAACCTACAAACTCAAAGGCACTGGAAAGCCCCTAGGTGGTCCACAGCCTCAGCTCTCCCTCAAACTCGCCACTCCTTCTCCCTTGAGATCTGGGAGCTCCCGGGAGCATCCAGATACAGAACAGTTATCAAAACACCCTTTCTAGGTACCTGCCATCCGGTCATCTACAGCAACACACCCAGTCTGCATACTGCCGTGTGTGTGTGTGTGTGTGTGTGTGTGTGTGTGTGTGTTGGGGGTTGGTATAATGCCTGCTTTACCTGTTCAGAAATTGCATCAGAGGAAAGCATCTGGCCAGGGAACCCCCAGCACTGAGGACTCAGACCCGCCTGACTCTGGCTGTGACTTCTGGACACCTGCATGACCATCCCTGTCCCAGACACCTGCCTCTCACCAGGCAATTTGCTGTTTGATCTCAAGCACCCTGCCCACCTTCGCCAAGCCAAAGGAAAGAGAAATCGGGCCCTTGTTTCTTGTAATGGAGTTAGTCTCTGAGTTAGTTACCTAGGAGAGACCCCTGAAGACCCCCCACCAGGCAGGTTCTCTGCCTCTGACCCTTCTGTGACACTCTTTCTTCTCCAGGTAACTCCCAGAATCGATGAAGCTCCCCATCTGGTTGCCAGCTGAGTTCCCTTCACTTCAGCTTCCAGGCCTAGTTACTAAAGGAATAAAGTGACCCATTCTCCTGCCATATTCTAGTAAGACTGAGTCTTGTCCCATTATCCCTAGTATGCTCCACTCTGGGACACTCAGGTGCACCCCCATCACCACCATCCCAAGTCATGACCTCACTTTTGCCTGCATCCATGGCAACTGAGAGCCATAGTGTGTCCCTCATCACCTGCCTGCATCCGTGGCTGCGGATAGACACAGTATGTCATCCCTCATCACCTGCCTACATCCATGGCTGCGGAGAGACACAGTCTGCCCCTCATGGCCCTGGGCCCCTCTCTAGTACGAAGCTTTGTCCACCTTGGTCTTCAGGAAATGGCCGTTGCATTTGGCCAGAAATGTCCCCCAGAAGATGGCCACACAATCCCAGGTTCCTTGGTGCCTCTGTCCTTAGCTGTGTCCCGAGGCCCTCAATTCTTGGTAGGAATCACTGCCAGGCAGGGCCTGGGTCTTTTTCATCACCCACCAAGGGCCTTCAGCATAATCTGATAGGGACCATTTGTCAGCCACAGCCAGGTGCCCTTTAAGGGACACGCGTGGCATCCTGCTCCCTTGCCTCAAGGTGGTGTCTGCTGTGCCTTTGGCAAAAAGAAAAGTAATGCTGGGTAATGAAATGAGAGCGTCATGGTGACAGTGGATCTGCAGTGTCAAACACCTCTTTACAGGCGACGTCTTAGGACATTTACAGGTGCGTGCACGCAATGCGTGTGTGTCTTTGTGAATGCGCAGGCATGTGCGTGAACGGGTGACTGTGTACGTGTGGGTGCTGCATTGCGTGCATGCGTGCATCTGCGTGCAGATGTGCTCTCTCATGCAGGCACATGTGTGTGCCAGCTGTCGCTACTCCATCACTAAGTCTGAAGCTCCCTTTTTGGCTAGAGAGGCAAGTTAGCAAGACCCCAGCATCCTCCTGTGTGCCCTGCTCTTCATGGCTGCAGTTACAGGCAGGTACTGTTGTGTCCAGCTCTTATGTGGGTTTGGGGCATCAAAACCCAGGTTCTTGTGCTGCTGCCATCTGAACCATCTTCCCAGCCAGGCCATGGATACTTTTCTAGAATTTCCCAGAAACCTTAAAGGCACAAGCTTTTAAGAAGTGCTGACCCAGAGGGAAAGGGCTGTAGGATAAAGTTTGCCATGCATCCTGTGGGCTGTGGGAACTTAGTACTGTCCATATCTTTGAGCCTCAGTTTCCCTGTCCGCAAAAGCAAAGACTACAGTGTCGCCTGAACTACTGTGTACTCTGCAACTAATGATGAAAGGGCCTAGGGGCCGTAGGTGCTCACCTTGTGCACTAGGTCCTCAGCTCTCACTGTCTCTGGTCCCCAGGCAGCATCTGGAGACGTAGCTGGGTGGCTGGCCCCTTCAGGTGATTTGTTTTGAGTGCTCCCCAAGGGGACACCATGTGTCTTCACTGGGTTCACCAAAGCTCGGTCTTGTCTTATGCTGACGCTGGGCCCCCTTGGGTGGAATAGAGGAAGGGAATGGCCATAGACCCAGAGATGAGCTCCTGACTGCCCTGTGGGAGAGGCATGGCTATGGCTGAGTCCCATGACTCTCGCGGAATGGGTTTCCTTGTCTGTGAAGTGAGGGCAGCAGCCACATGTTCCTCTCAGGAATGGGGAGCAGTCTGGGGTGTATTAGGCAGGGAGATTCTGATAGGATGTATTAGCACTCAGAGCTGGCAGCTTCCCAGGATCCTCGGGTAAGACTCCTACTATGGTCCATCTGAAGGGGGAATGGATTGAGGGGTGGGGCCTGGGAAGCAGACCAAGCTGAGCTCAAAGCCACCCCACCACTTGGTTCGGGGGAAGACTTTGAGACCTGGCTGTCTATTCTTGGTCTCAGTTTCCCCAGTGGCCTGTGGGGACACTGAGACCCATCTCGCATGGTTGAAGTGAGTGATATTTGTGTGTCCACAAGCTGGCTGCCCCTCTCACGTCACTACTGCAGAGAGGCCCTCTGACTGCTTCGTCTTCTCACCGTTGACTTCTGTGTTGGCTCCTGTGTCAGCCCTGTTTGAGGACACTGATTCCCATTGTTTCTACTGAGCCCATTCCTGTTTGTAAAGAGTTAGCCCATCTGGTTTGTAGCCCAGTCTTGCCGCGTGCCTGCTTGCAAGAGAGCTGGGCAGGAGCTTGCCCACCTCCCTGGCCTTACAGCTGTGACTCCTAATGCCCACCTGGTCACCAGGAGATGCATGCTTTCAGTAGAGAGCTCCCTGTGACTAGCCAAAGGGACTCCATCATCCTTCCAGGCCCTGGAGCTCAGAGAGGGCGCCTAGTCACAGCAGGGTGGCACCCCACTGGGGCTAAAGAGCCACCAAGCAGGGCCATTTGGGTCTCAATCACCTAAGTGTTGGAGTTTTACAGCAGGCTTTGTTCCCACTGGGATGATGTTACCTGCTAATGTCAGTAACTTGTGGTTCCCTGGCTTGAGGCAACGCTGTGTATCTGGGTCAGGGACATTGCAGAGTGTGAGCACCCGAACTGCCCCGGGAATTGAATATGGACCTGAGTGTGGATGCTGGTTGGAGTGCACCTATATAAGACTGTTAATGTTTATTGTGTGTGAGGCAGGGTGGGGGGAGTGGATGTAGCTGGTATATGCATGTCTGTGGGTCTTAGGGGTGGGCACACACGGTGTATACATGTGTGGCTTCAATGGGGCATATAAGTTGGGGTGAGAAGATGGAGGTGTACATGAGTTCAAGAATGAGGCTGACCAGTAAGAGAGTACACATTGCATGTGCGCGTGTGTGCCATAGTGCACAGACACCTGTGCTCAGGAGTCAGTAGACATGTGTGTAGTTGCATACACCTTGTGAGAGTGACCCGTTACCACCGTGTGTAAACATCTTGCTAACACTTGTTGTTACTGCAGAGGGGCCTGTGCGTGTCCCGAAGCACACAGAGGGGCCTATGCACTGTGCGTGTCCTGCTCACTGTGAGAAGAGGCTCTCAGTGCGGGCCTCTCGTGCCACAGCTAAACAGACCTTCCCTTGGGCACGAGCACACGTGTGCCTGGCATGTGACTGAGGCAGGGCATGTGGGAGGGTGTCTAGGCTGTGCCCCGTCGGTGTGCGCCAGCATGCATGTGCGCATGGCTTCTGGAGAGAAAATGTTTAAAAATGGAGTTGTCAGCCCCGAGTTGACAGGCGCAGTCAGCAAAGTGCAGCGTCGGCAGGAACGGCCGCCGCTCTCTCAATTCCCCGGGAGGAAATGGCCCCGCTTTGTGCTGAGGAGGCAGTGTGGCTGGGATAAAGCAAGTGGAGCAGGCCCCCAAACTTCATTAATTAAAGAAGCTCATTAATGAGGGACATTTAATCAGCTGCAGATTAGATTCACACTCGCCTCTTCATGAGCCAGGAGCCTACGGGAAAAGAACCGTTGCCTTCCTCCGTACCTCTTGCGCTGGGGGCCTAGGCACCTGTCTGTGAAGAAAGGAGGTGCCTGGGCCTCCTGTGACCTAGAAGTTGCTGGGGTAGTGGGCAGGTAAAGGGCAGGTACGCTTGGTGGAAACAAGGTGTGTGGCACAAGACCTGTGTTCAGGAGCACTGAAGTGTGTTCAGACAAGGAGGCGCGCACGCATCCAAATGATGCAATTGTGCGTGCGTGTGCGTGTGTGTGTGTACATGCACGTGCGCATGCACGTGTGTGTACGTGCATGTTTGAAGGGTGATGTGAGGACTACCGGGGTCAGCAGTTCTGAGGGGGTTGCCCCACCCTCCACCTACCGACTTCAGGGAATGTTCAGTGTGAGCCCATGTGTGTGTCTAACACGAAGGCTCGCGCGGGCCCTCACTGGGGTTCCGAGCGGAGCACAGGTACCACTGGTGAACAGAATGAGGCGCTGGGCCCCTGTTATGCCAGGGAAGTCTGACAGTGCAGAGCTTGGAAGTGCACGGCTGAAAGGCCGAACTGAGTCTCCCGGGAAGGATCTTGTTTGTCAATGTGTGTGTTGGCCCGCCTTCTGTCACTGTGACAGGAATGCCCCAGACAAACAGCTTCAGTGGATAAATTTGTTTCGGCTCATGGCTTCTGAGGTAGTTTTGGAGCCTAGAATGAGGCAGACAGCATGGTGGGAAGCGGGTGTCGGGTAAAGCTGCTCACCCTATGGCATCTGGGGAGAGAGGAGAGCGGGGAAAAGCTCACTGCCGCCCCTGCGCCTTGCCCCCACTGCCCTAACTTCCTTTCACTAGGCCCCACCTTCCCCCACCTTAGCTCCATGAGCTGGCACCCAAGCCCTCAACACATGGACGCAAAGCGACATTGCAGACTCGGACTGTGTCCATGTAGAGGCTCATCCCCTTGGCTCCAGACGGTGACGGCACAGGCCTTTCCTATGGCAGCTGTCTCCTGCCTCCTGGGAATCACTGGCCCTGTTCACAGGGACAGAGCTGCTCTGGAGGAGAGCAAATATAGCTGATCCTAGCCCCCCAGGGCCTCTGCCCCCCCCCACCTGCCTGGGGACTCTTTGAGGTTGCAGACATGGATGCTACCCTCGCAGCTTCTGTGGATTAGAGCAATTCCCCTGGGAGGCGTGACAGGGTCCCAATGCTTTTCTGGTTTCTTCTCATTCCCTTTACCTGGCGAGGCTGCCCCTGTGAGCAGAGCTTACCCAGAGATGGGCTGGGTCTTGAGGACCTGGGACGTTCAACTCGTAAAATACACCGTGTCCTCAGCTCAGGTGGTCCCACCCTGACCTAGTGGGGACTGTGCCTTCTCAGCCTCTCCCTGACTTCACCAGACCCTGTCCTCTGACCGCTCCTGTAACCAGCCACTGCCCGTGCCAACTCAAGTTGTCGTGACTGGTTTCCAATCTCATCCCACCATTGTGGTTCCAGTCAGCTCTCAGCCTGGGACGGGCTGACCCCTGTGAGACTCCTACTGTCCCTAGACGGCTCTCAGCGGCAGAAGTCCACACGGAGCCAGCGGAGGGTGGCGGTTCTAACTGTCCATATGCTGCAGGGACCGCCAGGCCCACGCGGAGGAGAGCAAGAGAAGCTCAGACTCAGTCTTGGTTGTGGGACAACAGAAACCCGCAGCAGGCAGATCCCAGGGAGCAGGCTGCTTACTGTAACCCGTCTGGGTTTGCAGGAGGCAGGCGCAGCCTTCACCTCGGCTGGTAGCCATTCATAGCAGGGGCGATGGGGCCCAAAGTGCAGAAGGACTGGGTTTGATGCCAGGAGCAGAAGCCTGTCCCTGTCTCAAAGCTACCAGCTCTGAGCGGGTTATGACACCACCTGCCTTGATGTGGGGGGGGGGGGCTCCAACCCTGCACACCTCCAGCCCCAGCATCCTCAGCTATATATCCTGGGCTTCTGCCACGGTCATGGGAGGGGAGCAGGGCTGCTGGGTACGAGAAAGGTGTGTAGAGGTAGGTGTGGGAGGGTAACTTCCCAAATGCCAAGGAAATTGGCAGGAAAGAGCCCTGCAGGGCACCTAACATGGAATTGGGAAGGGGCTATGATCCTGGCATTCCCTCGGGTCCTTACAGCCTTGGAGATACCTAGAGAGAGCCTTTTCCCAGACACCTACTGCAATCTCCACCCCTCCCTAGGGGCTCAAGCCCACTAGGTCCCCTGACTCCGAAAGTGAACCCTGGGCCTTGGGAGCCAGCTCAAAGGAGGACACCCTAATCAAGACAAGCAGCTGCAGCTGGGGAGCACCTAGAATGCCCTGGCTCCCTCTCTCCAGGCCACACCCCCACCCTTAGCTCACTCCGCCCCAAGCTGAACACTGCCGTGACCACATGCTGCCTCAGTCTCTCCGGATGTGAGCTGAACATGAGCTGTGTGTGGTACAGGCTTGGGGGAGGAGTCAGTTCTGCTCCAGGGATCCAAGAGCTGGACAAGGCCACTCACCTGTGACTCATTTTCTCAATCAAACCCTCACTGTCCGCAGGATTAGTCAGGCTCAACTTCCTGTCAGGCACCCACAAGCCCTGCCTAATTGTGGGGGTGCCTGGAACTGCCCAGTGGACTCCAAAGCAGGCCCTGCATTTCTCTGAGCCTCAGTGGAGGCCACCCCCTCTTCTAGAGATAGCCACTCTTGTCTGTGCAGAAGTGCTCCCTCAGGCTGAGGCCAGAGTGCCTCCCTTGCCCACTTCAGCCCCTCGTGGAAGTTCCTCTCTGCCACACAGCTGTTGTCTCAGCACCAGGGTGGCCTCAGCTGGGTCAGGGACCCTGAGTCCTGTGCCTACCTTGGGCATGTGTGGCTTGTGAGCCCAGCAGCGGGTCTGCAGTCGCAGGTCAGTCCAAGAGGGTGGGTCAGGCCCAGCACATTTCTGGGAGCCCTTGTCAAGGGTGCCACTGATCTTCAGGCTACATTTTAGGGAGCAGAATCTGAACTAGTCGCATAAGGGAGAACTTTCTCTGCCCCTGCTGTGTCCCAGTTGCGTGGTTAAAAGGCATAGACATATCTAAGTGCGTAAGTACCCTCTCCCCCTCCCAGAGACACTACCCCAATCCCCAACTCCTGCACATCCCAGGAAAAAAAGAGCCCACCAGGGGAGTTATCAGATAGACCCTAACTTCTCAAACCAAAATGCAGCGGGTGGGTGTTTGGCTGTGGGATGCGTTACATAATTTTCGTTGCTAGGAAATTTCTCTTCCTAATTACATTTCGCAAATTGTTGTTTCGGTGTCCTTCCAGGCAGGGCTCACTGTAGCTAGCAGGGAGATGCTGGAGCCCAGGGGCGTTGTGGGAGGGACCTGGGGTTTCTGTACAGACCGTGGGCTACTTCCAAGGTAGGTCCTACTTGCCCAGCCTCCTGCCGTTAACCCCCCCCCCCCGCCACACACACACACACACACACACACACTGCCTCCACCCCACTGGCCAGCGTCACGTCCTGGGCACCATGCTTAATATCCTGTTCCATTTGCTAAATGAAGACCATGGGTAATTAATAATGCTAATATTCCCTAATGGATGTGCAGGCAACAGCTGTAAGCTGCCTCTTTGCTCGGAAGAGGGCTCGTCCGGGGGTGTAGCGCTCGCTGCCGGGGGACCTCAGGAGAACATGATCCAGGGACTGGGTGGCTGTCTGTGCCCTTCCCCTTCCCCCCAACCCTCCCCACTCTGTCCTCTCATTTGCCTCTCCAGGGAGGGAGCTTTGGCTCTTGTCACCATCAACCTGAGTTAAGCTTGGCCTTCCCTGGTCAGTCTGCCAGCGATCTCGCTCATTTGCACCTTCCAAGGGAAACAAGCAGAGTGGAGGTGCCAGGGCAGTGGGGGGGAGAGCTTAGAGGGCTTCCTGGAGGAGGTGCTGGGCGGCCTCCGGAATGTTGAGGGATCGAAGGAGTCCTGGGGTTTCAGCAGAGACTCTGTGCAGGCTGTCTAGGACAGGACCTTGGGCAGCTCTCTTCACTGTGAACGGGATGGACACGATCCTGGAAGGGAAGGCACTCCTTGCTCCCGTGGGGTGGGCATCAGCAAACCATTCGTGGTTGAGTGAGCTGCAGTTGGAGGATAGGATAAACTGTGGGAACTGCCGTGACGCGTACAGGGAATCGCTGGTCCAGGCTGGGGCCTCCTCAAGGATACTCCTTTCTGATTTTTCATCTTTCCACCTCCAACATGTCTGCTCTTTCCTCTGGCTCCCTTCACCTGCCCCAGGCTGTGACAATCCACAGGCATCTCTGAACCTTGACCCTCCTCTGCTCTGGGCGTGTGCAGGGAGGGACTAGGCTTCCCTTGGCTTCTGTCATGCCCTCACCCGTGTGTAGGTCAGCCAGCCTTCCTGTGGGTAGGTCAGCACAGCCTTTGAGTCCCTGGCACTACCCTTGGCCACTTCACCATGTGTCCATGTGAATCAGGCCAGGTGTGGGAACCCCCCCCCTTGGGAATTGATGGGACCAGGGCACAGAGCCTCTGTGAGACCGGCACCCTGGCATACCATGGCGAAGAGGGCCCAAGTCTGGGAAAGGCGTCTCCTCCCAGGACCTCCCTTACCTCTTAGAGTCAGAAGCGCTCTGTGACCAACACTGTGACCTTCCTTGTATGCCTTGTACCTCCTCTGCCACCCTTCTTGAGAGTCTTTTAACTACCAGAGGGAAAGCCTGTGGGCTGTGATGAAATCTGGTACCTCCTGGAGATGAGCGGGCAGCCACCTGCTCCCAGTGTTGTCTTGGGGGACAGGAAGAGAGGCCTTAGACCTAATCCCCACTCTCGATTCTGTGTCCACCACTCTGGCATCAGACCAGCCAGAGACACCGTTACCTGCTGACCATGGCCCCTCCTGTCCCCAGGGGGAAGCTGCCCAGCAGGTGGCACCCAGTTCTTACAGCAGTACTTTAGGCATGCGCACAGAGAGAGGTGTAGGTCAGACAGGGGGATGGGAATCTACCTTGCAGGGTAGGGACTGGCCCATTGTGCTGGGTTCCCTTGCTGACCCCATGCATGGCACTCACTCACCCACCATCTGCCTCACTGAGATCCCGCCTGGGCTCAGTGCTCAGCCCAGCCCAGCGTCCTCACACTCTACAGGGCCGCAGAGGAGGGGCACAGTCCATCCCCATCGACTTGGTTGGCAGTCAAGGGTAAAGCCTGTCTTTATGTGCCCTAGCCACTGCCTTCCCAGAGCCATCAGCGAGATGGCTCTGGCTCCTGGCTCATTTCCCCCAGGCAAGACAGTGAGGCTGGGGGGCGGGTGGGGGGTGGCGGGAGATTTATGGCGCTTCGTTCCATGTGATTGGTATGCCGTGGGCTTGGAAGGAATTACCGCCTAATCGTGTGAAAATCCTTCCCTTGGCCTGGGGCTTTTCAGCTGAGATCTCTGCCAGCCCTAAGCAGAAAGGGGCTGGGCTGAGAGGCTGTTGGTACTGCGGTAGGATTCTCCTGGGGCTAGCCTCCACCCTGGGCATCTGTCAGAAGCTGGGCAAAGGGCTCTGGCAGATCCAGGAGTTCCTACTGTGTCTTGTTCCTGGAACTCCCTTGGCACCTGACGAGGCACACCAACCCTCTCTGAAAACGGCCTTAGATCACAGACTAAAATCCATGAGATTATGAAGAGAAACAATTAGATTGAAATACAGTGAAGAGAGTAAGCAGAACTGTGAGACGCCCGGATGGTCGGGAGCACTCTGGATTTATAGCCCAGTGAATGGTGACTGTGAAGGGCAGTAGGTGCTGGTGACATGGTGGGGAGGCCCCAAGGTCCCTGCTAAAGATGAGTCTCAGGTCACACTCACCCCCAGTGCCTGTGGTCATACACAAACGTGATTGGAGATGCAGCTGGTAACCATGGACAGAGGGCATTTCCCAGAGTGCAGGCCTCCTGAGTTCTGTGCCTGAGAGTGCACAGTACTCATGGAACATGCAGGGTACATGCAGCCCATGAGACAGGCAGTACATACTTAGCCCAGGAAGCACACAGGACACATTCATCCCAGAGAAAATGAGGTACCCCCAAAACCAGTGCACACAGAGCCTATGGAACACATCAGGTCTGCAGAACACCTCGCCTCAGAACATGCTGTGCACACACACAGCCCATGGGACTCATAGCCACGTGGAGCCCACACACCATGCAGTACACCTAGGCCCATGGAGCGTGCACATGGGACACGCTGTGCACACAAGACCATGAAGCAGGTGCACGCATAGCACATCCTGCCTCTCAGGTGCTCCGCTCATTCGGATACTTCCTACCCCCATGGGACCTCACGTCTGTGTCACAGTGCAGACAAGGAAACTAGCCAAGGCATAGTTGCTCACAAGAGGTCCCTCCGCAGCAAGGAGGCCAGAGCTAGAGGGGCCACCCATCCCATGCCAAAGGGGACTGTGTCAGGAGACAAGTGTGAGCATCCCCGTGGGAAGCTGGACATCCTGGGACCTGCTGAGCAGGCTCCACACGCAGCCTTGGGTTTGCAGAAGAACCATCGCCCACCCAGGGAGGAACTCAGCCATCGTCCACCCAGGGAGAAATTCAGCCATAATCCACCCAGTGAGGAACTCAGCCCATTGTCCACCCAGGGAGGAACTCAGCCCATCGTCTACCCAGGGAGGAACTCAGCCCATCGTCTACCCAGGGAGGAACTCAGCCCATTGCCCACCCAGCCCATTGTCCACCCAGTGGGGAACTCAGCCCATCGCCCACCCAGTGGCCTCCACAACACTGTGAGAGCCCTGTGGCCTCCTAGAAAATCACAAGTTGTGAAACAGAAAGGAAGGACAAGAGTCGGAATTAGGGTCTAGCAGAGCGAAGGCAGCAGGGACCCCCAGTTCTCCTTGCTGACAGCAAGTGGCAAGCTCATCTGCTGCGTGACTCTAGCCTTTGGTGCCTGGCCACTGCCTGAGACGCTGCCTAGTCAGCCCCAAAGTCCCTCCGGGCTCCAGGGAGAAAGAAAGGAAGATCTCCATGGCACTGGGGTCCTCTGGGAATCAGGTCAGTGTGGACTCTGAAGCCTTCCTGGAGAAGATAAGACATGAGCCTCGTGGGCCCGTGATGGAGTCGATGTGGCGTGGCAGTGGGTCCAGCATCCCTAATTAGTGACCCTAGGTGGGCTGAGGAGACAGGGTAGGCTGGAGATGGAGGGAGAGCAAGTGCCTTGGGAAGACCCCTGCCCCAGCCTTGGAGCCTTCCCTGCCCCGAGCCCTTCACATGACTACATCTAGGCCTCCTATCATGTTTACCCCACAATCCCGTTTCCCGGCATTCCTGCTAAGCAAAGAGATGCACCAAAGCCCAAGGCTGGCCCTCCTCGACTCCTAGGGTGCTGGAATCCCAGAACAAGCTCCTATTGGGCTTCTGTCCCCCGCTACATCTTGAGTGACTTCAGACTGACTGCACGAAGCAGTCATACCAAAGCGTTTACACCAAGGCAATGGGCAGACACTATGGCATAGCTATGTCCCCAGAGCTCATATTGAATATTCCCAGGACACCACTGCCTTCCTGGTACAACCCTAGGGATTCTGGGTCAGGACATCCACACCGCAGAGACCCTGAGGACACAGAAGCAGAGGGTACACTCCTTATTCTTGTCTGAACAGTAGTCCATACTTACCAAGTAGAGTCAGATGGCAGAATCAAGCAGGCCTGTTTAAAATCTAGGTTGACCATGGGCTGGCTGTGTCACCTGCCTACTCTGAGTTTCTTCACTAATATGGAAAATGCCGGTTGAAGGAACTATTCTGTGACCAAAGGATTGTGTGGTTATAGCCTGACTCAGTGCTGAGGCCCCCTGAGTTCTCACACCACCAGTGGCTGCCACCACAGTCAGCTGTCACCTTCCTGAGCACCTGCTATGTGTCTGAGAGGGTGGAGGCACCAGCCCTTGAGCTCAGGGTCTCCGGGTCCAGAGGTCCATCCTTTTTTATTTTATTTTATTGATTTTTGTTTAGCTCTACATTTTCCTCTGCTGCCTCTCCCCTCCCCTTCAACCCTCTCCCAAGGTCCCCATGCTCCCAATTTACTCAGGAGATCTTGTCTTTTTCTACTTCCCATGTAGATTAGATATATGTAAGTCTCTCTTAGGGTCCTCATTGTTGTCTAGGTTCTCTGGGATTGTGATTTGTGGGCCAATTTTCTTTGCTTTATGTTTAAAAACCACTTATGAGTGAGTACATGTGATAATTGTCTTTCTGGGTCTGGGTTACTTCACTAAAATGTTGTTTTCTAGCTCCATCCATTTGCCTACAAAATTCAAGCTGCTGTTATTTTTTTCCTCCTGTGTAGTACTCCATTGTGTAAATGTACCACATTTTCCTTATCCATTCTTCGGTTGAGGGGCATTTAGGTTGTTTCCAGGTTCTGGCTATGACAAACAAAGCTGCTATGAACATAGTTGAACACATATCTTTGTGGCACGATTGAGCATCCTTTGGATATATACCCCAAAGTGGTATTAACTGCATCTTGAGTTAATAGAAGGTTGTTTCCTAATTTTCTGAGAAATCACCACACTGACATCCAAAGGGGTTGTACCAACTTGCATCCCCACCAGCAATGCAGAAGTGTTCCCTTTTTCCCCACAACCTCTCCAACATAAGTTGTTATCAGTGTTTTTGATCTTGGCCATTCCTACAGGTGTAAAATGGAATCTCAGAGTTGTTTTGATTTGCATTTCTCTGTTGATTAAGGATGTTGAACATTTCCTTAAGTGTCTTTTGGCCATTTTAGATTCCTCTGTTGAGAGTCCTCTGTTTAGGTCTGTACTCCATTTTTTTTATTAGATTATTTGTTTTTTGGATGACCAATTTCTCGAGTTCTGTGTATATTTTGGAGATCAGACCTCTGTCCGATGTGGGGTTAGTGAAGATCTTTTCCCATTCTGTAGGCTGTCATTTTGTCTTGTTGACTATATCCTTCACTTTACAGAAGCTTTTCAGTTTCAGGAGGTCTCATTTATTAATTGTTTCTCTCAGTGTCTGTGCTGCTGGGGTTATATTTAGGAAGTGGTTCCCTGTGCCAATGCATTCAAGTGTACTTCCCACTTTCTCTTCTATAAGGTTCAGTGTGGCTGGCATTATGCTGAGGTCTTTGATCCATTGGGACTTGAGTTTTGTGCATGGTGATAGATATGGGTCTATTTTCATTCTTCTACATGTTGATATCCAGTTATGCCCACACTACCTGTTAAATATACTTTCTTTTTTCCATTTGATATTTTTTTGCTTCTTTGTCAAAAATCAGGTGTTTGAAGGTGTGTGGATTAATATCCAGGTCTTCGATTTGGTTCCATTGGTCCTCCTGTCTGTTTTTATCAGAGCTCCATCCTCAACAGCTGAGGTTCTAGAACATTCTGGCAGCTCAGACTGGAAAAGGACCCATGTTCTCATTTTCTTCGGCATACAGGTTACAGTCCATCACAGGGGGAGCCAAGGCAGGAGCTTAAACAGGAACCTGGAAGCAGGAACTGAGGAGGAGCACACTGCTTACTGACTGGCTCCTCCTGGCTTCCTCAGTCTGCTTGCTTGTACGATCCAGGAACATGTGCCCGGGGGTGATACCACCCATGGCAGGTTGGGCTTTCCTGCATCAATTAGCAATTAAGAAAGGAGAAGGAAGGGAGGAGAATGAGACGCCTCACAAGCATGCCCACAGATTGGTCTGATGGAGACACTCCCTTTGTTGAGATTCTCTCTTCTCAGGTGACTCTAGTTAGGGTCAAGTTGATGGAAACTAACTACCGCAGACTGTGAGCTGGGGAGGTAGCCCGCTTCGGTGCTAAGGGAGCAACTGAGGCAGAAGGCAAGAACCCGGGAGAGCAGGCTGAGCCCTGGGTCCACAGGGCCACTGCACCCACCGTAGGCCCCTCTTCTGTTCCTCCAGCATTCTCTTGAGGTTCATTTCCACACCCATAGGAAAACAGCACCACCTCGTCTGTTCCACAGGAAACCTTTGTATGAATCACCAAAGGGATACTTGGTGCTGATGCAGGAGCATCCAGCTGTCATGGGGCCACACAGGAAGTCCCGGTGTTAAGGGGAGCCATCACCACCTCCACCTTCTGCCCCAAAAGAGGGGTGATTGGTCAGCCCAGATGGGGTGGTACAGCTCTAGTTACTTCATGTCTGTTGAGCATATGCCTGGCTGACTGTTGCCTGAGGACAAACCTCAGCTTACTGCTGTCCTTCAGGCCCCAGGGACCTGGCACCAAGCATGGAACACATTTGGTGAGCAGTGCCACACACCACTCGCTCTCTGATTGGTACGACCCAGAGGATACCAGTCCTGCAGCCCTCACGAGGAAATGTGGACTCATGAACTCAGCCCCCTTTTCACTCAAAGCTCCTGGGATCTGGGGACACAAGACCCTGGCAGCAGGCTCATTCTATCCTCCATGTGTGTATTCACAACCATCTTGCCCATCCTGTCTGGAGCACTTTGACCAAAATAAAACGCCTTCTCCAGAGCCATGGTAACACAGCAGTGTGGCCGCAGGAACACAGGCAGATCTCTGACATGGGATCACCAAGATGATGCCCAGTGGCTGCCAAGTGTCTTCCCTGGACATCAGCATGTCCATTCCTCTTAGATACCCTTTTCTTTGTCCTTAAAATTACACTGTCCTGTAATGCGCACTTTTGAAAAAAGAAAATAGAAGTGTCACCTGAGATTTTCTGGCCCCTGATTGACCACCTCTTTCTGCTCCCTGGCCTCTCTAGGCATCTGTTTTCTTCTTGTCCCTTGTCACCTTACCTCTAGCCACCCCCAGAGGCCCACATCTGCTCTTAACCAGGACCACTGAGCACACATGGACTGTACCTCTGAGCTTCCCCTTCTACAGGTGGGCATTAAGAAGAGATGCGACTCTCAGCTCCGGTGTAGGCATTACCACCACATTCTAGAGATAATAAGTGTGGGGTTAGTATCTGGTCCAGATACTTGTCTGTCAGATTCCTGCAATCTTCACCTGGCAGGTATTCAACTCCTGGGTCTGTGCAAGGAACAGCTAGACTGGGTGATGCTGTGCTTGATGATTCTGCTCATATGAGAATCAGCCTACAGGGGACCAATCCGTAACCTCTGCGCAGACCCAGGTGTCTGGCAGACGTTTCTACAGAGAAGATGTCATCTCTATGAATGGCATGACAGAAGGAAACTTCTCACTGGTAGTGACAGACTGGGCTGGTCTCTTGTTGTCACCTTCTATCCGAAAGGCTTGGAAACTGAAGGAGTATTTCATTTGTTCAACGACAGCCAGAGGCAATGGTGCGGACATGCCTGGTGTCCAGAAAGATGGACCCAGCTCCACATGAGTGCCCCCTTTAGGTGGGACTGGGGACAGGACCATTCTTGCTTCCATGCTGGGGAGATCACTGGTGTCTGTTAATTTTCTGTTCCTGTGACAAAACACCTGGCAAAAGAAATCAGCCTCCGGGTGGAAAGGTTTATTCTGGACACAGTTTGGGGGCACATGGGAAGGCATGGCAACAGGAGCGTCAGGCAGTTGGTGACACTGCACCCGTCATCAGGAAGTGGAGAACATTGGTGCTCAGCCCGCATTCTCCTTTGTATTCCATTCAGGACGCCAGCCTATGGAATGGTGTTGCCCACACTCATCATGGGTCTCCCTCCCTCAGTGAAATATCCCTGGAAACACCCTCACAGACATGCCCAGGAGTGTGCCTCCTAGGTCATTCCAAACCCGCCACGCTGACGGTGACAGATAACCATCGTAACACCTGAGTGTGTCACAGGAGCTGGGGACTAGAACCCAGACCACCCGCTGGCTGGAGGGTAGCCCCAAGGGCAGCCAGTCTGCCTCAGAACCTGAATCCCTCAAAGGGTTGGGTAGGCCAGGGAGGTTCAGAGCAGGTACTTGTGCCCTTTGGACTCCTGTCACCACGCAGTAGCAGCCCCTGCCCTGGGTGGGTCTCTCAGCCTCTTTCTGGGCTTTGGAAAGTTGACATGTCACTGAACTGTGCTGGTTCCTCTTGTGGGACCCAGAACCCAGCCCCAGACCCCTCTTCCCATCACCCATCCAGATATGCATGACCCCATTCCCACAGCCAGTGTGGCAGGGTGAAGGAACTGGGAATGGGGCTCTCTCACTCCCTGACCACATAGTCTCTGGCCCCAGCATCCATGCCTTCAAGCCACAGTGAGGATTTGGGTAGCCGTGAGGGTCCGTGCTTATGCAGCTAGAGACATGCAATGAGGGTCCATCTCAGGGGACATAGGTGACACAGGACAGTGACCCTCGTAGCAGCGTGGTGATGAGGCTGGGGCTCCCCTGTTCTGCCTTCCTCACTATTGCCTGGAGCGGGCTTTGCCCAGGAGTGGGAAGAAATGGCCCCGTGCCCATTTCCCCCACCCAACAGCATGGCCGGTGGACCTTGGGCAGGCAGCACCCTCTCTCCAGGGGTGAGGAGTCCGAGAGCAATTATCTTAATTGTCCTGGAGGGCCTGAGAGCAGAGAGAGCCAGCAAGACTGCAGAGGGCAAGTGGCCAGCTGTCCAGGGAGCGGCTCCAGCTGCTGTCAGGCCTCCAACTTTCTGTCTTCTCCATCAGCACACACCCTGAGCACCTTCTCTTGCCTGGCACCCTACATGCAGACTACAGGACACAGACTGGGGAAGCTGGGCCAGCGATGCAGAGACCACAGGCCTCCTTAGCCACAAACCCTGCAGAAGAAGGGGCCTTATGGGGGACAAGTCATTGTCACATTCCATAGCTAGGGACCATAAAAGATTAAGGCCACATCCAGGCCCATCCAGCTATGGAGGTGATGGGCCAGTGCCTGGGGTCCAGATCAAAGGCGTAGGCATCCAAATGCAAGTGCCCAGGCCACACTGCTGGGTTTGGCAGGTAGCCACAAGGCCTTCCCATCCCAGAGCGAAGGGAACCCGTTCATTCCATTGTTTCACCCGGACCCAAGAGGTGCAGGTAGCCCACCCACTCCTGTTGAGTATAGGGGACAAGTAGCATGACCACCAGGGACAGAAAGAGGAAGAAGCCATGAAGGAGGGAGACTCAGAGAGGGGCTTCCATGAGAGGAAGCCAGGGGAGAAAGTGTCCCACCCAGACTGACTGTCTCCCCACCCCAACCCCCTGGAAGCTAGAGGACAAGGTGTCCCAGCTCTCAGAATTCAAGGCAGAAAATGCCAAGATCTAACGAGGCAGATACAAGGAGCAGCAGCTTGTAACCCCACCCCTCTGCCTTCTTCCCACACCCACGCCAGTTCCAGCCCTCTGTGTATCACCCTGAGCCCTTCAAGGATGGATCCAGGCTCCCTGGAGAGCCCCACCGTCTAGTTGTCTGGTCCATGGACCAGAGACCCCTCAAAGACACAGACTCATCAGACCCTATAATAGGGGCTTCAAGGGTTCCCACAAATACTGCTGAAATCGCACCATTTCAAAGCATCAAGGGTGAACAAGGCTCAGAGAGTAAAGGCCCTCGTCACAAAAGCCTAATGGCCTGAGTTCCGTCCTGGAATCCACATAAAGGTGGGAAGAGAGAACTGGCACCCTCCACACACATGCTGTGACCTGCATGTCCCCATAGACTTCATGCACACACACAATAATAAATTTTTAAAACTGAAAATTGCAGCATCGAGTCCAGATGTTGTGGATACCATATTTGGTATCATTTATCTGGCCCAACATCAAGCCCAGGTCAGCACTGGGGTGCACCTATGGTGTGAACTGAGGGAGCCGTTCTATATGTGTTGATGAATGCTCTCTCCTGGGACAGCCCCAGCCCTGGGGAGTCCCGTGACGTGGCCGGTTTCCAGCCAGTGAGGTGAGCTTACTCACCTGGAGCCATTTGAGATGCTCCCAGCTTGCTGGAATGAGCTGGGTCCATCCAGCCCCAACTTACCTCCGTAGGCTGCTTCCCTACCTAGTCTTCAGAAGCCACGTGGATGACAGATCTCTGCCACTGTCCCCACTATGTGCCTCACCCACCCTGCCCCTCCACGTGCACTTAGATCCCTCGGTAAAAATAACAGCTGTGGTACCTGTCCTGGGAGAGACGGAGAATATCCTGGGCTGGTGTTCCAGAGTGTTAGTGGAGCTTCTAATGAAGCCTCCTAAAAACCTGAAATCCAAAGGTGTCAAGCTTCACAGTCCTAAACTAGAGTCTGTTAGAGGCAGGTGACCCCTGAGGCCACCTTCTGGGCGAGAACTCTGACCGTTTCACAGAGCTAAGCCAATGGGCGACTGTGTCTACACAGACATCTCTTTTCATACACCTAACTCTGTTCTTTCCTCATGGGCACCTCTTTGTCACCATTTCCCTGTGTGACATGTGGAACTCTGACCCTAGAGAGTCAGTGCAGCCAGGCAGACACGGCGCCTGTTCCCCCGAGAGCATGTCCCATCCTGCAGGGTAGGAGATAGACAGTGGCCTGAGATGACAAACATCTGGATTCGGGCTCCCAGACTGAGGAGAATATGGGTCAAGGGATGGTGAGTGCTGATCCGGGGACCCCGATTTGCAAAGGCTCCCTGAGAGTGCAGTACTGAGAACATGAGAGCACCCCAAGGGTCTGATGGACACCCCAAGGGTCTGATGGAAGAACATGCCCACAGGAGGAAGAGCCAGGGGGAGTGACCTGAGCCAGGAGCTAGGCGGGCATGGAGCAGCAGGGACATTTGTGTCTACACAAAACAAGCCCTGTGGGCAGGAATTCAGGGTGCTGGGAGGACTTGGGGTTTCACTCCACAGGGAACAGACTAGAGGGGCTGGAGCAGAAGCCGGAAGTCTGGAGGGACAAGGCAGAGTGGAAGCCTGACTTGGTCGAAGTGGTTGGATTCTGAGTTCCTGAAGGCAGAGTTAGAGTTGCTGAGGGACTATGGATTGTAATAGAGCTGCCACTGTGTCCTGAATCCTGAATGCTGAGCTCTCGAGCCAGGGGAGAGGGATGTGTGTCCCAGAATGGGAAGACTTTTGGAGCAGCAGGTCCAATGTGGCATCACAGGGAAACCAAATTGTAAGCCGTGTGAGGCGCTGACATTCTGGTAAGACCTTGGACGTATGCACGTGATCTCGTCTAATCCACACACATGGTAGACGCTTGCTTCCACACTTCACAGCTGAGCAGATGGAGGTAGAGATGACAGGCCACTGCCCTCCATGGAGAACTACACACTGTCCCAGGAGGACTCTGGAGGAGAGGGCAATGACAGAGTTCAGATCCCAGGAGATGTAGCTTGAATGTAGCACGAGTTCTAATAATAAAAACCCGGAGTCAGATATTAGGGGGTGAAAGCCGAGAGATCAGAGATGCAGAGCAGCCAGCCACTAGGGAGTTCTTACCTCTACCAGTGCTCAGACCGAGGGAGCTGTCCTGTCTCTACAAATTCGCAGACCACTGCTGTCTCTGCGAAACCTCAGACTGCATCTGAGCTCCCGTCTCCTCCCGCCTTTTATTCCTCTCTCCACCGAGCCATATCACTCCCGTGTCCACCTCCCTAGTGCTGGGATTAAAGCCATGTGACCCCAAGTGCTGGGATCACCTTTGTGTGAGCTCTGTTTCTCTTTTAGACAGATTCAATCTCGTGTAGCCCAGGGTGGCTTTGAATTCACAGAGATCCATCTGCCTCTGTCTCCTGAGTGCTGGGATTAAAGGTGTGTGCCACCATCGCCTGGCCTCTATGGCTAACTAGGGGCATAGCTCTGCACTCTGATCTTCAAGCAAGCTTTATTTGTTAGATTACAAACAAAATATCACTCCATACAGTGATGACTGCTTGAACTCCTAAGCCACCAGGTGGCTCAGGTCACCTCTGAGCATAAAGTCTCACCATCTACAGGTGGTCACCGTGGTACCCTGAACCAGGGGGTGCAAAATAAAGGGGTGTAACTGGGTGATATCTCCCTGTTGTATATTTCTCCCTCCTCGTGCTGAAGATGGCTGGGGTCCCAAGTGACCCTCAGACCCGGCTACAGACTCATCACTCAAGGGCTTTAAGACGATGCCAGGGCACCACCCCAGGCAACTGAAGTGAAAGCCACCCAGGAGGAGTGGTGAAGCCATATCAGTTAGTGAAGGTTCTCATCAAATATTTACAGGGGAATTGATTTCCCTGGCGTCTGCCAGGCCGCTGACAGGCCCCTCCCTTCCTCCCCCTCACCTTCCACACCCGGTGGCCTCCTATCCTATCCCGCCATGCCCCGTTGGCCATCCCGGGTGCTAGATGCTCTCCACCCCTGCATGGCATTCCCATCTCTGCCCAGCCCTCCAACACCCCCTTCCACAAGCCACTTTACCCATTTTGAATGCCAGCATGTCTGGTAACAGTGGGAAGTATGACTTCTAGACCTAGCTCTATGGAGCAGCCAGTTGGGAATCTCGGGCAAGGGGGTTTGCTGTGCTCAGGTGTCAGAGGAAAGTGGGGGGAGAGGCAACGTGAGGCATACCCCTCTCCTCAGAGCTTACACGCTGTCCCAGTTTTGAGCTTCTGCATAGACAGGGAAGAGACCAAGCAGCTTCACTGGGGGGGAGGGAGGTGGGGGGAAGGACAGAGTAGAGAAGGAGGGAAGAAAGAGAACTTGGGTACCGGAGACTATCGACTTGGTGAATCTGGTCCAGGGTGGCTGGCTCTGGGTGCTTTAGGAAGCAGGGCAAGGCTAACACTCATGGTTAGTGACCAGACAGACAGGGTTGGTGCCAGGCCAGGTAGACCCTTCACACTTGCTGTGGCCTTGTGGTGGCCAGGACCCTTGAGCACCGTCGCAATGGATCCAGCCTCTAGACAACTGTGGCCTTCAGCAAACCTGGTGAAACAGGCCTGTTCTTGCTTCCCAGGGTAACCCAGGCCCAACTTGGGCCAGGTGCACCCCAGATGCAAAGAAAACAACTACTGAGAGAATAAGCGGAAGCCTGGTGATGTGTCTGGGCAAGGCCAAGGCCGAGTGTAGACTCTGGTGGGAGAGGCTATGGGGAACAGAGGGTACTGGAGAGGGTCCCACAGGCTGACACTTGCCTGCTACCCCAAGTCTGAGGTGGACACAGCCACAATGAGAGGCCAGTCATGCAGCTGGCAAAGAGGTTGGGCAGACACAAAGGAAAATGGGAAAGAGACCCCACCCCCTCCACCTTGTGCCCACACTTAAGTAGGTTCTCACTAAATGAAGTATCTCATACTTTGGGCCATAGGGGAGTCCATGTTGGGCGGGCATGCGTGGAAGGAGACACCCCTGTCTGTCTCCCTTCCTCACCTTATCAGAGACACTCAGCACTGACATGATTTCTCGCTGATGACCCCTTGGGGGTCTGCTCCTATGGGAGACATTGCCTGCCCAGAGGGGACGACACAGGGACTATGTCTCGCAGCAGTGAATCAGTCTCTTCCCTCTCCGGCTTCTCCTGCACTGGCTCTGCAGGACAGAAGCCTCGGCTGAAGGAAGGGCCCCTCGCTGCGCTGCTTGTCTGCCTACACTGACTTTTCCTCACCAGTGCCTAAGAGGCATGGGGTGGAGCCCAGACCTGCATCCCCAGCCACCAGGCTCCCTGGTGATGCTGACACCGGGAACCCAGGCACCAGCTTTGAGAGTCACTGCAGAGGCCTTGCTGGGGGTTGGGGTCAGCATCGAAGGGGTGCACATCACTTCTCTGGGCTACAGACTTTCAAGGGGGCAGGAAAGAATCTTGACAAGATCTTGGAGATCTGGCTATCGCGGTCACCCTGTCGCGATGTGTTCTGCTCCTGTTCAATCAAGGTGAACTATGCAGCCACCCCTTCTAGTGGGAAACCACAGCATGGAGCCCCAAGAGGGAAGAGGCTTGGTAGCAAGAGAACAGGGTGCTGCTTGAATGCCTGGATACCCGTATCCAGGGAATGCTGGTTTTCAGTGGCCACTATTATTAGGGGACGCCAGGTGGAGGACGTGAAGTTAAATCCATGTTGGCTCCTGTAGCGACACGTGAGTCCGCAGTGGTCTTGATAGAAGATGACTGGTTTTGAAATCTAGGTGGCAGAACAGAATTCTGAAGTTACGTGGTCACATCCAACAAGTATAAGCCAGGAGTGCCTTCTGCCGGTACCTCTATCCTGGCACCTCCCGCAGCTCAGCTAGGGGAGCTCCATCCTGAGGACCTGGGAGATGGCACGGGAAGTAGTGTGTGGAAATCACGAGCCTAAATTGAAAGCAACGCACACACACACCCCTCACTGGCTTCCAAAGGTCCTAACCACGGCTTTGCTCTTCTCTTCCTACAGGGCAATCAGGACGCCACGGCTCCGCCTGAAGCGATGGCCCAGCCCTACCCCTCTGCCCAGTACCCCCCTCCGCCTCAGAATGGAATCCCAGCTGAATACGCCCCGCCTCCACCACACCCCACACAGGACTACTCCGGCCAGACCCCAGTCCCCCCAGAGCACGGCATGACCCTCTACACACCAGCACAGACGCACCCTGAGCAGCCGGGCACAGAGGCCAGTACACAGCCCATTGCTGGGACCCAGACAGTGCCGGTAAGAGACCCTACCAACAATGGTCAGCCCCGGACTGTGGGGCAGAGTGTCCCCAGTACATGCTGGCTGGGCAGAACTTTCTAGAAAGGACCTCTAGATACATAAGGAGGGCCAGACTTCAATGTTGAGCATCTGCCCCAGAGATCTTCACCCCAGAGAGCCTGCTTCCAGTCCCAGACTTCAGGTACTTCATATCCAACACCAGGGTTCCCTGCAGTGAGCAAGTGCCACCAAGGGGCCATAGAATGGGGTAGTGACCTCACTCACCCCAAGCTGTCTCGGGCTTCAGGCAAACTCTCACCTCATCTGGGAGGTGGGGAGGGTGGTGGAGGCTACAGAGGTCCTGTTAAAGGGAAGTTAGAGCCAGAGGATTGGGCTGCCTAGGGTCTCGGGAGAAAGCCAGGGTGGGCAGTGAACGGTGGGCAGCTGCGGAGCTGTCTCCGGTTGCAGGCCCCCCTGTCTTTTCTAATCACTTGTAATCTACCTGCTTGGCTGCCCTCCAATCAGATAGCTTCAATTACGCGGTTGTAATGCAGCTCGGAGGCGAAAGTGCTGAGCGCGGCACTTCTCAGATTTCCTCATGGAGAAAGGAGTGGGAAAATAGAGCCGCCTGGGTGGGCTGTGTCCCACAGCCCCCTCCCAGGCTCTGTCCTGGAGCCCCCTCCCAGGCCCTGGCCGCTGCTACAGCTGCTCAGGCTCTCTGGCTCTTCCCATTACGTTCGCTGTGGGCCTTCCCCTCCTTGTTCTGGGGCTTTGGGTTCATCCACCCTTCCCTGCTGGCTCCATCCCAGCAGCTGACTGCTGGCTGGCAGGGCCTGGGCAGGAGGCCAGCTCGCTCTGCTCTCCCCAGGCAGAGTGGCACCACCCTGGCGTCTCCCCAGGGGTCCTCCAGCTGTGCTCCCTTAACCTTATCCCCACATCCAGCCTGCCTCCACAGATGTGGTACAGACGCAAATACTGCCCTCTGTGCATGGGCAGGGGCCTCCTCCACCATCCTCCCCGCCACCCCCAACCCTCTGCGGAGAGTCTGCCCACTGTAGCTGGGCTAGCCCGGACCTTATTCCATGCCCAGCCAATGGTCTTCCTACGCCGGCACTGCCTGCCTGAGCCTGCTCTGAATCCGGCAGAAGCCCCACTCCACTGCATCTGATCCCCCCTCTCCCAGCCACCAGGATTCTTCCAGCAGTGGACCACAGACTGAAAAAGACAAACCCCTGGATTAGAGAGTTGGAGGTCTAGCTCCAAGTCGTGAAGTCCACATATACCCCCTTCATGCTCAGGATAGACAGGGGATCCCAAAGTTAAAGCGGTTCACCATGGATGAGCACAGCCATGTGGTCCAGCTCTTCTCTGCTAGACTTTAGCAGACAATCCCCTCTGACAAACCACTTATAAATAAATGGGGGGGGGTCCTCTCGTGAGCCGTGGGCCTTCAGCTGGTTAGAAGCAGGCCATTGTCGCACATGACATAAGGAGGGCACAGATAACTTTATAATGCAACAGCAGAAACCAGCACTGAGGCCTCTGGACACCTTGCGGCTACCAGACCGACACAACTACCAGGATCTGAGTCAACTGCTCTGCCCTGCATAACACAGGCCGAGTGCCAGGCTTCGAGGCAGTTCTGTGGTGCAGAGAGGGTGTGACCAGCCCTGTCCTTTGGGTTCCTCTAGTCAAAGGCAGAGATGTCAGGACGCTGGGAGCTGGGGCAAGGACTGGCTGCCAGGGAGCACCGGGAGCAAGCTGAATTTTGAGGCTTGGCACCCAAGGGACATGCCTGTACCAGAGAATATCAGATCCCCGTGGAACATGCCCTCTAGACCGTCCTGATCTCGGTCTCAGCGTTCAGGTCCTATAAAGGTATCAGGGTCAAGGTATCAGATCTTCTAAATATGTCTGTTTCACCATGAGGGCAGATCTGTCGATCTGACCTGGGAAGGTAGAAGGTGCTTGACTAGCAAGAGGACATTGAAGACAATGAGGAATGCCCCTCTCTCCAAAAAACCACAGGTGCCTGGGGGCCTTGCTCTCTGACTGAGGAGCACTTACTCACCTTATGAGGGAACTCAGTGAGGACAGGTGTGCTTTGTTCTAAGAATCCAGAAGCTGCTCAGCCCTTCCCTCAGAGGGCTGACCAGTGGCGAAGCCAGCATCTGCTGGCTAGGTCCGGTGTCACCAACCTATCACATGGACATTCGGAGAACTCTGTCCACCCACTCCAGCCTTTCCCTCAGCAGCCTGAGACTGGGGTTCTCAGGATGGCAGGCAAGTTGCCCTCAGAGCTTGAGTCTAGAAGCTTCTCCCACCCAGCTCAGGACCTCCCTTGAGTTCCCAGGACATGAACACCAAGTGCCCTGGTGCCTCCTCCACCCCCGCTCTCAGGATGTGCATACACCATCATCCCATGCACCTCATGGACACAGACACACACACACACACCAAAGGGGCTCCTCTCCCCACCCCAAGAGATTTCCTTCTGCTGATGAGGAGCGTTGGTCCACAGTCTCGCCTCACTGGTAGTGACCACTAAGTCAGCTCTAAAAGACTGACCCTGCCCCACGCCAAAGGTGAACCAGGAGGGAGCAGGTGGTCCAGCAGTTGGTACAGCTGTGTGGCCTGAACCTGATATATCCAGCAGTCTTAGGAGCATTCCCAGCTCAGAATTGGAGACTCCTATTCCTGCCAGTTCGGGACTCTTCCCGACAACCCACTGCCCATACAAGATGCCCAAAGACCCTGAGTAGCGAAGGG
The DNA here is from genome assembly GCF_014885135.2 of Alexandromys fortis. Lineage (NCBI taxonomy): Eukaryota > Metazoa > Chordata > Mammalia > Rodentia > Cricetidae > Alexandromys > Alexandromys fortis. The sequence continues at coordinate 11,185,035 of NW_026067918.1, read as the reverse complement.
ATAGCTGACCCTGAGGGACCCAGCCCATCAGCTATCTGTTACTCTCAACAACTTTGGCCACCAGGGTCCTCAGAAATCCTTAGGCCCGTTTCAACAGTTTTCTCTTTAACCCCAGTGACTTTTACCCATGCTCATTCCTGAGACAGCTGCTCATTGCCACACAGGAGACCTCTCTGTGGGTCCCATCATCTGGAGATCCCTTCTGATAGGGCCATCTCCACCAGTGATCCCGGCAAGAAGGCTAGAGAGCCCAAAGCTCCTATAGGTGGATCAGAGCCCACATCTCTCACCATCCAGGGCCACCTGCTGAAGGCAACACAAAGTGTTCCAGTGAGCTCTACAGCATACAAAAGGTTCAGCTCACAGGAAGAGGAAACCCCTCCTCAAGTCCTCATTCATTCACTCGAGGTCACGTGAGTGCCAGGGCTGAGAGGGCTCACACCCAGTCCTTACACTCAACAGAAGCTCTTGGAAAGACTGGTGGACACCTGGAAAATACCGGAACAGTGCTGGCTGTAGCTGTTGCTGGCTGTGGGGGCATAATGTGGCTTTTTTCCGTCAGGAGGTGAAGCCTTGGGTCCCTGGCTCCTGGGCTGCCCAACGGCAGAGCAAAGGAGGCACATGGGATGAGGAGGAAGGAAAGAAGGTTGAGAGGTACGAGCCCCTGAACCAGGCCCAAGTGGCACAGCTCAGCAGCCTAACGGGGGACCAGTCACTGCGGTTAGTCAGCTGCTGACGCCGCATGCAGATGTGCAGCCGGCCAGCAGAGGTGTGGTGTGTCACTCAACATCCAAGCCGAAGCACAGAGTCTGGGGTTCTGAAGAACACTCAAGAGAGGAAAGACACCTCCGGGCCACATGCGCAGAACCCCTCCTCCCAAGCCTGTTGACTGTCCACTGGAGTGGCTGGGTCATTGTTCGGATCCTCCGAGGGAGCAAAAAGGACGGAGAGTGGCTACGGAGTGGAATTCTAACGGCTAGTTTAGTTTATGCCGCATCAGCCAAGCTTGGCTCCGGACCAGTGATGGGGTGGCCAGGTCCTTCGGCTGCCCAAGGCCCTCGTAGTCCCCTCTGCTTGTCCTTCCCAGGCAACTTCTCATCGCTCTGTGCAGAAGCTGGCAGACCCAAGCGACAGGAGTCAGCCTTCTCGGCTCTGCCTTAGCCCTGGGAGCTGGCACCCAGCCTTGAATGGGTAGAGAAGGGAAAGCAGAAGGGTCTGCGATGCCCGGACCACGATACAGCAGGGGAAAGTCACAAAAGCATCCTGGGAGAGGTCGGGGAGCCTGTGGTGGCTGCTGCTTCTCTGCATCCGAAGACTGCAAGCAGAGGCTGGGAGGGGAGGGAGGGAGAGGAAGGGAGGGAGGGAGGGCAGACAGATTCATTACTCAGAAGGAAGGGTCAGCCAGGCTATCCTCACCACTGTGGTAAATGGTAGGAAGGCCTTGCCCCTTGCAATCACAATAAGGGGTTTCTCAACGCACCTAACAATTTTATAGGCGCCGAGCCCATGTACTTGCCTCTGTACACTGCTGAGTAGGATGGGGAAAACAAAGAAGCCCAGACACCCCAGCTTCAGTAGTGCAGTCTTGTGGTTCCCCCTCTCTGACCAGCTTGCTTAGACAGGGATTCCTGTGCTACAGTGGCCACCTGGCGGCGTTCGTTGCTGCCCTCTGCTGGTCAGAAGCCAGCGTTGCAGACGCCCTAACAAGGCTGGATTCTTCCAACCCAAGATGATGACTTAATTAGTAGGGACACCTGCAGCTGCCTGCTTCGTGGCTTCCACGGGGAAAAGGGGAACCACACCTGCCATGAACAGAGTGTGGAGTTCATACCTCAGAAGATCACAGCGCACCCCTGGAGAGTCCATCAGCTCCTGAAGAGACAGCCTACTGCCCTGTGTTGCCCCACAGAGGTGGACCTGGTGCCTAACAGACCAGACATGCACCCTCCTGCCCACTGTGGCTGTTCCCACTACCTGTGTCTTCCTGCCCAAACCCAGCTCCCTTCATCGGGCTTCTGGGTAGTTAGTGAGCCCCAAACAGTAGCTTCCCTGCTTGCCAAGGTCTTCTGACCACCCGGTGCCTCTCAGAGATACTGGGGTGGAGGGTGCCATGCCTACAGCTCCAATATGGGGCTCAGAAGACACACCTTTTACACAGGCGACTTGTTTGCTGAGCTATACATGGGGCTGTCCACATGAGTAGGAGAGGGGGAAGGGGGACTCCCACACCCATAGCTGTGCCGTGTCCTGACCTCCCGGTGTTCCAAGGCAGAGGTGCATCTGCAGGACATTCGGATGTGAACTCTGCAGCCCCACGGGCCTGCCAGTGCCACCCCAGCTGGTGCCTGGCCTCTGGGAGCCGTCACTGGCTGCCTAGAACCTACTTAGAGCCTCTTGACTGGACACAGGACCATGAGGGAATGGTCTGCCTCCTCATAAAGAGGACAGGAAGGCCAGGGAGCCGCTCACCCTGGAGCCCAGAGGCCCACTCCTTGCCCCTGAGATTTGGCATGTCTGGAGGACATTGCCCATTTGGGCTCCGTCTTTTTCAGCTACGGCACAGACCCAGACACAGCGGCCTTGGGCACAGTCTTCCTGACTATCTTGCCTCCAGGAGACCCATGCCATCAGCATTCCTAGAGTAGAGTGTACCCTGAAACAGTCCGAGAACGCCAGCACTTCCTGGAAGCCCGTGGGAAAGGGACGCTGTGTCTCTCCCACCAACCGCCCAGCGGATGCCTCTGCTCCTTAAGCCACAATGGGAACCACAGCGACCAACACTTACCTCAGTACCATTCAGTATCCCCACCTATGCCCCAGAAAGGCTCAGAGTTCAGTGGATGTGTCTGGGAGGTGATCCCTCAAAACCATAGGGGCCAGAGGGCACTGGGGTTGGAAGAAGGCCGTTAGAAGGTGTGTTCTTAGCATAGTGTTGCCACATGGCTGAGCTCAGGCCCACTGGGCAATAGCAAAAAGGAACCCCAGGGTGGGAACTGGGGCGCCCAGCCCCCTGTGTGTGCTACCTCAGAGCTCCTGTCCTGCACACTAAGACTTTGAGGAGGGGGGTAACTGACTGACTAGGTAGACTGACGAGTGTGTGACCTGGCTGTGACATGAGCCCTCAGGCCAGGGCATCCAGGAGATGAGCTCCTCTGTCTTTGTCCAGAGCTGCGGAAGCGCTGGCCGGTCTGTCTTCACTGCTGCAGAGGAAGCTGAGGGGGGTCAGGCTGAAGGCCAGCCTCACTGAAGATGTCTGCACAGCCTGGGCCTTAGGCATGCTGCCCCTGGGCTCCCAGTCCTCCCGCATGAGCTATAGCGTGGTGGGCTTGAACCCTGAGTCCTTTCAAGTTCTCTGCCAGTGTTTAGTCTAAATGAGGACAGACTATGTGCAGCTGACCCCAACAACTAGAGCAGCCCGGGTGGGGGGGGGGGGGGAGTGAAGTGGCATGGCCGGGTTAGAGGAGCCTTGGGGGTCACGGCATGGCATAGCGTGCCTGGCAGATATCTGTACCCTGGAAGCTGCCCCTAAAACCAATCCGATTCTGACCCCCACTCTCAGAACTTCTTTGAGAGCAACAGAAGTGTGGGACTAAGAGGCCGCTGAGGGTTGAACTCAGTAGAGAGGGCCGTGCTGAGGGAGCTCATAGGAGACCTGGCCAAGGAGCCTGAGCCTGCTCTGGCAGGAGAGAGGTGGTCTCACAGGCTCACAAGGCCGAGCCTCGGGTTGCCATCTGAACCTTGAGAATTGTCTACTGGAGTTCTCTTGAGGATGGCTGGCCCAGGGGTGGGAAAGGTTGGGATGGAGAGAGAGACGGATGGGTGGGCCCGCATAGTCTCCAGAGAGACAGATGGGTGGGCCTGCACAGTCTCCAGGGTCACCTAGCAACCTCGCCTTCTCTCTGCAGCAGGCAGATGAGGCAGCCCAGACGGACAGCCAGCAGCTCCACCCTTCTGACCCCACGGAGAAGCAGCAGCCCAAAAGACTACATGTCTCCAACATCCCCTTCCGGTTCAGGGACCCTGACCTGCGGCAAATGTTCGGGGTGAGTGTGCGCACCCCTGCTTCTCTGTCCCCACCCCATCACTGCAGAGAGTCTGCGCCAGGAGATAGAGTCCTTGAATTCTTCTCATCTGAGTCCAACCAGCTCTCCCCTGGGGGGTGGGTACCCAAGCTTAGAGTAGGGTTTGGTGAGGGCTGTCTCTCAAGCACCATATGATCGACTGGTTCTCACTCCCAGGTCACCTGTTTCCCAGGGCCATAGAGTCCCCTAGGCCCCGGAAGCCTGCAGATTCTGCTTCCCAGAAGGTGCCTGGAGGTAGATCCTGGCCCCCTGGCCTTACACAGCTGCAGCCTCTCCTGTGTGTCTGGGGCTGACATGGTTCCCCTCTTCCAGGCTGTGTCCTGACTCCCCAAGGGAGGGGTAGCTCTGATTGGAGCCAAGCAGGCAGCAATGTCCTTCCCAGGTCCTCTGGGTGTGGTCATAGATTGTGCCCTGCTGGGCTCCAGAGAGGGCAGTACCCTTGCAACCCCATGCCAGGCTGCCCTGAAAGCTTGCCTTGGATCTGGACTCCAAGTCAAGTGCTGGTGTCTGTGGGTGGTGTGGCCTCCATGAAGCAGAAGGCTGGGGAATACGAGACAGTTTCCTGAACCCCTGGGCCTGCCCTGGCTGCAAAGGACCATGTAGCATGCCTCTGTTCCTTCTCTCTGTCTCCGCCCTTGCCTCAACTCCCCTCTCTCTGTCCAGCACCTGCTCCCTTTCTACCATACAACTAGCAAGTTGGGCCCTGAGCCTCAACCCCTGCTCAGCCTGGGATATGCAGGGCAGTGCAGGTACCTCTGAGAGGCCCTAGTGTGACCCTAGAATTGCATTCCCAATCTTGAGATGGGTCTCGCTGGATTGATGTGGCAGGCATGATTCAGGAGCACCAGATGATGATGCTAACAAGCCCTCTTGATCCGGGGTTTTGGGGGACCCTGACGTTAAGCAGGTGTCACTATAAACAATCTCTGACCGGGGCCCTCACCCTGCACCTACTCACAGGGGTGCTAACAGACAAGTAGAAACCAAGTGTCACGTTTCTGGGTTCATAGAGAATGAGGTAAAGGGTTCCCCTCCTCTCAGAACCTGCAGACAGGGCCCTATAGCTACCTTGTCCCCCAGCCCCCAGGCCCTCTTGCCCCGTGTAAGGAATGTGGTGGGTGAGAGAAGTCCCCGTCAGTTGCTGACCCTCACTGGTGGTGTGTGGAAATGTGGATCTCAGGTTCATGGTCCCGTACACCACTGAGGCAGACAAGAGGCTGACAGTCTAGACTCCAGGCTCGCTGCAGGGCTGGAAGGGATCAGCAGGAGGCAGAGCAATGTATCCTGCCTGGCAGGGCAATCCTGTACCAGCAGGAGGCCTGGGTTCTCACACACAAGCCTTTTCCACAGCCCAGGGACAAACAGTACCAAGTCCCAGGAGTCACCCGTATAAGGATCTGAGCCTCCCATATCCAGTCCTATCCCTGATCCCTGGTTCTTGACGCTAATATCTTCCTTCCCCTTGCCAGCTCCCACCCTCTTCCCCATCTCGATGGGGCCTGAAGCTTCCTTATCCCAACCAAGGGTCCTGATCTATCAACTCCACTGCCATTTTCTGGCACCGACACATGACCCTCCCCTCCTCCACAAGCCCATTCAGGCAAAGGCCTCTCAGCGGATTAAAGATGGCACTAATACCTTGGGCATTCCATCCCTGCTGTGGCCACCGCCCGAGAGGACCCTGGTGCTATGCCGGCGTGCTCCAGAGGAAGAAGGGGAGGGCGTCCCTGGGGTCCTCTTTCCCAGAGTACCTTGGGAGTGGAATGGTTAAGGCTGCTGCTGTCATAACCCCTTTCTCCTGTCTTCCACCCCTCCTCTCTCTGTCTCTGCAGCAATTCGGGAAAATTTTAGACGTGGAGATCATTTTTAACGAGCGGGGCTCCAAGGTGGGTGCCGCACAGAGGCCGCCACCATTACAGCGCGCCGGCTGTAGGTCCCGCCAGGCTAACGTGTGAAATGTGCGTTTCCTTCCTGGAGAGCTTCGCGCCCGCCCGCTCGCTCGCCCGCCCGCCCGAGGACCCCTGAGCCACACGGGTGCTTGTACTCCCTGCTCTTCTGCCCCCCGCCCCCAGCTGTCTGTTGTTGCTGCCAGGCTGCTTCTCCTCTTTCGGGCTGCCAGGACCTCCTGCTTGCACCCCAGAGCCCCACTGCCCCCAGCCCTGGGCCTGGGTCCCCAAGCCCACCCAGCCACTCACAACCCTGGAGGTTTGTGGGAGGGCGCCCAGCAAGGAAAAGCTCTGCTCCTCTCTCCAGGAAGACCCTGGACACATACCCTGGGCTCCCAGAGCAAAAGTGGGGGTGCTGTTCCCCATGGAGCCCAGTCTCAGCCCCTTACCCCGAGGTGGGGTTACAGTGACAGGCATGGCCCCTGGCCAGGTTAGCGTCTCTTTGGCCTGTCCTGGGAGATGTCAGGCGTGGTGGGCTCAGGCTGGGCTCAGGCCCTGCCCTTGCCTGGGGCGATCTCCTAGCGCTGGCACCAAGACAGACTTCCCACACTGGGGGCTCTCCTTCACTCACCTGACTTGCCCCCTCTCTCTCCCTCCCTCTCCCCTTCCCCCCTCCTCTCCTTCCCTTTTCTCATCCTGTCTTCTCCTATCTGTCCCTCCTCTGCTCACAGGGTTTTGGGTTTGTAACTTTTGAAACTAGCTCAGATGCTGACCGAGCCCGGGAGAAGCTGAATGGGACGATCGTAGAGGGACGGAAAATTGAGGTGCTCAGATAAGTGTGCGGGGGCAGCAGGGCAGGGCAGGGAGGTCCCGGGCAGCATGCCCCATCCCTGGGCCCCCCACCAGCCTGGTGGCTGCTGCCCATCCTACAAAGAGCCCAACAGGGGTCTCTGGCTGGGAGAGGAGCTGCCCTGAGCCTGACCTCCCCATCATCAGCTTCACGGCTGAGCCTAGCACCGGTCGCTCTGGCCACTGGAGGCTTGCGGCTCCCTCTGAGGCCTCTGCCCCCTGACTTCCTTCTCTTTTTCCTCCTGGAAGAGCCCTATCCCCATCCACACACAGGAGGCTCCAGAAAACATGAGGCCAAGGGGTCTCAAGGGCTGTGAGCAGCCCTGCCTGTCCCTGACAAAGAGGGTCCTCCCGTCAGGCAGCCTCAGCTGCCACCCTCGTTGAGCAGAAGCGGAAGTGGCAGCAGCTGGCCCAACGCTAGCAGTGCACAGGCACCCCGTGTCTGCCCCTTTCCTCCTTGTTGGCTCTTCAGTGTGGCTTCGGGGTCCAGAGCTGGGCTCCCCCAGCAGGCCTGAAGCAGAAGGGGCGATGATTAAAGAGGGGCCTAGAACTGTAGACACTGAAGGAATCCTGACACGCCTGACCCAGCCCAGTGTCTCTGAGACCTCTGCCCAGGCCTCTAGGCTCATACACAGAGCGCGCAGAGGATGCATGCGACCCAGACCTCTTCCTCGGGCGCTGCCTGATTCATTTCTGCCTCCCTTACTTCCATTTGATCCACCTTTGTCCTCTGTGTCATGGCCCCTCCCCCAGACAGTCTGGCTAGGCCTTATGTGTCTGGAAAACAAGACCCGACCCCTGGGTTCTGTCTTTCTAATGCTTCCCTGACCCACCTTGACCGCCCCCCCCCCCATCAAAAAGTTCCATGCTGCAGAGAGAGGTCAAAGACCCTGATCCCAGGAAAAGAGTTGCTTGCACATGGTGGTAGGAGTAGCCACCCTGCACCCACACCCAGGAGGGCTTGGCAGCTGCCTGGAAGAGAATAGCATGGAGCCTGGGCCACCAGTAGGCCTAGGACCATCTCCAAGGGCCCCCGCTTACTGGCAGTGTTGGGCTCTGTTTACTGGAACTGCTTCATGAAAACCACCACTGTGGGTCAAGAGTCCTGGACCCAGCTAGATAGCAGCTTAAGCGCCTCAGTGGCCTTCCTCCCCAGAGGCCACACCCCAAGGGTAAAACCAGGGTGGCTGCGGGCCTGCAGTGAAGCTGAACACTCATCACTCTCTCTATCTCCGGACAGGTTAATAATGCCACAGCTCGGGTCATGACCAATAAGAAGCCTGGGAACCCATATGCCAACGGTGAGAACCCAGCATGCTTCAGGGACCGGAAGCAGAAGCCTGGGGAAGCTGAGGCAGCCAAAAGCCGGCCTTCCCGGCTCTAAATCACACCCCCCATCTGGTGTCCCAGCTTTCCTGATTCTGTCCTGTCAGAGAGGAGTGGTCATCACCCTCCACACCCACATAGCTGGTGTCTCCCGAGTGTCCACACTGTCCGGTATCCACAGCTCCCAGAGGCCGTGTAGAAAGGCAGTGGGGGCAGACAAACCATGGTAACTTCCTGGAAGACTAGAGTTGAGTCTAGAAGGCTCTGTCATCTAGTACACTGTCCTCATTCACAGGGGAGGGAAGAAGGAACCAGGGACTTTAGTCAAGCTTCTAGACATCGCTGGACCCCAATCTTTTCATCTGAGAGATGGGAATGTGGGGGGGGGCTGGGGATGTGTCCCCGTTGCAGAGTATTTGCGTGGCATGCACAGAGCCCTGAGCTGCATCCCTCTGCAATGCATGAACCCGTGGGGTGCTACACGTCTGTAATCCCAGCACTTGCAAAGTAGAGGCAGAAGGATCAGAAGTTCAAGGCCTGCTTGGGCCACACGAGACCCTACACTACCTAGAGCTGGGGAATGACACATGGCCTCTCTAAGGAACACGCAGGGCTGGGGACACAGGTGTCAGTGTTAAGTAGTGAGATGCTGACGATGAAAGCAGCCTGTCCCTTGGACTTCAGTGTCCGCTCCAGCTCCCAGCTGGCCTGCACTGTGAGCTAACAATGTGGTTGTGTATACACACACCTGCTACGTAGCTCGCACCCTTTCCTCCAGTCCACCTGTGCTGGTAGCTGGCTCCACCGAGACTTTTAGGAAATTGCCAGCGAGAGCTCTGCCCTGAGGGTAGCTGGCTGTGTAGCAGAGCCTTTTCTAGCTCTGGAGGCCTGCTGGGGAGCAGCGTCTGTAGCTGGAGTTGGGGTACTCACTCATAGACAACACAGAGTGACCCGCCTCTGCACGGGGGTAGGGTGGACCACATCTCAGCTGCCCTTGTCTTCAGCCATGGGCGGTGTGCATAGCTGGGGCCCCATTGGTGCGGAAAGCCCGCCTGCGGCAGAGCCGTGGGTAGAGCTGGCACGTGGTCAGACAGCGCTCAGGGGTCAGAGCTTGGGTGAGAAGGTGTCCTAGTTAGGATGAGCACCAGGACCAAAAGCAGCTCCAGGAAGAATTTGTTTGCCTTGCGCATCCTGATCACGGTGCATCCTGTTCACAATCCGTTGCTGAGGGAACCTGGAGGCAGGAACTGAGGCAGCGACCATGCAGGAACACTGCTTTTCGGCTTGCTCACCCTGGCTTTCTCATACACCTGCCTGGGGTGGCACTACTCAGGTGTGCCGGGCCTTCCATCAATCATTAATCAAGAAAGTGCCCCACCAGCTTGCCTACAGGCTAAGATGATGGGGTCATTTTCTAACTAAGGCTCCCTCTTCCTAGATGACTCCGGCTTGTGTCAAATTGGGGCGGGAAAGAAACTCTAACCAGCACAGATGGGGACTCGGGCCAGTTCCAGCTTAGGACTGGGTATCCAAGGCTTCTTCCCGCTTTTGCAAGGATTTGGTTCTCAAACTTCTGAGAACTTGAAGGTGTCCTGGATTGGCCTGAGTCCCTCGTGAAGCCTGGCCAACTTCTGCTGGCTGGTGCTTAGCACAGGTGGTAAAAGGGTAAGCTTTTTTTCAGGCAAACAAGCTGTGGGGTTTGTGGGTGCTGTGGTTTAAGCAGTGGTCACCATGGGGAAAGAGCCCTCCTTGGTAGGGGGGGCTTATCCTGAAGTCGCGACTCAGACACACTGACCCTACAGCATCCCAGTCAGCCACCAATCTTCATCAATTAAATTGATAAAGCCTTCTTTAATATCTGGACATTCTAATGGCTCAAGAACATGAGCTTGATCCTACACAGGGCCTTGGTCATAATCTCCTGATTCTGCAGTTTGGAGTAAATGGGGGCAATGGTCCAGCCATCGTGATCGCCTGCCACTGTGTGAGCCACGGGCACCTCAAATGACTCTCTGGACCCTGGACTGGGCTATAGGAGCAGAGTCATGACATGCACTAGAAAGTCTGTCTCTAAGATCAGCAGCCACCCATGCTCAGCGACTGCTCTGTCTGCAGCCACTGCACACGAGCCCTGGCAGGCAAGGGACCTGCTGGCTTCTGTGGCTCCAGAGGGCTTGGGTGGTCCACAGCAGCTGTGCCACAGCTGAGCCCCTTCCCACTCTTTGCTCAAGACCCTTGAGTCCCACCACTGTCTTGGTAGAGCGGGAGAGTTGAGGAGTGTGCTATGCAGAATAAATCCAACCCCAGCCGGCTCCTTGGGGTACTGATGCTGGCTGGTGTCAGGAAGTGAGAGAGGCAGAAAGCCCTGCTCCTCGTGCTGTGGGAGAGCTGTGCTTTGGTGCCTCCGCGTGCCAGGCAAGCATCCCAGGGCTTCAGAGAGACAGCCCTGGGATCACTGCAGCATGGTGAGGAGGGGCATTGGCTCGTAAGGGCTTTAACGCTGAGTACTGTGAAGTTCATCATTGGGGTGTCGGGGTCCCTGCTGCAGGAAACAAGCCCACCATGTGGTACCAGGTGCCCTACTTACAGTGGACACAGACCGTTGTCCGGGTGGGTCCTCGGGCTCTCTGTGAACCTGTGGGGTTCAACTGAAGCAGAGCCAACAGGCAGGTAGACATTCTCAGCTCAGAGTGCCTGGGGTCCCCGAGACAGAATGCAGCCCCTGACTCTCCTCTTCCGGGATGGACCAGAGGAGCCTGGAAAGACACCTAAGGAGAGTAGGACCCAGAGCGGCTCCAGGGTTCTGCTTCATCACGACCCATCCTGGAAGATGATGGGGTGCATTCCCCCAGGTTTCTTCCCTGTTAACCTTAGCTGTCTGGAAGATTCCAGAATCCTGGTCTGTCTAGACACAGGTGGGATTCTAGTGCCCTGAGGGTGGAAAATGCTTAGTCTCACACAGGTGGATAGCGTGCCTGCACGTTCCACTCAGGTGCCGCTTGTCCACATGCCCTCCCGTGGGCTGGAAGAATTGGGATTAGGAACTTCACGTGTGGTCTGCTATGGTCCATCACCACCAGCTGACCGGTAGCTCGGGTCCTCTCTGTGCCTCCTCACCAGGATCTGAGTAGACTGAGGAGATGAGCCAATCCTTCCTCACCTGCCGTCTGACCCATAGCCCACTGGAATCCAGCCGAACCCTGCCTCTGGGGACCGCAGGGAAACGGGGCTTTGCTCCTGAATCCCAGTGGGAAAAGAGGACTGTCCACCTGGAAGAAGGGAGCGGTAGTGGGGGGGGTGCAGAGTCCAGGTGTAGTCCCAGGGAGAAGCGAGAAAACCCATCTGGCTTGATAATATGGGTTTGAAACCCGCTCTTTCTTCCACACACACACATATTACCAATCTGTGTCTGAATATAAAATTGGAAGCTTGTGACACCTGCCCCGTGTATGATGAGAACCTCAGGAGTTAACAGTGTTTTTGGCACACACCAAGTACACAGGACCTATCAACCATCATTATTTTAACATTTTTGTGTGTGTGTGTGTGTGTGTGTGTGTGTGTGTGTGTGTGTGTGTGTGTCAGAGAACAACTTTCAAGACTTGGTTCTCTCCTTCCACCATGTAGGTCCAGGGACTGGAACTCTGGTCACCAGGTTTAGCAGCAAGCACCTTTACCCACTGAGCCATTTTGCTGACCCTGTCACTATTATCTTGGATCTAATGGCCTTCCTCCCCCTCTTTCCCAGCAACTCTGCAGAAGGACTTGAGACAAGAGGACAAAGGGTGGGGGACCCATCATTCAGGGAAGGGAGCCCCAGGAATCTCAGAGCAGCAGGGAGACTTTCAGGCAGGATGGGAAGAAAGACCCCCAAAAGTGAATCAGATACAGATATTTTCAACTTGTGTCTCCCTTTTCCATTGTACCCCAAGCTTCTAATGCCCCAGGGCAAGCGTGCCCAGCAGCAAGCTGGGGGAGGTCACACTGTAGGGGAACCCCAAGAACCCAGGTGATGGGCTAAAGTGGGGGTGCCTGCTATTATTCCAGTAGCAAGTGGCTGTGGTATGGAGAGAGGGGCCTGGTTGATGACCCACGTCCTCTGCCCATTCCTGGACAGGGTCCTGCCCTTCGCAGAGGCCCAATGTTAATTAATCCCAGAAGGCTTGGCTGTTTACTGCCTTTGGAGGTCCCAGGCATAAGGAGAGGTGGCGGTAGGTTGGGAAGTCAGTGACTATGTTCTTTCTGTTCTAGGCTGGAAGCTAAACCCTGTAGTAGGGGCAGTGTATGGGCCTGAATTCTATGCAGGTAAAGGTGGGGACAGGGGCAAATGGAGTGGGCTGAGGCAGGGCAAGTGGAGCTGCAAGCCTTAACCTCTCCTCACTGTCCTCCTCTCTCCTTTTCCTTTCTTGCAGTGACCAGTTTCCCCTACCCCACCACGGGCACCGCCGTCGCCTACCGGGGTGCACACCTGCGGGGCCGGGGCCGTGCTGTGTATAATACATTTCGAGCTGCACCACCTCCGCCCCCCATTCCGACTTATGGAGCGTGAGTACCTGAAAGGGGGAGGCTGAAGGAAAGCCAGGGGGCGTGGGAGGTAGCCCTGAGCAGCTAAGGGGGCTCAGCTGCCCTTCCAGAACTGTGGGGCTGGACAGAATGGTGGGGACCCCAGAGCTCAGCACTGGAACTGCCTGCACCATCAGTATCCCCACCACAAGGGACGTCTCCAGGGCTCACTGGCCTCTGGAGGATCATTTAGAACCACGTGTCATCTGAATGCTAACTAAGGGCATGTGTCAGCCCTTGGGTCCAGCAAGGGCCTTCTGGGAGCCCTCTCTGGACCCTTCCATGGGGTCCTGCCCTCCACTGCTGAAGGGGGAGAGAGGGGAGGCTAGCAGGAGAGGGCTGATGGGCCCCTGGGTTTTGGGAGAAAGGAGCTGACCAGCAAGGGTGTTACTCTATTGTTATACCAAACAGGGCACTGGAGCAAACGCTTGTTAAAATGCCAGTCCCGTGGGCGGGGCTGGCACCGTGCCCCCTCCCTCCTCAGCAGACACCGGAGCCGGCCTACCCCGCCTCTCCAGCGTTCCCACCACTCTCTTGTCCGTTTGCTTCCAGGGTCGTGTATCAGGATGGATTTTATGGTGCTGAGATTTATGTAAGTGTAGCCCTGGGGAGGGAAGGGTGCAAGCCCAACATTCCGTGTGTGCCTGTGAGAAGTCCGTCTGTCCTCATGGCCTCACTCAGACTCAGTGCACAGAGACTATGGCCATGTCTAATGGCTGTCCCAGTAGCGCTATAAACCTAAGGCAGCCTGCCTCATGTGGCAGGGGGTTTTGTGAAGGGCACTGAGTGGCCCTCTCCTGTTCCTAACCAGGCTAAGGGCGGCAGCCACACCCTTTGCTGGTGTGGAGGTCCAGAAGGATACCAGAGGTAGACCCCGAGTGTCCCTTCTCTCTGGGTAAAGTCCTGTCCCTCTCTCTCCCTCTGAGACTGTGCTCATCCCGTTCTGTGGCTGAGACCCTCAGTGAGCACCCCCATAATAAATCTGGCTGTGCCTTGCCCCTGGGCAGCTACCCATAGTTAACTACCCACTTGTCTAAGGTATATCTGAGCCAATCCCTTCAAGGCCCCCTTCATTCTTCCTGGTGTCCAGGACTGTGTCCAGAGTCACCAATGGGCTTCCTATAACTGGCAGTGTTCAGGCTGGAGTGTTGGTGGGTCTGTGGGCTCTTACTGTGTGCCAGGACCAGCATGCAGCATACAATTGGTGCAAAATAGTGTGCACTGAAATTGCAAATGATTGTGAGAACAGACAAGGAAGACAAGGAGGTAGGGAGGGAGGAGGAACGGAAGGAAGGAAGGAAGGAAGGAAGGAAGGAAGGAAGGAAGGAAGGAAGGAAGGAAGGACGGACAAAGGAACAGGCAGCCCTGCTTCATCTTGAACAGTGCAGTCCTCAGACCTCTGTCAGCCTACAGACCAGGTTCCCAGGCCAGGACCACCTAAGCCACGCCAGGCCAAGGTGGGAGTGGCAAGTCAGGCACAGGAGGCCTGAGAAGATCTGCAGTCCCTCCTGAGGGCCTGGCTCTGCTGGCTCTGTGCCTACCTCAGTTTCTCTGGCTCTGCCTCAACCTGAGTGAGCCCCACTGAGTCCATCTGCCATCTCTCCTTCCTCCCTCCCCTGCAGGGAGGCTATGCAGCTTACAGATATGCTCAGCCCGCAGCCGCAGCCGCCGCAGCCTACAGCGACAGGTGAGACGGCGGGCCGCACAGGGGTGCTGGGGGCTCCTAGGAGGATGGGTGCAGACAGACAGGAAACCCCATCCACCACTCAGAACCTGTCCATGCCTGTGTCTGGTGAATGCAGGGCTGGAAGGATCCAAATTGAGCTCAGAGATCCTTGAACCAGGGAATCCCTGACTGGTTACCTCATTTTGTCTCGTGGAGCAGACATAACACCCAGGTCTCAACCCAGGGGTCTCACAGCTCTCAAGAAGAGCTCTCTACGAGGAGGGTGACTGGGGGCCCCTATTTGACCTCTGGAAACAACCCTGGTCCAGTTTGTGTCTGGGAGCAGCCGGCCCTCCCTCTGCCCAGCTGTGGTTGCTCAGGGCAAGTCCTCATTGAAGGCTGAGTCTAATGCTTTTTCCCTCACGCTCTTGGCCCGGTAGCTTCAGAGCTCCTGTCTGGGCCATAGAGTGGATCCATGTGCCCCCTGTGGCCTGGAGGCTGCCTGCCACCCACTACCCTACCACCATAACGGGCAGGGCCCTCCAATCCTTGCTCTCCTTACAATCTATTGGCCCGCCTTACCACAGGTGCAAGGCAGGCAGGGTGACCCAGCCTTATCCCCCTAAGAATTCATCACCTCACAAACTAGGTGAGCAAAAGGTCATCTGGGACAGAGTGCCACCCACCTCTTGGGCCGTGGTGTCCCTGGTCCCCATCCCCCATCTCTCTCTTCTCTCAAACTCTGCGCCCTAGTTCTTGCTTGAGGCAGACTCACACGAACGACACCATCCCCTCCCCGCGTCACCAAGCAGAACACATTGGCCACCTAAACGAAGGGGGTGTACCGCTAAGTTCCAGAAACTTCTCTCCAAACAGAAAGCAAGGACAGGCAACTGAGAGGGTCTCATGGGGGACGGAGGAGCCTCGGGGGAAGGGCGCTGGTCTGGGAAGTGTGGTCAGCTGTCACTGCCTGCTTCAGCCATCCCTCTCCGGCACCCTCCCCCTCCCTGCTCTTCCCTAGTTATGGCAGAGTCTATGCAGCCACCGATCCCTACCATCACACCATCGGCCCCACAGCAACCTACAGCATCGGAACCATGGTAAGAACAACCGCCCTTAGCGACGAAGACATCCGTCCTGTACTGGGATGGGTGGGACCAGGCTGCAGGCCGAGGCTGAGACCTGCAGCCAGTGCCTCGTTCTGGAGAGCTGGGGAGGAACTTGCCCCAGAGGCAGGTCCAACCCTCCACGGTGACCTGACCTCTGGGAAGCATCCTAGTGTTCCAGAACCCGGTGACCACAGTCCTGCCTGCAGGGGCCTGGCAGTTTGGGTAGATGTAACCCATTCTTCCCTGGGAAGTGTCTCAGGTTAACCTCCCCCTCACCTTCCCATTCTCACTTGGCAGAGGAACTAAAGGACAGCAACCCTTTCTCACCACACTCTTCCCAGACTGTCCCGAGGCTCCAGGGAAATGGTCTCCAGCAGCCTCATCCACCGTGTTCAGGGTGGAGAAGACTCTAGCAGGGTGGGAGAGTGGGTGGGCTGGTGTGTCTGTGTGCGTGTGTATGTGTGTATGTGTGTGTGTGTACGCCCAGACCCTCTGTACCCCAGTCTGTGTCCAGTGCACACCTACTTCCTGTGCCTTAGATGCCCCCCACCCCAGGGATGTTGTATGTTTCTAGCTTGGCATCCAGCATCAAAGATGAAAACATTTGGGGGGGGCAGTAAAGAGAGAGAAAGCTGAGGGGCAACATGAATTTTTTTCCTACCTCCCTTGGTTTTGATTATTCCCTTGGGGATTTTTGTCTTCATTGATTTTTAACAAGCCCCAGACATCCTGAGCAGGCCTGTGGGGCTCTAGCTAAGAGGGTGCCGCAGCCGTACAGGAAGAGACCCAGACCCAGGACTGCAACCTGAAGGCCCAGGCTACCCACTCAGCTCAGCCTCAAGGCTGCTAGCTGAGCACTGTGGTGGACTCACGGGCCCCTCTTGGTTATGGCTTATTTTTTCTGGCTTTTTCCAACTGTGTTTGCTACTTTCTTCCCATTCCCTGCCAAACTCAGGGGAGGGGAGGCGAGAACCAGATTCCTTAGAAACCTCTCTGGCAAGACACAGTGCCGAGCTTAGCAGGCCCTAGGAGCCCAGAAGCAGGTCAGGAACTGTGACCAGCAGGTGTGCCCCTCAGATGTCAGTGGCTCTGGAGGCCTGTGGGAGCATCCTCACTAGCCCCGTAGGCACGAGGAGGTATCTCCACCAGAGTGCACAGTAGGCCCAGTTGAAGCCCCAAGAAGTGAGCCCAAAGACAGTATAGAAGTCTCCAGGGGGAGAGGGGAATCATCCCTCCCAGCCCCAAGACCACCACCCAGGAACCAGGCCCCCCAATTGCCATGGTAACCAGAAACCCATTCTTCCCAACGAAATACTATTGGGGGAAAGAAAGTGGGGTTAGCTATTTCTTTTTCTTTTTCGGTTTTCCTTAATTTTTTTTTTCTTTTTGATTTTTTCCTCCCGATACCGAAAGATGGTACTGATTGGCTGTTTTTCATCTTTGATGTTGCAGGCTAGCCTCTGCCGAGGAGGGTACAGCCGCTTCACCCCCTACTAGCAAGAGACCCCCCTCACAGCATTCATGCCACTGCTTATTCCAAACCAAACCCTCCACTCCCAACACCAGACACAGCCACCAGGAGGACAGTGCGCCCCTCCCGGTCAGCGACACGCGCCGCTGACCCCTCTGCGACTCTAAAGTCCGTAGATTTTTACCTCCAGCCAGCTGGTCTCCCCACCCCACCCATGCCGGTGTGTGTGTCTCTGACCCTGGTTTTCCTGTATGTCTGAACCTTGGTTTCCTATCTTGACGTTGTTGGTGTTGTACAGCCACTTCAGGTACAGTATGCATACAGCGGGAGCCAGGCCGGGGGGACAGCAGGTCGCCCTACCAGGGCCGTGCCTGTGTCGCAGGGCCACGCGGGCTCTTAGAGCTCCAGAGGTGCCACCAAACCTCCCTCTGAGTCACCTCGGTCAACCCCTGCAGGCCTGGCCACCCCCATGCTTGGTGACTGATAGAGGCCTCGTCAGTGGGTTTCCCGGTGGGAGGGGCCTCCATCCACCTTTCACCGGGAATGTCAGGAGTAGCTGCCCCATCTGGACTTCCTCTCAGCTGAAGTTAATGTTTCTATTAAAGTTTACTGATTATCCTCCTGTCCAGGGAGTCATGAGCACACTGTTCCGTGTGTGTACGCCTGTGGTCACCCCAGCTCTGGGTTTCCTTACAGAAATGTCCCTGCCCCAGAGTCACCCTGCATTGGTGGCCCTGGAGACTGTCCCTGAGCCTCATCACCTCCTCAGGCATCTGAAGCTGATGCCTCCAGGTGTTTGTCCTCAACCTACAGAGCCCCTCCCCCAACCATCGCGAGACTCGACATACCCATTGTCAAGGTCCATCCCAGGAGAGGAAAGGGCTCCAGTCATCAGGCCAGGGACATATGTCCGCTTCCTTCCTCACCCAAGCCTCCGTTAGCATGTCTGTGCCTCTGTGGCCCACCTAGCTCTACTGTCCAGAGTCCCAGAGAGTATGCCTGTTGGCACCTGAGGTCAGGTCGAGAGCTCTGGAGAACTAGCCGGTGCTGGCCCTTCCACTCCGGGGGTTCAGAACCACAAGGCAACCAAAGTTGTTAGCCCCATTGTAGACAGAGCCCTGCTCCCTCTCCTTCCACGATCTCTACCATATCCCACCTGGTCCGCTCATCCCTACAAGATGGTCTGCTTTACGTCTAGCCTGTGGTGGGGCTCCAGAAGCTGTGGGGGAAAGGCTTAGGGGCACTGTGGCTTCAGGTCGGACCCAAGCCCGCAGGCACAGTGGCCCCATGTGCTGCGGCTACCCCTCGGAAACTGCAGCCCTTCCCTTTCTCTTTCTGTTGTAGTGAAACCTTCCACCGTCTCCTTCTCGGACCATGAAGGGCAAAAACAAAAAACAAAAAACAAAAAAAAAATCACAAAACAAAAAACAAAACAAAAAAAGATGTTAAGATCCAAGCAGCAACAACAACAACAAAAAATTCCAACCAAACCAAGAGGCATCCAACCAAGTCCAAGTCCAAGTCCACGTCTGGCGTACGCCCGCACCGAGGGAGCTCGTCCCCCAGGGGGCGCCGGAGAGTGGCCTTGCCTGGCTGGCGGTGCAGTAGGGATGCGGCCAGGCACTGGGGAAGACCTGGAGGGGAAATGTGGCCCGTGGGTGTGGGGCGGGGGGGCTCCGGTATCTTACCCAGTCTTCCTTTCCCACCCTGCTCCCTAGGCAGGAGTTCCTAGGGTGGAGCAGGCCCCTGAGAAGGAGCAACCAGCTGACTTGGGCTATTGCCTGCTGAGCCCTGGAGGGGCTGGAGGCAGTTAGGGGCCAAGGGCAGCTTGTCACTATTCCAGGTCTCCAGCCTGGCCTCACTGAATGTGCTGCCAGTGCGTCAGCTGTCCAACCAGCCGCCCTGGGGTCCAACTCCCAATGCAAAGGGCTGACATGGCTCCAGGACTCTGGAGCACCCCATGCTCCCGCTCCCCTATGTGAGAAAAGCTTCCAGCTACAGAGAAGGAAGGAGGCCCAGCCAGCAGGGACCTAGTCCTCATGCTGTGGGCGTGCACAGGGGGGCCCTGGAGCACAGCTTTTGTTTGTAGTGGCAGCCTTCCTGAAGAAGGACCCAACCCTCCTTCCTGCTCCCTCCTGTGGCTCAGTTCTGCTAGGGAGCGGGCGATGACAGATGGGCCAGCCCTGGGCTGCACCTCGAGGCCGGGAGTCAAGGTGCTAGGGTCTGGAGGGCCACGGTCAGAGCAGGACCCATGGGGAAGGCAAGGAATGGGGACGGTCTGGGCTGGCCCCGCCGCAGGGAAGGCCAGCGGGGCTGCAGCCCCTTCGCTCCCTGGGCAGGAATAGTGGGTGTCACAGGAAAGCAGCAGGCCCAGTGGATGGCACAAGGGACAGGTAGCAAGAAGCCCCTGGCAAGGCCGGGATAGGTGGAGTAGGATTAACAGCAAAAAAATAAAAAAATAACAGAAACCATGGCTCCCGACGCGGCACCACTGTCTCATGACACCTCAAAATAAATCACCTCACTTTCTATCCAGCATCAGCCACCGAAGCTATGGAAACGGAACCCTCCTTTTCTATTCCTGTTGTACATAGCCCCGCGCCTGCCTCCGGCTCTGTCCTCTGTACAGAGCCCCTCGCCTTCTGCTGTTTCGGACCCTTTTCCCACAGCAGCTTGGAACCCTCATCCCAGCCCCTCTCCCAGGACTGCAGCCGAGCCCCAGGCTTCCTTTCTTACCATTCTGTATGCTTCCACGGTGTGATCATTCAAAGTAACAGTATTACTATTAAGATTAATAAAGATTTCTTTCTTCAAACCAGGATGGCTTTTTCTGATTTAGCAGTTCCCTGCACGGGGGGGGGGGGGGGGGACACTCAAGGTCTGGGGTTTGGGGCTCAGCCCTAGGATAGGCAGGTGATAGTGGGGAGGCTGGGGACCCTCTGGGCAAACACCTGGGACGTTCTAGCCCCCTTCTTCAGGCTGGCCTCTGCACCTGCCTTCAGACTCGTGGAGCAGAGCAGCCCGCAAGGCTTCTACCAGTTGGAGCTAAGGAAGCAGGGGCATGGTGGGCATTCCCCAGGCATGGTGTTGACTGGATGTGAGAGGTCACAGAGCCAGGGATAGGGCGTGAAGCCATCATGGTGTGGACACCCTCAACGGCGGCCCTACATTCATTCCAAGGTGAATGTGTGGCCCAGCCTTGAACCCTGACTTCCGGAAAGAGGTGGCAGCAGAACAGTAGGTGGGGGCGGCTAAGGCAGGGGCTGAGATCTGCCATGAGACGCAGAATCCAAACCAAAAGCTTCGGGGCTGGGGCCAAGAGCCGGATCACACCAAGACTTGCCTTCTCGTTTTTTCACATTGGATAATTTATTTCCAAGCGATTATATCCACCAGAGGGGCCCGGGCTTAAATGCCGGCAGATTAATTTTCCTGCGCAGGAGTCAGTGTTGCCGGGACTGGGGACCGTGCTCCTGGGAAGTGGGGTTGCGCGGCTTTGCCTCACGCCACGCTCTGCTAAGCCCCCTTACTTCTAATTGCTTGCTCACCAGACTGTAAGAAAATAATTGCCACTATAAATTTTCCCTCCTTCTCTGCATAAAATATTTGAAGGAACTAGCACTTTTAAAAAGTGTCCTCGGTACCATGAGGGAATCAGGGCATTCAGGAATGCTGCACTGCCCCAGAACCCACCACCTGCCCTGCCTGCCACCCGTGGACTCTCCGCTTCAGGCATAGTACCCTGGCTGGGACTGGGGAAGCCAGGGTCCTGGGGGCAGGTTCCCGCATAAGACCAGAGAAAGCAAGGCCAGCACAGTCCTGGGTGCTCCTCTCCCACTTGCAAGGCTGGTGGCCACATGTCAGGGTACAGGACTGGCCTGGACTTTACCAGAGGCCCTGTCCTGCCCCTGTCCCTGTGAGAGCCGGTAATCACAGGAGAAACCTGGCAGAATGGTTCTAGGTCCTTATAGGTGCCACTCGCGAGAGACAGAGTGCCCACAAAATCAGGGAAGATGGGCGGAAGCATCAACCCACACAGGCAGGAGCCACCCTTGCCCTCCTTGCCTGGCACTCAGAACTCTGAGGAAGCACCAACCTCTGGGGGATGGCGACAGGCTGCCCTAGCGGTGACAGGTCAGACCCCAGAGCTGTGTCAAAGAGGGTCCCATGTATGAACACAGAAGGGATGACAGGTCGTGGCCTGAGCATGAAGCACTGGGAAAAGATGGTGGCGTCACCCACGGCCCAGATACACAGGGTGGCTTCCATGAAGTCCAGTGTCAACAGGGCTCTGTACAGCTAAGGACATAGCCACACCTAGAGGGAGGCAAGGCTCACTTGTCTCTAGGAGACACGGGGGCACCTGATGCCTCTGCACCTTCACCATGGCAGACAGCCTGTGCACAGGCAAGGGAGTTGGGGTTCACGGGGACAGTCAGCTGCCAAAGCTACCATCCACACAGGTAGTCTGATGATGACTGGCCCACCTTGTACGGGGGGAGCGGGGTGCCAATGCCCACCAGATGGAGCTCCTAGTCCTAGAGGCCACCATCTCAGCTACCCTGTGAGTACCCAACTCCCACTCCAAGCCTAAGGGGTGTTGCCTCAGCCTTCAGGAGGCATCGCAAACCCTGGCCTCTCAGGGTCCTTACTGTCACCAGTGAGGTTTGTCTCTGATTGTCAAAGCTGCAGGGACAAATGGCCACCATTCTCAACAGAAACATCTTTTCAGACTGTGCGTGATAGCCTTTACTGAACCTTCTGAAAGAAACTTCAAACGCTCTCCTTCTCCCTTGAGTCCTGTTTCCCATGGAGGGCATTACACAGAAGGATGTGGGTGCTAGGTAACTCACCTGGAGCACCCACAGGGCAGAGCTTCCTGAGAGCACGGGCAGAGCCTAGAGACGTGGCCTCCTGGGGACCCAGCTATACTCCGTGGTCCACTCAGCCCTGGGTGGTTGGTCAAGAGGAAACCTCGAGTCTTGAGGCAAGAAGGGTATTATGCTCTGGGGTGGGCTCACTGAGGGGCCGAGTAGACCAGGGCTGCCCTGCCCCACTCGGCCTGAGGCACCTGGAAGCCCTCCCTGGGGACAGGCTCCACCAGGAACTCCACACGACCATCCTGCCCAAATCTAGCGGCCCCCACTACCACGTCCACCACACGGTACTGGTTGGCAAAAGCCAGGCCCAGGAACGTGGGCTTCTCAGTCCCGTCCGTGGCGGAGCTGCCTCCTGTCTGTTCCCAGCAGTGAATTCGGAAGCACCTGGCTCGGAGCACGTGGAAGGACCACTGAAGAGTGCAGCTGAGGAGGAGCTGGGCAGGGCGGTCCTCGGACCCAGAGATCAGCGGAAGCCAGCGGAGCTGCGAGATGGTGACCTTCTGTACCCGGGGCAGAGGGGCCAGCAGGCTGTTGGCATCAACCACCTGATAGGAGAGAGGTTTGGCTGGCGAGATGCCCAGGGAGGCACTCCTCAGAGCCTCCATCCACCCCTTCCTCCCCACAGGCCCAGCTCCCACATAAACACCTGGATCTCTCCAAGGCGACAAACGAAGCCCTTCTCCTCCCGGCTGCCAGGTGGCCGTGAGAAGCTCATCAAGAGGTCCTGAAGCAGGCACCCGTGCAGGCTCACCTCATAGCAGCTGAAAGAACACACAGACTACTCACAAGCCAGCTATGGGGAGGGCCCTGACCACAGCAGGAAGCATCCCAGGGGTCCCCAGGTCACGGGGCCCAGGACTACAGCAGGTTCCTGTGAGGAATATTCTGGTCTATCTCACTGCTGCCAAAACAAGATCTCTCCTTCCCTCTTGTTCCGGGGGGGGGGGGCAGCGGGGGGGTGTTTCTCAGTGGGGAAATCTTGTTCCTTAAATTCCTCCATGTGTGCCCATAGCCTTAAGGGGACCTGACAGGAGAGGGACTCACCATTGAATCCAGCCCCCACTGAGCTGCTGGCCGCAACGGCCACTCCATCTGGCCAGTTTGGTGGGGGGCACCCGGAGGGGTCGGGGGCTGTGCCTTGAGCCAGAATCTGCTAGAAGACATGGGCTTCAGAAAGGAGAATCCCACAGGAAAACCCAAGAGGGGCAGGATGTCTATTTGGCAGGGCAGTTGGGGAAGGGAGGTCTAGGAGATCCCTGGTGGGGCAGTGGGGGGAGGGGGGTCTAGAAGACCCCTGGTGGGGCAGTGGGGGAGGGGGGCCTAGGAGACCCCTGGGTAGAGCAGTGGGGGGAGGGGGGTCTAGGAGACCCCTGGGTAGAGCAGTGGGGGAAGGGGGGTCTAGGAGACCTCTGGGTAGAGCAGTGGGGGGAGGGGGGTTTAGGAGACCCCTGGGTAGAGCAGTGGGGGGAGGGGGGGTTAGGAGACCCCTGGGTAGAGCAGTGGGGGGAGGGGGGTATAGGAGACCCCTGTCTTACATCTCTGTGACCACAAACCACAGATTCCACCCTAGGTGGGAACTACCCATCCCCGCCCACAGAAGCCCCACCCACACCAGTTCCACCCCGAGCCAGGGCCTTCGCCACCTCCTTTCCATGAAGTTACCCAGCCTCTCACCATTGAGCACAGATATGCCACCCACGTGGCAGCTGCTGGCATCCCCTGTTGTAAGCTCCAAAGCCACCTGAATATCTGTCGAGCCTTCAAACTTGTACACCATTGACAGGAAAAGCTTGGGTGGCAGTGGAACCTGCAGAGAAAACAACCTGGAGGAGAGAAACCTTATGAGAGGTGGGAGGGAGACGCAGACCCTCCACCAGCCCCTCCCTGCCGTGACTAGGACCTGGCCTTTCCTATATAGCCAGACTCTGCTGCAGACTGAAAGGCCCTGGTTCTAATTTCCTCCCAGACACCATCTAAGGCAGCCACGTGCTGGGAAGTGCCACTCAGTGGGCTGTTTCAAACTCCTGCATAGCACTGCACCCAACCGACACAGCCATGCCACACTGAAGCAGGCTGCAGAGGCGTCATGCAATGTGTTTGCGCACAGCGTAAAAGATCTGAGGTCTAACGGCTCCTTACTTGGCTCCGGCAGACCCTCTGCCTAATTCAGCCGCAGACACAGAGGACAGAAGGCGGAGACCCACACACCTCAGCCATCACTCACCCACCTCACGGCTACGTTGTCAACCTCAGGCGGGATCAGGCCCCGGAGCAGCAGAGAGCTGCCCCCATGCCAGGCGTCTGCCAGGCAGCAGTGTGTCTTCACCCAGCCCCCACTGTCTCCAGCCAGTTTATGTTCGCCAAAGAGGGGCTGGGTCTCCTGGGCACTAGGGTGGTACCAGGGCCCCACTGCCTGCTCCTGAAGAAAGAGGAGAGGTGAGAAAAGGGCCGGGTGGTGGTGGCGCACGCCTTTAATCCCAGCACTTGGGAGGCAGAGGCGGGCAGATCCCTGTAAATTCAAGGCCAGCCTGGTCTACCGAGCGAGTGAGAAATGGGGCAGGCGCAGGGGCCTCCTCTGCAGAGGCAAACAGCACATGGAGGTAGGTAGGGACAAGCTCACATCCGTTGGCTCTCTCCTGCCCATCCCAGCCAGAGCCAGACACAGAGAAGCCCACTTTCCCACCCTGCCCTCAGCACCGGACTGCACCGCACCTTGCCATAGCAGACTCTTCGAGGCCCCAGCCCCAGACAGAAAGAGGTGACAAAGGGCAGGGAGCAGATACTGTGTGTGGGCAGGAAGCGCTCCAGCAGTCTCCAGAACCTGACAGGGACACGGGGAATCAGGGTGAGGGGGCGCTCCACCTCCCTGCAGCCCTCTGTGGAGCCAGGGAGTTGGGCAGGCCAGATGACGCTGGCAGGAAATGGTTCTCACGCTCCTTTCCCTCCTGCCCAGACGGTCTCTAGCATCCTGTCAGGGGGCTGCCAGAGCATCTACTTAGTTCTCACCCTCAGCCCCACCCCATTGGAGAGGATTATTATACAGCTAGACCTGAGCCACCGCCAGGTACCCACAGCAGCAGAGATGCCCTCTCTCTTGCCGGCCCGTGCAAAGCCCTTGGGGACTCACTTGTCCTGGTTCTGAAGGAATTCACTCTTCTCCAGACACTCATACACCCAGCCAGGAGCAAACAGTGCCGCCGAGAAGCCGTGCTTTCGGATCAGCTCCAGTGACTGCGGAGACAGAAACGAGGGAGATGCCGCACACTGGGACCAGAGTCCAGGCAGGACTGGAGGCCAGCTCACAGGGAAGGATCTCTCAGGACCAGCTAGGGAGAGCTCTCTCTCAGAACTCCAAGCAGAGGGTCTTGGGCTTCATCCCTGTTGTCCCACAAGCCAGCTAAAGGAGAAGCAACTGAAAACATGGCGGACTCAGTCATGGTGCTGTCGTGGAGGGCAGAGCAGTGAGCTCACTGGGACTCTCCCTCTCCCCCTCTCCTCTGAGAATCACAGCAGTCTGAGAATCGGCAGTCGCTGGGTTGGGCCACTGTGTGCTCCTTGGTATTAGCTGTCACCTTGCACAACTAGAATAACCTGGGAAGAGTCTCAGGGACAGGTGGTGTCTGCCCTGGGTCAGCCTGTGGGCGTGTCTGAGTGTGTGCCATCTTGTTGATCGACTAGGGAAGACCTAGCCCATGGGAGGCAGCGCCATTCCCTAGGAAAGGAAGGTCCAGACCATATAAAAGAGGAGAAAGCTGGGCGGGGTGACCTCTAATCCCAGGAGGCAGAGACAGGGAAGGCAAGGAAAGTGTGATCTACACAGCAAGTTCCAGGACAGCCAGGGCTACACAGAAAGACCCTTTTCCAAAAATAATAAGAGGTGGGGGAAGAAGAGAGCCAGCTGAGAATAAGCCAGCATTGACTTCCTTTCCCTCTGATCTGGACAGTGCCGCCCAGACTTCCCTACACTGATGGGCTGTAGCCTGGAACTGTAACCTGAGATTCGGCCCCTGTGGCTCCTGTTGCACTTAGAGCATTTTATCACAAGAGAAGTAAAACCAGGGTTCTGGGTCAAATGATTCATCTAGAGCTTCCCTTGGGACTGACAGACAGGAACTGGGCCTGCTGCTCACCTCTCCTCCCTGCTGAGCTGACTTGGCCAGAAAACCTCACCGGTCCCCAACAAAATAGCTTAACCTCTGTCACTACAGCCCCTGCACACTCCCTCTGTCTAGGTGGCGTGAGAAGTCACTCAATGCGCTCCAAAGCACGTAGCCCAGGAAGGGAGGAAAATCAGCATCTGGGGGATGATTCAAGAGTGGAAGCAAACGGAGTCAGGCAGTGGTCGCGCAGGCCTTTAATCCCAGCACTTGGGAGGCAGAGGCAGGCGGATCTCTGTGAGTTCGAGGCCAGCCTGGTCTACAAAGCAAGCCAGGACAGCCTGGTCTATAGAGCAAGTTCCAGGACAGTCAGAGCTAGGCAGGGAAACCCTGTCTCAAAAAAAAAAAAAAAAAAAAAAAGAGTGGGTATAGGTCCTTCAGCCCATCTGACCCGAGACACAGGAGTTCTAGGGTGCCTTGTTTCCCTTCTCAGGGAACAGTTGCTCTTTCTTTCCTCTAAGGTACTAAGAAGAACAGAAGGTCCCCAAATAAGAGGCCACCAAGGGCGTGCAGCCCTGTGCGGTGAAAAGGTCACCACCTACCTTGTCAGTATCGAAACGGCCTCCAACCACATTGCTCCGAGCAAACACATCCACGCCCACATACACATCAACCAGGCGCTTCCCGGCCTGCGCCACCATCCTCTGCAGGTGGTCCTCCCGCCAGTTATAGTTGGTGAAGAAGCCATCGCAGGAGTCAAAGAAGACCCTGGGAGGTGGCAAGGACCAGCTGAGGCCATGCACAGCTGGACAGGACACCCATCTGCTGTCAGCCTCCCCGATGCTCAGGGCCACACAGAACCCATGGACTGGGGCTGCCCATGACTAGACTCTGCAGCGTCCAGCCCCGTGGGTACTGACCGCACCTGCTCCCTCCAACCCAAAGCTACCCACATAGGATGTCCTGTAACCTGTCCAGATCCTCTTCCTGCACAGCCACCCCTGGCGCTCACCTGTTCTGTTCATTGAGTTCATCCTGCCACTTGAGCTGCCCGCTCTGTACCACGCTGTCATACCACAGCACCAGGCCTCCAGGAACCAGCTGGTGGAGCTGCGTGGTCAGGTACCGGAGAAACGGGGGTGTGTTCCCCACAGCAGCCGGCTGCAAGGGAGGAAGGGAGATCAGACCCTTGCAAGGCTGGGCATGTCTGTCATGAGAAATAACACAGTATAGTAGAGAAGAGAGGCCATAAGAGCCAGCCCTGCCAGAAATGCCCCTTGTCCCACAGTCACAGGAGAGGAAGGAGAGAAAAGAAAATAGCCTGGAACTCAGGAAGAGATAAAAGCAAGGGCAAGGGTCAGGACCACAGAAAAGCCACACACACAAGCCCAAAGCAGGGAGAAAGTGTGTGGCCGCACCGAGGAGGGAGGCAAGCAGACCACAGCCAACGGAGCTCATGGCTAGCAGTCAGAGATAGCACTGTTGGCCCCAGCTGGGATGCAAGAAGTGAGTCTTGCTGCCATGGGGTGGGGCCTGGGTCTGGAACAAGAGGGGTCATGCAAAGGGGTGAGGGTAGAGCAAGGAATCGGGGCAGGGGAAGCAAGCAAGAAGGGTCTGCAAAGCAAGGGGTGGAGGGGCAGGCACCAGACCACGGCTGCAGTGCCAGAACGTGGCTGCGGCTCTTACACTCAGGGAGTTCTCGATATTGATGAGCCAACCATCGAAACGAAAAAACTGAGCGATCTGGACCAGCCGATCGGCCACCGCCTGATAGGAGCGCTCATCCCCAGCCAGGAAGGATTCGCAGAGCTTGCCACCCTCCTTCCACTCTGTGATAAAGGTCCCTGTGAGACATGAGATAGAAATGGCTGCAGGAACGGCTCTCCTCTGACCCGGGGCTTGCCTGAGTATGCTTCCTAGACAGCAGGACTATAGGAGGATGTAGACATTCTACCAGTGGTCCTCTAGGATGTGGTCACAGGGGATGCAGGATGAAGCTGGAGAGGCACCGGTCTGAACCAGTGGATGGCAAACCGTGGCCTCGGGCCCGACGCGGCCACTACTCATGTATGTAAGCAGGGCTTTTCTGGAACACAGCATGGCCCCTCTGCTCACCACCACAATGACCGATGGGCCACAGCTAAAAATAGATGCCATCTGGTCCCCCCTGGGAAAATGTACAGACACCCATCCTGACCCATGGGCACAGCTATGTCACCAGCCGCTTGGCTCTTACCCAGCACGCAGACCCCGTGCCGGTGGGCAGCATTGGTCCAGCACACAGGGGGGATGGTGACCGTGTGATGGCTGAAGTACACAAAGATGTCAATGTACTGCCAGTGGTAGAAGGAGTAGGGGTTCTGCACCTTCGAGCCCTGAATGAACCTGGGAGACATGGGACAGAGTCAGGTCCCAGGAGACAGAATCAGGACACAGTGATGGCGGGTGGGAGAGAACAGCCTTGGGTGAGGTGTCACGCTTCAGTTCTGGTCATTGGCTGACTGAAGCCTGCTGGGTGAGACTCTGTGTGGGAGGAGCAAGAGCGGGAACTACCTGAGGCTCTTCTGTCAAGAGCAGCCAGGAGCAGGAGCTGGGGTGATAGCCAGCAAAATGCCTGCCTTGCAGGGAGTTCCATCCCTAGAACTGACTTAGTAAAAAAAAAAAAAAATTTAAAAATCCAGGTAGGGTAGAGTGTGGGTGTACTCTCAGGGATGGGAAGGCAGAGAGTGCCAGATGGGCCAGCCTTGTCTACTTGATGAGTTCCAGGCCAGTGAGGATGTGTGTCTCAAAAATAAGGTGGACAGTGTCTGAGGAACAATAGCCGAGGTTGTACCCCGGCCTCCACATACACACACAGACACACAAAGAGCCCTGAGGAGGGGGCTAGGCATGGAGGTACCTGAGGCAGAGGAACTGCAGGTGGAAGCCAGCTGGGCTACGTAATGAGTTCTCTACCAGACTAAACTACAGAGCAAGACCCAATCTCAAACATCCTCGTGTATTTGGGGAGGGCTCACTCACTCACTGGGCAAGGAGCTGGCACGGGCCGCTGGATCTGCACAGACAGCAGTTTGGCCTCTGTGAGCAGATGAAAGAGAAGGAAGCAGAAAGGCTAGGCACAGGCCCTGTCCCTGGCTTCTGCCCCAGGCGCAGGGTCAGCAGTGCCCACGTCTCCCCTTGTCTGCAGGCTGGCCATGCCCCAGAGTGGGCTGCTGGCTCTGACTCAGCTTCCTATCACCCTGTCTGAGACTGTTCTCTAGACGTTTAAAGTATCACTCTAGTTAACCTGTGCATAGCTGAGAGAAAGAAAGCCCAGGAAGCCAGAGGCAAAGGGATCTGAATGAGGACAGAGCTTAGGGGAAGTGCAACAAACACACACACACCAAATGAGGACATGGCTGATGGGCCCAGAGGCCTGGAGATATGGGTGGCGATCCTCTTCAGGGGCAGCCTGAGGAGCTAGCCGTCTATGTAGCTAAGACAGACACGCGCTCGCCCAACTCCAACTTGCTTCTGCCATGTGAAGTTTAACCTCTAGGACTGAGTTTCTCTCCCTCAGGTGCAGAGGGCCCATCTAGAAACCGTCTTTCCCAACTCCAACTGTCGCCATCTTCCCATGCTAGGACAGCCAGCAATGAGAGCAGTGCTATGTTATGTCAGGAACCTCACCTGTCCTCCAGGTACCCGCCCATCATGTCGTGGCACAGCAGGGTCCGGGGCCTGGGGCTGCTCAGTGGGGGCTGACGACGTTCTAGTGGCTCCAGGGCGACGTTGAAGCCATCCTCCATGGCGGGGGTCCAGGCCAGGAGGTCCTCCAGGGATGAGAAGTAAAAGCTGGTAGGTCTGGTGGTGTCCTTGTCATAATATCTAGCTGGTCCACGGAGGGAAACAGTAAGGAATGGTGGCAATCAGGGAATTCATGCAGATGCTTTGACCAGACCGGGGGGGGGGGGGGGGGGGCGAAAGAGGGGGGCACCGGGTCCCCCCCCGGGAAAGGGGCGGGGGGTGAAGCTGACCACATCTCTAAAAATCGTTTCCTCTTCTTGGTCCTCTTTGATCCTAGGCAAAGGATGGGTTTTAAAAGATTAACTTGTTTTTGTTTTTGATACAAAGTCGTGTCGTACAGGCCAGTCTGGAACTGACTGTGTAGTCAAGGACAACACAGAATTTCTAAGTTTTCTCCTTCCACCTCCCAAGCGTTGGAGTCTCAGGGGTGCTCCATTACACCCACTTATGTTGTGTTGGTGACTGAACTAGATTTTAAGCACATTAAATGAGCTACCAACTGAGCTGTATTCTCAGCCCCCCTAAAGGGTAAATAACAGAAGCAAATGGTTAGATATCTCTGAACATGGTTTATAAAACCTACACCAGAGGCATGCATGGAACCAGAGACTGGATAGCTAGGGCTCGTCTTATTTATTAGCTACCAGGACCTGCTTCTGCTTGGACAGGCGCCAATGGCAGTCCACACCTGAGTAACACCTTCCCCGCCCAACAGGCAAATCACACACTGAGAACACCAAGGTAGATACTTCTTAGGGCCACAGGCCTTCTGCGGGCAGGGGGTACATAGGGTTTTCAAGTACTAGCAAAATTGAAGGCCTTGAGAGGTCAGAAGCAGGCTTTGTCTTCTGTCCACACCCAGGGGCATGGAACACTCAGGGGCTCCCGCTGTCACCAATGGAGATAATGACAAGGAAGAGTACCTTGACTTCAGGAAGAAGCGATGTCTGAGGAAGCACTCGTTTGTTACAATGTTTTTAAAAGTATCATCTTAGAATAGTGAGAAGATATATAGTAACCTTTTAGGGACCAGGGTATCTAAATCTCCCAGGGCCTGAGGCCTTCAGCAGTGACTTGAGCTCCCTCCACAGGATCAGTCACCAATCACCGACCCAGGGCCTCTGCAATTAAACTGAGGAGCCCGTGGATCTACAGAGACGGCCAGACAGCAGCAGGTATCTGTGTGTCTGGAGATACCTTCTTTTTCCTGTGGTGCCAGGGCTCAGACTCAGGACTTCCCACATCCTAGGTTAATGCTCTACCATGAATCCATCTCAAGACCTTCCTTTCTTATTTGAAGACACAGCCTGGCTAAACCAGGTTGGCCTCAAACTTGTGAGCCTCCTGTCTCGCCCTCTCAAGTAGTGAGATAACACAGGCCTATGTCATTGGGCCATGTTAACCACCCCCTTTCAAATCTCATTTCCAGACTCTTCTCTTCCAGATGCCCCTCCCTGGCTGATTTCTTCACCCTTCAGCTACACCCAAAGGAACTCAGAGCAATCCTGCCTGCCCCTGTTCACCTTTGTCACCTTAGAATTCCTCCAGAAAGAGGGAAAGGGCCGGATTGGGAGGCCTTCTACCCAGCACCCACACTATCGTCTGAATGGCCCAGCTGTCTCACAGCTGTGGGTCGAAAAACAGACCGAGACAAGTCAAGTCTGTGCTGATACCCTTCCCAGTATCCTACTTACCAGGATGTTACTAACCCCAAAGGAACAAATCCCCAGACCAGAGGGTCATGTCTGTCCACTCCTGACTTTGTGCCTTTGCTCATTGTGATCCTCCCACGTGGATAGCCACCAACCGCGGTCCTCCTCTTCCCTAAAGTCTCAGTTCAAAAATCAGCCTAACAGAAAGCCATCCAGGTATGGCAATGCCTGACTTACAGGGCCAAAGAAAGGTACGGTAGTCATGGCCCCAGGCTTCCGGGACGGGACCCGGTGGGCTGGGATAGGGTTTGTCATGGGTCAGGGACAAGGACGCTGCTAGCTTGCTCGGGTGGCCCGTCTGCGGCCGTGGATGGAAGGACAGAGGGACGCAGGGATGAAGGGAGCCCACCGCGAGAAGTGGACAGTGTCGCACTGTGCAGGGACAAGCAGCACGGCCACCCCGGCCCAAACCCGGAGCTCAGCCCAGCAGTGCACACCTCCGCCCCGGCCTTCGCCGCCCCGGCTTCCGTCCCGACTGGTCCTGCGCCTGCTTCTCCGGGGTCTTGGGGCCCCTCCGCTGCACAGCCCCCCGGGTCAGCACCCCGGACGAGGCTTCTTCCATGGCGTTTAGCGCCCGCCGGCCGCCCGGGCCTCGGGAAAACCTTGCTCCAACAGCCAATCGCAGGCCCGGGCCTGCCCCCGCCGCCGCTCTCAGCCAATGGAGAGTGCGAAATGCCGTGGGCGGCTCCTTCCGGCCAGGATCAGACCGCGCTCTGCAAACGGGGCGCGTGGAACCGGAGTTAAATAACCGGAGGGGCGGGCCCTGGTGGGCGGGGTCTGGGAGAAAGGCGAAGCCGCCTGGATTCTGAGCCTACGGAGTTCTCCGCAAAGCTCTCTTCTCAGTAAACTGAGGTGCAGCCCGGACAGATAAAGCAGTCTACCAGACACCACCCAGTCAGTACACAGTAGCGATGAGCCCTCGAACTTGGCCACACAGTCCAGGGTAGCGGGCCCTGGAGGTCCCTGGATCCACAGTCTCCAACTAGCACCTCCAAATGCTGGGATTACAGGCATATGCCACCATACTCAACTCTTTTATTTTTTTAATTAAAATATAATTACATCATTTCCCCAGTCCTTTCCTCCCTCCCACCCTTGCTTGATCTCTCTCAAACTCATGATTTTTATTTCTTTAATTGTTGTTCCATATGCATGTATATATTCCAAACTATATAAACACAGCCTGTTCAGTCCCTCCAAATGTTACTTGTGAGTATATGTTTTCAGGACTGGCCATTTGGTATTGAATAACCAACCGGGAAGGGATTCTTCCCGGGGAAGACTATTTTCCCCACTCTCAGCATTCTGTAGTTGCCTGTAATTGTCTAGGGCCATATTAGTCTATGGGTGTCATCACCGTTCAGGCCTTATTTAAGCAATAAATTGTTGTGTTGATGCAGACTCGTGGATGCAGCTTCTCTGCCATTTCTAGGAGACACAACTAGACTTGAGGTCTGTTCACCAAAAGGGGAATCGTGTCTGGTACTGAATAACCTAGCCAACCGTGTGAGCTAGCAGTATCACAGATCTTGGAGAAGAACGGACAACTGACATGTCACTAAGGCAGCACAGTGCTGGCTTTTAACCCAGGACCTGGGCGTTCAAATACCGGTCCTCGGGCTTGCAAAGCTCACAGGCAAGCCGACTGAGCCAACTCTAGCTCCATTGATGAGGTTTGAATTTTGCTCTCCACACTGAAAAGTAATATTCAGAAGAGCCTAAAAGATAAAACTGTGGTCCCCATTCATGTATCGACAAGAGCTGACAACTGTCTTTTCTTGTTAACCGACAAAAGAGAGGTGAGGTAAAGGTGGGTCTTAGAAGGTCTCAGCGACAATGGGAGATCAGGATGGAAAAGGCAGGAGGGAGGGCATGGGGGATGGAGGACAGGGAGGCTCTCCTGGAGGGACTGTTTGCATCTATCCATCCTGTACGACTTGGAAACAGCTGGAATGGATCCCGTAAATTGATGAACAGGGATAGTTCCCTCCTGAACACATTTTCCCACCGCCAAGCCTGTGTTCTGCAGAAATATACCCAGTCGAGTATGCAGTATCCAGGAAGCAGCATCTGTCAGAGGGGAGGGTCACAGTGAACTTGATGTTCTATGTTCTGAGAGATGAGAAGCACCAGGAGATGAAGCTCAGCATCCCTCTGCAGCTTGCCCAAGCCAAGCTAACTGGGCCTCTTTACTACTGTTTTCAACCTTTGAGCTTTATGAGGCCCCCAAGCATCCATAAACGCCAAGGGTAGGGACAGTGACTAAGGTGGTTGGATGTGGGCTCCGGCTCTATTGCTGGCTAGCCAGTCGGACAGGGAAGAGGCACTGGGGAGCAGGATTATAGTGATCTACGAGACAGAGTTGGCAGGACACCTCTTCCCACTGATCCAGGGAGGGGAGCAGAGCTCTGTGTGGGGCTAAGACAAGGAAGGTAGCAGGTCACCCAAACTGGGGCCACTGTCTCCAGCTCCACACACAGTCAGCTAACATGAAGCCTCGAGGAAAGAAAAGAGCTGTCTTGATGGGAGTGGTCCCCACACACACACTCAGCCAACCTCCCACCTCTGTACTCCAGCCCCTCCTGAGACCTGTGCATCTGGAACAGAGTTACAGGTGGGAGAATAGAAGCAGTGGAATGCTCAGGTTAGGGTCTAATGACACCCCTCACCCCCACCAACAAGGGCACGATAATAAACCGGTCCTGTGACGATCATATGAGTGAGGGGGACCAGAGGCTCAGACTTAGATGGCAATGGTTATGTCACAGCCAGAGGACAGCATTCCATAACATGGTCTAGTTCTAGCTTGTCCCCTCCGTCTCAGCCCCCCCCCCCATAACACTCCAGTGATCAGAAGCAAGAGGAAAAAGGAGTGAGAGTGAGGGCTGGCGTGGGAGGCCAGGGGTCTGCTGCTCTGGTTGGGGCCTCCACTTCTCTCCCCCCGCTTCTTGATGACTGCAGGGTGAGTATCTGCCAGCAGGAGGATCTGATGGCAGGAACTGGCAGCCACCGGAGTCTACCAGAGGGTACAGAACAGTAAGACAGAAGCAGCCTGGATCTCTGATAGGACAGACACAGTATCAACCTGGACCACGGCGTGCAGGGTCTCCCAGGAGACCTGTTTGCTGCAAGCCAGCACATCCTCTGTGTCTACGATAATAGCTGACTCTAAGGTGATGTGTGAGCAACAGTTCTCGGGGAGAAACTGCATTTTATGAGATGACCTGATGATTAAAACTTTCTTGATTGAAAGGGCATTGGTGGCGCACACCTTTAATCCCAGTATTCAGGAGGCAGAGGTGGGCAGATCTCTGTGCGTTTGAGGCCAGCCTGGTCTATAGAGGGAGTTCCAGGACAGGCTCCAAAGCTACACAGAGAAACATTGTCTCGATAAAATGAAAGAAAGAAAGAAAGAAAGAAAGAAAGAAAGAAAGAAAGAAAGCTTCCTTGATTATTGAAAGTTACAACGTTGCAGGTCCAGGGTCTAATCACAAATTGCCTGGGCTGTCTCCGCCCCTGGAATAGCAGCACCTGAGCCCGCAGCAGAGGCCCCTTCTGTGCTGTAACCAGCTACCTGTTTCCAACAATATGTCTCAGCACGTCCTTCTGCACGAGAGAAGCTGGGGCTGACTTCAAGCTCCTGCTGCCTCGCCCAGCGTCCTGCCCACTGGAGGCTGTGTCTAGGCACCTGCTCAGCAGCTTGCCCAGTCAGGGGTTGATGGCTCCTGGCACACTCCAGCCTACATGCCTTCAACGAAGCCACCTGCTCCGTCTTCCGCAGTGAAAGGACACCACCTGGGATGTCTGACTTTGCATCCCCTGCCCCTTATTCTATTGCGATCACACAGTGGTGAGATGAGCGTCATGGGACGCCTGCCCACGGCAGAATGGAGCCATGTCATCACCCCGCAGCTTTAAAGAAACAGCTATGTCACGAAGAGGCAGAGTTCCACAAACCTGACGACAGACCGCCCGTGCCAAAGGGTCAAGGAAGTCCCTCTGTCTTAACCCTCACAGAAAATGCATCTGCCTCCTAGCGTTTGCATCAGCCTATTTCCCCCTCCCCCATCTGTCACCTAGTTATCCACCTTACAGGCCCTGTCTGCCAGCGTCCTGCAGAGTTCTCGGCCATTGAGTAGAATAGAAGATGGTTCATTCATGATTACGAAGGAAAGTCAACCCAGGGGCATGACCTTGGGATTACCCCCAGTGTCACAAAAGGTCCATGTCACCTTGGTGGATCCATTTTGTTGGACTCTGCTCCTATATCCTGGTGTTCCTGCCACCACCACCCTGTTGGGTGTCCTCACTCACCCCTCTTCTCTAGAGACCCCTTGACACTCCTCCCATATCACCAGACTAGCTAGCCTACATCCTGCAGACATCGTAGAATATACCTTCAGATAGTCATACATATTTAAAACATGTGTATGTATGTTGGGAGCAGTGAGACCCCAGATCCTGAATTTCTTGTAATCCCTTGATCTGAGTGCCTACAGCTGCTCTGAGCACGAGACCTTCGGGAGTTCCTGATGGCAGGAGAGTGGTTTCTGGTGGGTTTGGCTGGGGCGTGGCTATCTCTATATAATCTGTCCCTGAACACAATAAAGGGGGCATTCTTGGGGAATTCAAGGATGACCTGTGTCACTGTCTCTCTGTGTGTGTCTGTGTATTTTAACCTCCAGCCCCCTTGCCCAAAGCTCATGAACTGGGTGCTTGTGCACAGAGTGCAGACATGGGGGGGGGGGGCGCGGTGCGCGGCAATTGGTCCCAGCTGAGATATCGGGAACTAGGGAACACTGAGAGGTCGCCCTCAGAAGGTGAGGGTGGATTGGGGATATGTGTTAATCCTGACATCCTTGGCTCGGTTTGGCAGCAAATGGAAGTCCAGCTGAGAAAGAAGGGTAAATGAACAGGGTTGTCCCCAGCCGGAGGGGACGTATTATCGGGAAAAGATAGAATGTATATAGCTTAAAAAGATGAATGTGGGGGCTGGAGAGATGGCTCAGTGGTTAAGAGCATTGCCTGCTCTTCCAAAGGTCATGAGTTCAATTCCCAGAAACCACATGGTGGCTCACGTCCATCTAATGAGGTCTGGTGCCCTCTTCTAGCCTGCGGACACACACACAGAATATTGTATACATAATAAATAAATATAAAAAAATGTGTACAGATGTATGATATGCGGATTGTGTTGTCTTTTGTGTTCTGGACTAGAAAGACATTTGATTCTAGGAACTGCTAAGAAAGGTATCTTGACTTTAAAAATATGGGCTTAAGAATTTGATGTTTTGGAAAGGAGGTTCTGTTTTTGTCTCTACAGGCGACGAGAGCCTAAGGATTTATTTGATATTCATGTGGTTTGAATCCCTGAGACCTCCTGAAATGTTGCAGTGGAGTGTGAGCGGCGGCTCCAAGGCCAAGCAGCTCCAGGCGGGCACTGAGGGGCTGTGATGCGTGCAAACCCCAGGACCTGCCTCGAGGACCAACCAAGAATACTAGGCCCCGCTGAAGCGCGGGCCCCGACCTGGACAGGATCTGCCCCACCCCGCCGAGCCTCCACCTTCCAGCTCGGTGGGGAGGTGGAGCCTCAGTCTCTCCCCGGTTGCCACAACCGAGTCTGAGCGCGACTGGAAAATGGCACCAAGTTGCAGTAAATACCCCTAACAATGCGGCGTCCCCGCTCAGCAGGAAGTAACCAGACAGATTGACAACGCCCAAATTCCCTAAAAGATTGTTTAAAGTGGGGCCCCTTCAGTGGCTGCAGAGCAGCAAGCCTGCTTCCCTGAGTTCTGCTCCACTTCATGCACCAGTTTGGACCCAGACTGAATGCAGCTGGGGCTAGAAGGCAGCTGGAACAGAGCTTCGCTAGGTGGCTGTGGTGGAAGGCACATTGCCTCAGCCCAGTCTGTGCCTAGCCTGGCGGATGCCACAGCAGTGCCAAGAGTATCAGCAAACGCAACAAGAAGTGCTGGAGCTGAGACAAGCTGGAGCACAGACCCCACTGGGCTGCCCGAGAACGCAGCAGAAGGCAGTGGCAGTTCCAGGCTCTGCACTCCGAAGAGTCTGTGGCAGAGCGAATTTAAATCAAGAGACTGCCCTATTGTAGGAGCAGGTGGATTTATGGCTGGTACAACAAATGTCTTGTTCATTATTTCATTTGTATGACATTTGTTAATATTGCTAATGCCTCTTATGTGGTGAAACAACTCAATGGTTAACTTGAATAACCCTTGAAATGTTACAATTAGCACACCAGATTGTAACTGTTTTAGCCAAAGTGTTCCTTAGCAGAAGCAGGATCAGCTGGGGTGCTGGGGAAGCCAAAGAGGTGCACGAGCAGAAGGTGTCTTCCACGCACTCAGCTGACAAGAATGAATGTGCCACGGGGGTATGGCAGCTGGGGTATGTTATTTAGGGGACTGCTCCTGGGGTCATGGCAAAGCCACTCTTAAAAGTCCCGGGTCTGAAATGGTCACACACCTCTGTTCACTTGAGGGGACGAGGGTGTGTGGGAAATAGTATGAGGAACCAACAGTCTCTGGGATACTTGGATCTACCTGTCTGACAGGCTTAAGTTCTCTCTTGTGTTCCCTAAAAGCCAGTATTCTCCTGAGGAGATGCTGTCGCTCTCTCCTGAGTACAGGTTCAATCAAGTGACCAAAAGGCTGTGTGGTCAGGAGGGTCTTCTGTTTTATAAAAAATTTAGGGGGGAGATGTTGGGAGCAGTGAGACCCCAGATCCTGAATTTCTTGTAATCCCCTGATCTGAGTGCCTACAGCTGCTCTGAGCACGAGACCTCCGGGAGTTCCTGATGGCAGGAGAGTGGTTTCTGGTGGGTTTGGCTGGAGCGTGGCTATCTCTATATAATCTGTCCCTGAACACAATAAAGGGGGCATTCTTGGGGAATTCAAGGATGACCCGTGCCGCTGTCTCTCTGTGTGTGTCTGTGTATTTCAATCTCCAGCCCCTTGCCCGAAGCTCGCAAGCTGGGTGCCAGCGCACAGAGCGCAGACACGGGGGTGTGGTGCGTGGCATATGTACTTGTATGATATTGTTTTATAAAAATGGTGCCATATTGTAAAAATTATCCAATGTTTTGAGTTTTTAATCAGCAGTACTTTTTTTTTTTTTTTTTTTTTTTTTTTTTAGTTTTTTGAGACAGGGTTTCTCTGTAGCTTTGGAGCCTGTCCTGGCACTAGCTCTTGTAGACCAGGCTGGCTTAGAACTAACAGAGATCCGCCTGCCTCTGCCTCCCGAGTGCTGGGATTAAAGGCATGCACCACCACCACCTGGCAGTACATTTTTTTTTTAATTGAGCTTTGTGAGGACTGGAGAGATGGCTCAGCACTTAAGAGCATTTGCTGCTTTTGTAGAGGTCTTGGGTTTCCCAAGGCCTACATAATGGCTCACAACCATCTGTAACTTCACTTCTGGCCTCCAGGGGCACCAGGCTTGCACACAGTGCACCTACTTACATACAGCCAAAACACTCGCACACATAAAACAAGATAAAGCTAAATGGAGTCCATTGATTTATGTAGCTCTAATTTATCCCTTTTCTCTGATTTTGTTTTGTTTTGAGACAGGGTCTCTCTGTGTAGACCTGGTCTGTCACAGAGACCCACCTGCTTCAGCCTCTCAAGTGCTGGGATTAAAGACAAGGGCAACCACCGCCTGGCTTTGTCACTTTTAAAATGCTAAGATGAAGATCGTCATAAACAGCGTCCTGGGCACACATACTTTTCCTTTTATGGTAAACATAGAAGAGTTGCTGATGATAGTGCACGCATGCTTTCAGATGTTTTAAAACACACACACCACACACATGAGCACACATGCCACAGCACACTGCAGAGATGCAGAGAACAGTTTTTTAGCTCCAGTTCTTTCCTTCCACCTGTTGAGACAGTGTTGTCCACTGCTGCCGTGTGTGCTCTTAGCTAGCTGACCCACCAGCTTCCAGCCTATTGTCTCCGCCTCCCACCCACACTGTAGGAGCCCTGGAACTGTAGACAGGTGACCCAGCACCTGGGTTTTAAGTGGGCTCTAGGGATCCAAACTAAGGCTGTCAAGCTTGTGTGGGGCAATGATCTGCTTCGATTGCCAACTCGATACAATGTAGTGACACCTGGGAAAACAGTCTTATTGAGGGATTGTCTACACTGGGTTACACTGGGTCCGTGGATGGGCTTGTCTGCAGGGGAGGGACCTAAGTTAATTGACAGGGAAGACCTAGTCCACTGTGTTCAGGGGTCCTGAACTATATAGAGAAGAGAAATGGAACTGAGCACAGGCAAGTAACCATGTGAGCTTCTTCTCTGCTCTTCACAGTGTGACAAGACCCTGCCTCAACTTCCCCACATGACAGATACTAGCCTGAACCTGTAGGCCCTTTCTCCCCAAGTTGCTTTTTGTCAGGGTGTTTTATCCTAGTAGCAGGAATGAAACCAGGACAGTCAGCAAACATTTTTACCCACGGAGCCATCTTCCTAGCCCCACATTTTCATTTTGCTGGTTTTTTTTGTTTTTTGTTTTGTTTTGTTTTGCCTCTAAGTCATTGGTACTGGACTTGCTTCCCACTCCCCTGATAGGTGGACGCCAGGTAGAGTTGTTGGTTTGTTATCACATTGAACAATCTTTAGGATTGCCCAGGCACCTGGACACAGCAGCTCCTCCGTGGCAATTCCAGGGGGTTCTCTCCCCTCTGGTGGGAGGCACCTGCTGCACAATGCGGGTTTTCCTCCTGCATACACGAAGGGAGCACATGCATGTACGGCTTCCCTGAGCCCTTCATGAGGCTCACAGAGCAGGGTTTGATATTTCCACATGTCCAAGTTGTCTCCCGTTCAGCATGGCTGTCCCTACCTCAGGGTCATCCCTGGCAGGCTCCGCCCCTTCAGATGCTCCTGGGGGATGCATTGGTCATCCCTGCTAGGCTCCACCCCTTAAGATGCCCCTGGGGGGTGAGTTTGTTATCCCCCCCCCTTCAGCTTCCACCTCCTTAGACACCCCTGGGGAGGTGGGTCGATTTTCCCTTTGGTTAAGGACTTGGGATCTCACTCTTGCTGAGCCATTTTTTTTACTTCAAATTTTCCTTGAAAAATGTTTATTTCATCAAGGTTTTTAATACAGGGTTTTAAATTACTCTTGCTCATACTATTGAATCCTTTGATTTAAAAGAAAAAAAAAGCGCCCTAGTCCCCGTGTGCACTCTCTACGCACAGACCTGTGTCCGTGTCTGTCTCTCTCTTTTTCCCCTTTCTTTCCTGATTCTTTTTGTTGGCGGACCCTCCTCTTTTTGTTTGTTTTCTGTTTCTCTAATTTCTGCCTTTATGGTCTCGCCTGCCGTTTTCTTTGGATCTGTTTTCTTGTTTTCTTCCTCTTATTTCGAAAGTGGGAAGTTTGTCTGGCCTGCATAGTAAACAGCTCTGGTTTCGAGGTGAATTTTGAAGAGAATGGCTTAGTTTGGTTTGCTTTCTTGTTGAGTTGTTATGTTATTGGTTTATTTTGTTTGTTTTTTAGAGACAGAGATCCTCTGTAGCCTGGACCGACCTGGAACTCAAATTGTAGCACAAGCTGGCCGTGCGCTGGGAGCAAACCCTCCTATCTCACCAGCCTCATAGCTAGCATTGCAGGCCACCAGCCCTGACCCCACTGGCTCTGTTCCCAGCATCTACACGGTGGCTCACACCGTCTTTAACTCTAAGTGGTCCCATATCTCTTCTGAATTTCACTGAGTGTTTCAGAGGATTCGACCCCTCTCATGAGCTCCTGAGATTTATTACTACATTTATTTGTGTGTGTATGTGTGAGTATGTGTGTGGTATGGTGTGTGCGCGTGTGCACACATGTATTCAAGTTTGCATGCTAAGGTGCATGTGTGTAGATCAGAGGACAACTTGCAGAACTCAGTTCTTTCCTTGCACTATGTGAATTTTGGCGATTCATTCGACTCAGGTCTCTCTCTCTTTAGATTCATTTATTGTGTATACAGTGTTCTGCCTGCATGTCTACCTGCAGGTAGAGAGGGCACTAGATCTCACTATAGATGGTTGTGAGCCACCTCTGGTTGCTGGGAATTGAACACAGAACCTCTGGAAGAGTAGCCAGTGCTCTTAATCACCCCACCCTTCTTTCTACCATCGTTCTCAGTTTGCTCTCCTGCCTAACCTTATCCTGTTCAGCTATTGGACAGTCAGCTTCTTTATTAAACCAATCACAGTAACATATATATTCACACAGTGTAAAGGAATATTACACATTTGACTGCCGGACAGTCAACCACAATTTTACTATCTTAAAATTAAAACCTTCCTTTTTAATTAGACAAAAAAAATGGAAATGCTGTGGAATAATTCTTTTGTTCACTGTGAGTACATATTATTCTCATTGGTTAATACCAAGCTGACTGGCGATGGTTAGACAGGATTTTCTGGGCAGAGAGAATGCTGGGAAATAGGGCAGAGTCTGAGAAGTCTCAAGAAGTTGCCAGCAGACACAGAGAGAAACGAGATGGGCATGTCATACTAAGAAAAGGTACCAAGCCACATGGCAAAGTATAGATAAGAAATATGGGTTAATTTAAATGTAAGAGTTAGCTAGTAGTAAGCCTGAGCTATTGGCCAAGCATTTATAATTAGTACTAAACCTCTGTGTATTTATTTGGAAGCTGCTGGTGCAGAAGGAAGACTCCAGCCACACCAACCCTG
This sequence comes from Alexandromys fortis, assembly GCF_014885135.2. Taxonomy (NCBI): domain Eukaryota; kingdom Metazoa; phylum Chordata; class Mammalia; order Rodentia; family Cricetidae; genus Alexandromys; species Alexandromys fortis. The sequence continues at coordinate 11,142,896 of NW_026067918.1, read as the reverse complement.
GTGCAGTGACTTTCATTCCTGGCATTCATTACTTACCAGTTCTGATACTTCACCTATCAATTGCACGCCTCCCTGTCGATAGCAACCTTTAAACAGCAGCTTCATCTTTCCCTCTCCAATCCTGGCCTCATCATTGACTTTTCTTGCCTTGGTGATCTGTGTTCACCCTCCAGACCAACCTTAAATATTAGGGTGCTGGTGTGGCTGGGAGTGGAGCTCAGTGGTGGAGCCATCTGCAGCTGTCAGTCACAGGCAGTTAGGTCAGACGCAGAGAGAGTCAAGGAATGCTGGTAAGACAAATAGCCATTAGGTTCTGTTCCTGCAACATTCCAACACTAGTGCAGTCGCTGAAGTTCTAATCAGTGTTGTTAGAAGGTGTGGGTCTTTCCAGGAGCCTGCCTTCATGGAATAAACCCAGTTTACTCAAGATGTGTGCTTTTCCTCTGTGAGACTGTGCTGCTCAGGAGTGTTCTGCATCCACTCAGAGATTCTCCTTTCTTGAAATTTTCTCATCAGGCTTTGGAATCAGGCTCTTTGAGGAACACTTCATTAAAATGGGGAAGATCTCCTTTTCCCTTTCCTGGAATAGTTCATTCAAGATTAACATCATTGTTCTGTAACTTAGTTTATTCATATAACAATTGGGTCCAGAGAGGTGGCTCAAGGGTTAAAAGTGCTTGCTACTCTTGACGAGAGCTAGGTTTGGTTCCTAACACACACATGGCTGGCTGCTCACAGCTACTGTAGCTCTGGTTCCAGGGAACCTGGCACCCTCTTCTGGCCTCCACAGGTACTGCATGCACATGGTGCACATACTTGCAAGCAAAACACACACACCTAAGATAAATATGTTTTCAAACGATAGTCTGTGCTGAGGAGTTTCTTTTGTGGAAGCTTTTAAATTACAGCTTGCACTAGATATTTCCAAAACTATCCAGATGTTTCTGTGCTACACTAACTCAGGAATTGTGGGTTTCTCAGGGGTGTCTATCTGTTTTTCAAGCTCACTGGCTGGCATGAAGGACTGCTATTATTCATTTATATTCCATATTGGTAGACTGCAATGATAGGGTTTTTTGTTTGTTTATTTTGCTTTTTTTTTTTTTTGGTTTTGGTTTTCAGAGACAGGGTTTCTCTGTATAACTATCCTGGCTGTCCTGGAACTTGCTTTTTAGACCAGGCTGGCCTGGAACTCACTGAGATCTGCCTGTCTCTGCCTCCTGAGTGCTGGGATTAAAGGTGTGTGCCACCACTGCCCAGCTATGATACTTTTTTGAAATGAGTTTCCTGTTCCGATATTTTTATGAGTCCATGATTCTCTCCATCTCTGTGTCCCTTCCATGATGTGGGAGTGGTTTCTTATTAATAAAGAAACTGCCTTGGCCCATTTTATTGGATAGAAAATTAGGTAGGCGGAGTATACAGAAGAGAATTCTGGGAGAAAGAAGGTTAGAGGAAGAGTCGCCATGATGCTCCCACTCCAGACAGAAGCAGGTTAAGATCCTCCCTGGTAAGCCAGCTCGCGGGCTACACAGAATATTAGAAATGGGTTAGAACAATATGTAAGAGCTAGCCAATAAGAAACTGGAACTAGCCGGGCCAGGCAGTGTTTGAAAGAATACAGTTTCCGTGTAATTATTTCAGGGCATAAGCTAGCCATGCGGGCGGCCGGGTGCAGGGGACGCAGCCCTGCCGCTCCTAATTTCAACACTTCCATGCTCCAAATCCACAAAATCTGCATGCTCAATTATAGGATGAATTCCATATCTGATTCATTCCCACCAAGGCAGACTCCTGCAGGCAGCCTCTTGCAGGCAGCCCTGACCGGGTGGACATTGACTCGGCTGTGTGATCAGGCGAGATCCAGAGACAATACAATAAGCATGAACTAACAGGCCCACGTGTCACTTCTGGGTCCCTGAGAGAAGGATGCAGACAAGTCTGGATGGAGACCACTGACATCACCGCTCCACTAGCAGATGAGGGGGTGGGAGGGGGGAGAAGGGAAGGAAGAGAGTGAGAGAGAGGAAACAGGAAGACAGTGTAGGCAGAGACAAAGTTAGGATGGAGAGGCGAGATGAGAGGGGAAAGGAGGGAAAGAGCCTGCGACTGCTGTCACTAGGTCCCTAGGGTGTCCTCACGCCTTCCCTGGAGCTGTGCGGTGCAGGCTCCTCAGAGCAAACACACAGCGAGAGAACTCGGTGATGCCCCCTGATGCCGCCGCCCTGGGGTTTCCAGTGGTCAGCAGCTGCAGAGCTCACAGTGAGGAAGATACGAAAGGACAGACCTCATCATAATCAACCACTCAGGAAGGGAAGTCTCAACTAGGCCAGAGGTGACGGGGTGTGACTGGGCTGCAAATAGCTTAGGTCTGAACCCCAGATGGCTGTGGAGGCCAATCTCTGCACAAAACACATCCGGTCGGTGGCAGCCCTCACCACCCTTGCCCTCTGTGTGACCCAAACCCCACGCTCTGAGCAGTACCTTCCCCTGCATGACTGTTCTGCTGTGCGTCTTTATGATTTCCCTTTTCATGTGTGAGTGTGTGGTGGGTGAACGTGTGTGGAATATACATATGTTTGGGGGGGGGTGCTCAGGTGGACGTCAGAGGATAGCCGGCAGGAGTCGATTCTCCTGGCTTCAGGAATCAAACTCAATGGTCAGGCTTGGCATCAGCAAGCTCTGACCCATCTTGCCAGTCCTAATATCCTTTAAAAAAAAAAAAAAAAAAAAAAAAAAAAATTCTCTCTCTCTCTCTCTTTTTTTGTGTGTGTGTGTGTGTGTGTGTGTGTGTGTGTGTGTGTGTGTGTGTAAAACATGCAAGTCTGCAAACATGTCTATCATCTAGAGGGAGGGGAGGACAATGGGAATCCTCCTTTTATGGAGCTTCTGCATTACTCAGACATGTCTCTCATGGAAACTGGAGTTCTCTGTACTTCAACCAGGCTGGGGCCAGTGAGCCCCAGGGATGGCTTCCTTTCTTTAAAAAAAAAATAGATGGATAGACAGACAGACAGACAGACAGACAGACAGACAGTGTGGTGTTTGGGAGGGAGTTTCACAGCGCACATGCAGAGGTCGGAAGGCAGTCTGCACGAGTCAGGTCTCTCCTTCCATTGGATCCCAGGGACCACACTTATTCTGCTGGGCTTGGCTGCAGATGTCTGTACCTGGTGAGCCATCTTGCTAATTCCCCATTGATCTCTGTCTTACCTACTCTACCTCCCAGCACTGGGGTTGCAGGAATGCCTGGCGCCACCCAGCTGTATGCATAGGTACTGGGAATCCAAACTCTCGTGGGCATTCGCAGTCAGCAAGCATGCTCATCCACAGAGCCACCTCCATTCGGCTGCACTGCCTCACACTGGGAGGTGACAGCCTCTCCCACAGCTGGCTTCAGTAAGCCACATCTTCCCTCTTGTTCCTCAGACCATCTTGTTGGGTGTTTGATCGCCTGCTGATGCTCTCTGTATCTTCTATGGCCTGCTTGTCTGTCTCTGCTACCGTCTTTATAAGGAGGTTTTACAGCTGACCAGCAAATCCCGGGGAGCCTCCTGTTGGCCCCCTGGAACTGGGATCACAGAGACATACCATGGCAACCAGTTTCTGTATATGGATTCTGGGGAATGAACTCGGGTCTTCATGCTTGCTCAGCGGGCACGTTTGGCATCATCAAGACATGAATATTAATATGTTCATTTAAGATGCACAGTTCAGCGGGGCATGGTGTCACACACCTGAAATACCAGCCCCTGAGAGGCAGAAACAGGAGGATCAGTAATTCAAGGTCAGCCTTGGCTACTTTGCAAGTTCAAGGCCAGTTCATCTTACGTGAGACTGTCTCAAATAAACCAAAAACGTACTCAGTTCAGTGGCATTTAGTATACTGGCAGAGTGTGCAGCTATGACCACGATTCAGTTTCAGAATAGTTAATCACTCCAGATGAAAGTCCCATTAGTGGCCATTCTCTGACTGTTCTCCAGCGTACACAGTCCGGGTGGCCCATGGTCTTCCTCTGTGCACTCTCTCTTCTGGACACTCCTCACATGTGAAGCGGCGCCCTGTTGTGACCCTCTGCCATGGCTTCATCCGCTCAGCCTATCTGAGGCCCATCGCTTGCGGTGGCACAGGGTAGCAGCTCACCCCCTCTACTGCTAAGCAACCGGCCTCTTGCACGGTTACCTCACCGGCGTGTGTGGCTTCTGTTTGACTCCAGTGTGGTGCTGCCTTGAGCCCGGATGCACGACATGGGAGCCTGTTTTTGTTCCTCTTCATCATGCACTTCTGAATCACAGCAACTCTATATTTAACATTTTGAGGAACTTCCAAGCTGTTTTCCAAGGTTGTTGTTATTATTATTATTATTTGGCAAGTGCTGTTCACTTAGAATCGGCAGCAAGCATAACCACTCTGCCATGCCCCACTCACTGGCTCCTGCATTTCCAGCTTGTCCTTTCTCCATCACCATGCCCACTCCGGAATACTTGCTGCAAGCTCTGTGCATTTGCCAAGGTCCTCCCTCCCTCCCTCCCTCCCTCCCTCCCTCCCCCCTCCCCTTCCTGTTTGGGCTCCCACAAGTGTGTGTGTATGTGTGTGTGCTTGCGGGGAGCAGAGGATCTTTTGAAGTTGCTTTCCAGTTTTTTTTTTAATTGTTATTTGACAATTTCATAGATGTACATAAAGCATTCTGGTTACTCTCTCCATTCACCCTCTCTTATCCAACGTAAACCGCCATCAAACCCCACCCCCAACACAGGCACGCATGCACGTCCCTCTCCCAGATTCTATGACTCTTGGTTTTGTTTTGTGACCCATTTAGTTTCTTCAGGACCACAGTATTTGCGCAGCTTGACATGACTCCAGCTGGCTTCGTCAGGACTGCTGTTTTGTTGTCCGGGTACCCTGGAGCCACCTCTACCCTGTAGGACACACTAAATCCTGAGGGTAGTTTAGTGCGCCAGCCAGTGGTGCCCAGTCTGTCATTTGACCGTCACTGAACAGGTTAACAGTTTCAAGAAAGGCCAGTGTATTCTGGTCACACCTGACTCTGTCTAGCTTAACACCCGTGTCAGACAGTTGCCGTGACAGCCCAGCTGGAAGATGTAAATGAAGGATGGTTTATCTGGGTGCCTGGGTTCAAAGGACGGTTCCCATCCTGGAGGGTAAGATACGGATAAGCAGCAACAGAGAGGAGCCATGACAAGATAAACCCCAAAGGACACAAGTCCTGTGACCCACTTCCATCGGACACCCGCCGACAGCCTGTCTGAATTATGAACCCATCAATGGATTGCACTGATTACCAGAGCCCTGAGGAGCGACAGGCCCCCCAAACACACCCAAGAGAGCCTTGGTCATCTCCTGAGAATGTTTTCATTCAATCAAGCCGACGGTCAAAATCAACCAGGCAGGATGCGAGGTCCCACCTCTGGCTTCGCAGAGCTAGTGCCCACCTGTCTTGCTGCCACACAAGACATGCTTCTGTTAATACCTGCTTCGTGGTCCTGACACTGTCTCTAAGGGTGCACCTGGTCCTTGTGCACCTGGCTTGGTTTCCCTGAGGTCTCCTGCCCTCTCCTCTGCCTTCACCCTCTCCGAGCTTGCTCCTGGGCACTTTCTTCTGACTCATCTTCTTGTTTGCTGACTCTTTCTTCACCTTTGTATATTTATTGTATTCTGTGTGTAATTAAATTTGTCCATAGAGTTCTTGGTTTTCATTCCTTTAGTTTTCCACTTGTAGTGTTTTCTGTATGGTTCCAACTCATCGTTCTGTTCTCTGCTACAATCCTCAGTCTTCCTCCATCTCTCTGGCTGCAGCAAGTGTATTATTTTAAATGTTGGAGACAGCCCTGTGTCCTCCCCCTGCCTGGTGAGCCTGCATGTGTTCATGCGCCTGTCCTTAGCAAGCAGGCCTTCCAGCCGCGTGGACTTTAACTTAGCGGCATCTCCGTGGAGCAGTCAGAAGGGCATTTTCTCTGGCGAGGCAGGAAACATTCCAGACTCCCTAGAGCACACGGGTTTCGAGTCCCATTTGTAGGATTCTCTGAAGTGCGGCCTCTTGTCTGCTCCGGCCATCTGTTCCAGGAGAACTGGGCCGGACTCCATCCTGTGCTGGGCTGGGAGGGGTTGGACGTTAGGGCACTCGAGGTCACTCTGCCTTTCTGATCCCTACCCAGTAAGGCAGGGATTTGAGAGAGAAAGGCACGGTCTCCATTACTTGTTCCTCTGGAATGTTCCCCTGGCCCCTGCATCAGCTTCTCAAACTTGAGTGATCTCACATACTAGATGTTGAAAACTGCTTGTTCAGTAGTGTTCTCGGAGGGGCTACCCCTTATGCTCCTGTCCTACCTTACTGGCTGCTGACTCTGCCTCCACCTCAGTCAAGTCATGATGGGTGGATGCTGAGGATCATAACTCAGAAGCAGCAGGATTCTCCAGCCCTCAACTAAGACGTGCGGAGAACCCGACCATGTGTGTAAAAGCATATGTGTGGTATGCGTGACAGTACGTTAATGTGTGTGTGTGTATTTGGGTGCATGTGAGAATATGAACGTGTTTATATGCTCATGTGTATGTGACTATTCTGTTATACAACCCAGCAATGCAAAGTGTGTGTGCAGTTCCAAGGTCCCAATTAGTCACAGTGTTGTATAACCATGGTTGGCAATCTTAGAATGTTTTCATCAAACAACAAACCAACCAACAAACAAACAAAACCAACGCAGACCAGATGGTGGCAATCCTTTAATCCCAACACTTGGGAGGCAGAGGCAGGTGGATCTCTGTGAGTTCGAGGCCAGCCTGGTCTACAAAGGAAGTTCCAGGGCAGCACACATTGGCTGTTGCTCTCATTCTCCCTGACCAGCCCTGGAGATGCTGGATCAACTTTATAAGATTTTTCTTGCTCTTGCAGAGGACCTGGGTTCAGTTCTCAGAGCCAACAGCTCACAACCATCTGTACTCCAGTTCCAGGGCCTCTGAAGCCCTCTGCTGGCCTTTGAAGATACTCACACATGTGGTGGGTATATATGCATATAGGCAAAACACTCATACAGATAAAATCAGTCTTAAGAGGGGCATCAGGGCACCAGGGCACATGCCTGTAATCTTGGCACTTGGAGGCTGAAGTCAGAGGACTGACTGCCCCAAGTTTGAGGTTTGAGACCAGCCTGGGTTACAGTATTAAAATATAGTCTATAAATAAACCCAGTATAAAATACAGTCTACAAGTAAATAAATGGCGAAAGCAGAAACACTGACTTCTGAGCACGGTGTGGCTGTTGCACTCTTGGAGACAACAGTTGTGATTTCTTGTACATGATTGGGCCTGCAGTACTCAGTCATGGGACTGGGAAGGAGTCTCCCAGCCACACCCCTCTCTGAGGATTTACACCTAGGATATGTTCTTCACTTACGGTAGGATGTTCATGCTCCTATAAACAACCCTACTGAGACTCATTTGGACACACACACACATACACACACATATACGTGCGCACATACACACATATACACATACACAATACACGCATGCATACACACACATAAACATATACACACATACACACATATACACACATACACAAATACACATACATACATATACATGTACACAGATATACACATACATGCACGCACACTTCACACATATACACATATGTACACACACATACACACATATACGCACATATATACACATATACACGCACACACATACATATATGCACACATGCATACATAGACACACATGCATGCACACATGCATGCATACATACACGCATATACAACACATATACATGCAGATATACACACATACATGCACACGCACACACATATACACACACATACATGCACAGAGTAGGAAGAAGATGGAATTAGTCCGAGTAAAGGGGAGCAGGAGAGGACTCTGGGGACTGGATATGATGAAATACACTGCACATGTATGCAGTTGTCATAAGGAAACTCTTTATTATATATAATTAACATATGCTAACACTTTGAAAGGTCAGGCGTGTTGGGGCACACCTGTAATCCTGGCATTCAGGAAGTGGAGTCAGGAGGATCAGAAATTCAAGGTCAGGCTTATTCATACATAGTGAGTTCAAGATCAGCCTGGCCCACATGATACCCTTCTTAGAAAAGGAAAAAGCGGGGGGGGGGGCGGGGGAGGATAGGGAAAGAATCAAATGGGCCCCAGAGCAAATGCTGCCTTCTTCCCCACGGTGGCCAGGACAACTGTAGATTGCCTGTACCCAGGTCACAGGACAGGGGAGCAGGCAGCCAGTGGCCCTTGAATGCGGCCAACACATTCCTTCCACGCCCCTTTGGGAAAAGCACCGGGCCCCACTTCCAGGCACCTGCAGGGCCTGTCTCTGTCCAGCAGCCTCCACACTGTGGAGAAGGGATCTCGCTTTTTCATCAGGGCCCTTGTCCACCTGCTCCGTTTTGGCCCCATCCCAAGACTGGGCACAGCCACATGGGCTCCCGGCACCAGCGTGGCCACATGGGCTCCCAGCACCAGGCAAAGTCAGAAGACCAGCTGTTTGCCAAGCTGCTGATTCAAGCTTCCAAGCCAGCTGCCAGTAGGTGGAAAGGAGGGCTGCCTGCCAACCTTGTTGGCCAGGAGAAAGAAGAAGTGCCTACCCTCCACTGCGGGGCCAGAGAGGGGCTGTTAACAGTGTCCAAGCCCATGAGCCGTCACAAGCTTCACTGTGATCCCCAAAACACACACACACCCTGACCTCTGGCGCCTGTCAGTGTGTCCATTCACAAATCCCTTAGCAGGTGTGTTTAAGTTAAATCTGGAGCATGAATCCGAAATTTAGGGGAGACCCTAAATGCAGCTCTAAGTGTTCTTGAAAGGCGCTGTGGGAAGCAGGTCACTTGGAGTCAGGGCAGGAAGACTGATATGGTCCCTCCCTCCAGGCAAGGAAAGCCTGCAGTCACAGGTGGCCGGAAGTGCCCTCCCCCACCCTTGCTAGGAGCACTACGTTGCTCGCTCACACCTGGATTTTGAACTCTGACCTCCAGAGATTTGTCTGTTTGAAGGCACCTGGTTGGTTTCTGGATTTTCGCACCACAGTCCCAGGATGGTCATACATATCCGGGCTGCAGTGCAGGCCAGGAGGCTACCCGCTCTGCTAGTCCCAGGGCCCCGCACTCCAGCACAGAAGAACAAACTATGTCCTGTCGCTATCCGTGAGTTCCCAGACCCTGTCCACACACCAAACAGCTACTGAACCATACTCAGGAAATACACATCTCCCTGGTAGGAACTGGCGTTTTGGGCCCTGAGTACAAAGCCAAGGGCGCAATTGACCTTTAAAAGGCAGAAAGTGGCTACTAGATAGAATGAGGAAAGGAGGAAGATTCTATCCAGTGAGCAAAGAGGCCAGCTTGCTGTAGGTCGCCATGGCAAGTTTAATGTTTTCTGGACAGAGCAGGGCAAAGCCCAGGTGGCAGTGGGCGTCTGTTGCAGGCACACCCAGGGGACCTGGCTGGCAGAAGCCCCTTCAGAGGTGGTCTCTGCAAACACTGAGCCCCAACAGTCAGACGCCCAGGGCCAGCAGGCAGCAGCAAACAAGACTTGATTGGCACAAAATAGCCAGTACCCAGGCCCTGGTCATCAACACAGACCGAGATGGGCAAAGGACACGGGTTCTCTGAGATCTGAGAATCAGCCCTGAAGCTGTCCCTGAGTCTGGTGGCAGGATATGAATTTCATGTTTCCTCTTCTACCACATCAGAAGTGACCCAGACATGGGTAGGATGTACTCTTTAGCTTTGATTGGCTCTCCCCAGCTCCAGGACCACGTTGCCATAGGTTGGCTAGAGCTACGTCAGGCTAGGTGTCCTGTCAGACTCATCAGCTCCTGCAGGCTAACGTATCAAGCACCCAGACAAGACACCGAACCAGCGAGAAGATGGGAGACAGGCTGCTGAGGGGCAGCTAGATGGACCCCAAATCAAAGGCCTGCTGCCTTCCGTGGCTGATCCATCTGGAAGGAGAAATGGCGAACTGGTCCCACAACAGGCAGGGGGCCAACCCGCTGGGGTTCCAGAGCAACCCAGGGAAGTGGAGGAAAGCCAAGAGGTGCTGGGGTGCGCTAGGAGCTTTCCTTCTTATAGAGAAATCTGCAGGTACAGGAATCCCTGAGGTCCCCAGCCTCTGGCCAGGAGCCTGTGAGTTGGAGCGAGCCAGATACTGCCCCCAGTTCGGAGTCAAGAACAGTGGGCCTGCTGCCCCTCTTGGGAGCTGACATTTGTTGCCCTGCCCTCACCCTTTCACTATTGTGGCTCAGAAAGACTGACAGGCCCCTGGGCAAGGCTGCAGCAAGTCCACAGAGTTTGGAGGTCAGTCCTGCTGTCCTCAAGAAAGCTCGTGCATGGCCTAATAGAGGGCTCCTTCATTGTCATCCATGGATACATCCAATGAATCCTTTAGATCCATTCTCTCTCTCTCTCTCTCTCTCTCTCTCTCTCTCTCTCTCTCTCTCTCTCTCTCTCAGAGCCAGCTGGCTGAAAGGCCAAAACTAACACTGCTTTCCTGTCTCTTCTCTGTTTTACTTTGTTGCTTTTAAACCCGTGGCATTTATTTAATTATGTCCAGGAATGGGAACACACAGGGGCTGTGCTCTGGAGCACCCTGTGGCCGCAAGACACACACCACAGGGTCGTCTAAGGCTTTGTACACAGGAGCTGGAGGTCCCCCAACGTCCTCACAGGCACCCCGCCCAATGATTTCATCCATGGAGAGCAGCAGCCAGACCTGGGATCACACGGCCCTTTGGGCTTCCCAGCGGCCACGGGCATCTTGTCAAAAAAAACAAAACTGAGAAAACCGAGGCCAAAGAGGCCAGGACGGAGAGGAGAGGCAATGGGATCAGCCTGGGGCAGGACTCCAGTGTCCACGGAATGCAGGGATGGGCAGGGGTGACAGGCGAGGAGGTTATCAGTCTGGGACAATCCTGCGGAGGGTGGCGGCTAGGGCTCGAAGGCTGGCTTGACCAGGTAACCACTGAAGGTGATGTAGGTGTCGAACTCATCGCTGAAGATGGCATTCTCCCGCTCGCCCTTGAAGAGACGCACCCACACCTCATCCTGCTCCCGCAGCTCCAGCATCAGGCTCTGACTCTGCATGATGCTCCGGTCGCTCACCTGCGCATACAGGATCACCACCTCCTCCTCGTTCTTCATGACGTGCAGGTACGTCTCCTTCTGGTTCCACGTGTGCACGTTGAGGCTGAAGAAGTAGATGCCTGGCACGTAGCAGAAGAACTTGCCCGTGAACATATTGAAGTGTTCGTAGAGGTTCACAAACTGCGTGTCAAAGACCACGGGCTGGAAGTAGTCGTTACTGTGCAGGGGCTTCTTCCGGCCCACGGAGAAGGCTGCGTAATGGCTCTTACAGCGGTCTCCAGGAGCCCCCATGGACCCCTTCTGCCCTTTGGGGCCAATATGGCCCCTGGCACCCGTAGAACCTGTTTTACCATATTTCCCCTGGAGGCCTCGATCCCCTCGGTCACCTTTCTCACCTAAGGGAAAACAAGAAGGGATGAAGCCCCAATAGAGGTCAGTCATGTGACTCCACATCCCAGCCCTGACCTGGGCATCCTGCCTAATGCCCCTTAGCAGGAGGCTGCTGGGCGAGGGGACAAGGGTTGCTCTATTTTCAACCAGGAGGCAAGCCTTTTCATTTCCTTTCTGCAAAGTCCTGGCAAAGACAAAGGAACATATGGGTTTGTCCACCAGCAACAGGCTCCGCGGCCAGGCCTAGGCTCACTCTGAGAAAATGGACTGCAGATGCCAGAAGTCAGAGCAGGTCCAGGCTGCGAGTGTCCCCTGGGGTTGGGTGACGTTATCTAGAGGGAGGGCACAGCACTGCAGAAAACGAGCTTGGGCACTGTGTCAAAACAAAGAGCTTCGAAGGTCTGCAAGGCCCATGCACACAGGGTGGAGGCGGAATCCCCAGGCCCCTCCTTATGTATGTGCATGTGTGGTGTTTGTGTCCACGTGTGACATGCATGTGCACACACCCGACAGGCACGTGGAAAGGCCTGAAGAAGATGTTGGGTGTCCTCTTTTCTCTTTCAACCTCACCTTTTTTTCTCTTAATTTATTTATTTTTATTTTATGTGCATTGTTTTTTTTTTCCCCGTGGATGTAGGATTCCCTGGAACTGGAGTTGCAGGCAGTTGTGAGCTGCCATGAGGGTGCTGGGAATTGAACCTGGTCCTCTAAAAAAGCAATCAGTGCTCTTAACCACTGAGCCACCCACCTTACCTTTTGATGTCAGGTTCTTCATTGAATCCCACTGCTTCAGAAAGCCTGGATTCTAGGATCTGCTTGACTCTGCCTGACTCTGCCCCTCCCCGTGCTGGTTACAGGCACTTATAGATATGCCTGGTTTTTACGTGGGTGCTAGGGATTTGAACTTGGGTCTTCTTGCTTTCTCAGCAAGTGCTCTTACCCACTGAGCCATTTCTGTGGCATCCTGTGAGGTCCTCTTCTGCTCATGGAAAACAGTCAGACGACAGCCCTCTAGACGACAGCCCATCTCTGCTCTATCTGAGACCCCTGGTCCTACCCAGCCCCACTTAGCAGGATCTCCCTCTCCACCAATATAGAGCAGCCCCCCGGAAGTGCCCCCAGCCATCTCACCTTTCAGGATGGTGATGTTGATTTGGGGTGGTGGGATTGTCTGGTAGACAGGCGTGCCGGGGTCACAGCATCGGTAGCACCTGGACATGGGGAGGTCTTCGCCCTGGCTGGTGGTATGCTTCTCATGTGTTTCTTCATCCCTGAGGGAATAAACCACCACAAAATTATAAACTCTTCTGTTGCTGTGGACCAGGGCTTGGCTCCCCTTGGCTCGCCTTCCCCTGGATATGCAATACTCTGATTAGCATAGGCATGGGAGAGAATCCTGAAATCCTGACTGCAGATAACACACACACACACACACACACACGTGCATACACGCACACACATGCACATACATGCACACACACGCACATACATGTGCACATACACATATGCACACACGCAAACACACATGCACATGCACACCATCATAGTAGTGATATATACAAAGCAAAGACAAAGCAAAAGACAATGACCTCGAACTTCGATGGAGAGATCTTGCCTGCAGGACCAGGTCTTTTCATGGTCAGGAGCTGGGCTGTGAAGCTAGAGCACAACCTACCAGCAACTTCATTCGTAAACAATTTCACTTCATCTTCCGGTGCCCCTGGGCTACAGCAGCCGGTGGACAGCAATGGCTCTACACCGCCATCTCATGGCCACATGAGACATTGCACCTGAGAGGTGTCTAAGCTGGCCCCTCCCTCTCCCACCCTGATACACATTCCCCCCACCCCCACCCCCCAGGACCATCTGGAGCATGGATCCACACACATCCTGAGTTCAACCCAGTTCCTGGAGAAAGATTCACCCACACGTCTCTCCTAAGCTTCAGAACTCCTGCGGGAAGCCTCCATTCCACCCAGTTCAGCAGGCCCCACAGACGACGTCACGTGTCCAGAATTGAAGGCGGCCTCACAAAGACTCTTTCCTGTGACACCTGCTGTTTCCAAATGCTTTTTCTGACACGTTCTAGTGGCCCATAATGGAGCCTTCTGCATCCCTGAACTTCCCTCCATATACAGCACGTACGTCCTGGAGAGTCAGCCTCTACCCCAGGCACCCCCAGGCACCCCCAGGTTCTGACCATATCTAAGGCACCATGTGGACAGGACAGGAGCCCTGGAGTTGTCTTCCCAGCAGCGAGCCACTCTCTGATGCTTCTAGCATTCCTTCTAGAACACCCTCTGAAACAAACCTCTCCTGCAGACTCCTGGTCCCTCCAGGAGCCTGGATGGGAGTCCCCCTGGCACACACCCTGCTCAGTCACCTCAGCTTCACACTTCACATCCTCGCTTCCCAGACTCCAGCTCCCACCACCCCAACCACCCTCCCCTCCTGCACTACCCACCCACCTCTGCCTTTTCCTCCTGCACGCAGGAGGGCTCTGGTACCAGCACTGCGGGTGCGGCCCAGCTTCGGAGCCTGGATTGCGGTGTGTTTGTCTGTCTCCCTGTGGCCTTAGGGTTTCTAGAAGCCAGAGTCTGTCCTCCAAGTGCAAGTGCGGCTACAGGACTTAGGAGATGGCGTGACTGACAGCTGACAGCTGCTAATTAATCGATGTCGGCTGAATGAAAACAGGGGAGAGGAAGAAGAAACAAAGAAATGGGGTTTCTCGGCCCCAAATCCTGCCTGGAACCTTGAATATTAAATTGACCCAATGCTCAGGAGCGTGAAGAAATCCAAAGCCAGCGTGGAGCCTTGTGCAGACTGTTAGTATTCAGGCACTGTCATCTGGGGACCTGGAAGAGTGTTTCATGCCCTGCATCAGGCTTGTGTGCATGGCAGACAGTAGCCTGTCCCTTTAAGAAGACAAGCTCTGCCTACTCAAGTTCTCTCTTCTGAAGAGGCAGGCAGGTCTTTGCCTCTCTCTAGCTCCCCCCTCTACCTCTCTCTTTGTGTCTCTCTCTCTCTCTCTCTCTCTCTCTCTCTCTCTCTCTCTCTCTCTCTCTCTCTCTCTCTTTCTCTCTTCCCTTCCTATCCCCTTTAGCTCAATAAACTCCGCACTCAAGCTATGTCTGCACGGCAGTGTAGTCTCTCACCTGCCGCACTCAAGTCTGTCTGCATGGTGTATTTTCTCACCTGCCGCTAAGGTCCCAACTCTGGCTGTATCACAACATAGACCTCTAGAATGTCATGTTTGATGTCCCTACAAAGTATCTCCCGTAGCCATGGGTCTGTATATCACTGAGGGTCACAGACATGAAGGCAAGTGACGCCCTGACGAACTTTATAACCTTTGGAAGAAAGCTGACACCTGGCCTGCCTGGTCCACCCTCACCAGCACATTCTGACCTGGGAGGCAGACAGACTCCTTGGTGGGTAGACAGACAGAATCCCTGGTGGGTAGACAGACAGAATCCCTGGTGAATAGACAGACAACAGAATTCCTGGTGGGTAGCAGACAGGCAGAGAGGCAATGGCTAAGTACTAAAGGTGGCGAATTTCCATGGCTGGCTTCTTCATCCTCTTGACCTGAGACCAAAGCCTGACAGCTTCTGGAAAACCATTGAAGACTTTGGTCCCCCACCAGCAGGCCCCTTGCTGACCACCTAGATCAACAGATTCAAGGCCAGCTCAGGACGTGGTCACAACTGTCGTGGGCCAATCAACCATCCTGTCTTCAAACTGACCAAGCCTGAACTGGGGAGGAAAACTCCTGAGAGACTTTCAAACCTCAGTCCTGGAGAAGAGACAGGATGTTTTGGCTTCCAGAGATCTCCCTCTGCAAAGCAGATGTGTTTTGCATCTCTGTGTGCGTGCCTGCTTCCTGCGTGTGTCTCCTCATCCCCAGTAAATGCTGCTGCTGTCTGCGGTGTCTGAGATTTCTCTGCCGCCACCTGCTGTGTCTGAGATTTTTCCTGGTTTTTTGTCTGTTGTTTTAAGTCTTTAACTAGCAGAGAAAACAATCCTGATTAAGACCCCCTAGACGGGGGCTGGAGAGATGGCTCAGAGGTTAAGAGCATTGCCTGCTCTTCCAAAGGTCCCGAGTTCAATTCCCAGCAACCACATGGTGGCTCACAACCATCTGTAATGGGGTCTGGTGCCCTCTTCTGGCCTGCAGGCATACAGACAGAATATTGTATACATAATAAATAAATAAATAAATATTTAAAAAATAAAAAGAAAAAAAAAAAAGACCCCTAGACGGTATTGCCATCTTATAAGCGGATAAGTCTTTGAGGCCACTTGTCCCTGTCTCCTGCTTGCCCGCGTACCCAGAGCCCTGGTGCACTTTCCCCGGAGACTAAGCTAGAAGGCAAAGGCTTCTAAGCTGGAAGAACAGACCAGGTGCCTTTTTATTATAGACATGTAAAGTTCGTGCAGACTCGGCTACCCTGGGGTTAGAGTGAGGCTGGACCACCATCCTCAGAGTCAGACAAGATGCCCAAGTCAGCAGAAGAAGAAAGTCACTGTTAAAGGAAGCCGCTTGTTGGTTCCCAACTGCTCAGCCAAAAAAAAAAAAAAAAAATCACACAGAAACTGTATTAATTAAATCACTGCTTGGCCCATTAGCTCTAGCTTCTTATTAGCTAACTCTTTCACTGCCTCTCTGACCTCCAGGACCAACCTCCCTAAGGACCATGCCACAGCTTCCGCTTTGCCCCCGGCAGCTCTAGGCCATCCTGGAGTTCCCCAAACCTCACACGCTTGATCAGGTCAGCTCAGAACCCCTGCCAGCATGGAGTCACAGCCCCTCACCTCTTCTCATGGTCCAGAGGAGGTGGCAGCTCCTCTTTCTCTTCCCACTCCAGCTGTTCCTGCTGACCACGGGGCACAAGGCTCAGGGCTGGGCCCCAGGCAATGGCCAGCAGCAGGCAGCATCCCAGCGTGAATCCCCGTCCATAGGAGCCCATCTTTCTGCTAAAATACAAGGAGGGTGTCAGTTAGGAAGGAACTCTACAGAGAAACAACCGATGGTGAAGACTTTTTGCCTGTGCACGGTGAGCGTGCACACACGCACACACACATACACACACACACACTGGTCCACAGGAACTACAGACTCACTAAGCACAGTTTCACCTGCACCAGTCTCTCAGGAAGGTGGTCCATCACCTGCAGCCCCTGACAATAAGCAGAATAATCCCAAGTGAGTCCAGGGCAACTGCAAGTCCCTCCCCAGAGGGGTTTGTGGGCAAAAACTGGCTGCCGCTGTTTTCTGCCAGCAGGGGGCGCTGGGCGAGTGTTCATTTGCAAGTGATGCAGAGAAAGTCACCCAGCCAACTCTCAGCCCCCTGTCTCACAGCCCCTCTCCTGCCAAGCAAAAGCCTGAGAAGGACCCTCCTTTTCCGATATGGAGACCATCCTTCAAGACATTCCTCAATCCCAGATGCTTCCCCCACCACTGGCTAAAGAAAGTGAGGGGGCATGTACTGAGTACATGTTTAAATACTTTACTAACTTCCCATCATCTCTATCTAAGTGCATGGCCTGGGGAAAGCAGGACCAGGCCCTTTTCCCCTTTAGCTGCACACCACAGTCTGTGGTGCAGCCTTTGGTTTCTCAAACCTAGGACTCCTCTTAAACTTCAGCTTCTGGTTCAGCTACCCAGGGCAAGGCCTCGGGGTCTCTGTGTTTTCAGGATATCCTGGTACTGCCGAGAGTCTGCCGACAGATAACACTTTGCATGCCACCTTCTAGTCACCCCCCCACCCCCGCCAGCCCTGGAACCTGTCAGCAGGCCTGCATGCCTGCTCCTTAGTCTGGAGCACCTTTGTCCTGCTTGGATTGAAAAGCAGCGAAGGGGCCCCGGAAGCAGCACCAGGCACCCGGGCGCAAGTCTTGCGTCCTTGCAATTAATTCTTCGGGCCCCGTGAGGTAAGGGTAGGTCTGCGAACATGTCCTCATTAGTCACTCCTATCCCACCCAGGCCTCGTGTGATCCTGTGGCTAATCTTTCCAGGAGACGATATTCATTCATTAGTGTTCTGTGCATAATGAGAAGAGAGGGGGCTGGGATGATCTTCTGGTCCGCAAAGCGCTTGCCTTGCAGGCACAAGGAACTGAGTCCCTTCCCTAGAATCCACGTACAAAATAAAAGTAAATAAAAGCTGAGTATGGTAGCTGCTACTTACAGCCCTAGATCATGAAGTCAGAGACAGGCAGAAGCCAGGAGCTCACCGGCCAGCCATTCTCACCTGCTTGATGAGTCCCAAGCCTATGGAAGACCCTGTCCCAAAAGACAAGGCAGCCAGCAGTGGTGGCAACGGTGGTGCACGCCTTTAATCCCAGCACTCAGGAGGCAGAAGCAGGCAGATCTCTGTGAGTTTGAGGCCAGCCTGGTCTGGTCTACAGAGTGAGTTTTAGAACAGCCAGGGTCATACAGAGAAACCCTGTCTTGGAAAAAAAAAAAAAGTAGATAGAATCTGAGGAAGAACAGCCGAGTGTGTCCTTTAGCCTTCATACACGTTCACACATGCTCACAGAGACCTGTTCCTTCACATACCTGGACATCCTCAGCACACGTGTGCACACGTCCAAGACACACAGGGAAATGACAGAGGGACAGAGCTGCTGGCCTAGGGCTACCCTGAGGCGCCTGGCTACCCTGGAGCACAGACAAGCTAAACTCAGGTGACACCAGCCCAGCTGGCCCTGTGAAGACCCACTTCGTACTAAATGCTGCCTCTTGTTCATGTCTCCCCAGCCCTGACCTGGGAAAACCTCCCTGTTCCATAGTTTTCTATATCAGGCTCTCTCCAGCCATGGAGACTTTTGCTTGGCCCTGTGACTCTCCGTCACACATGGATGTCCCTGGCCCAGCCAAGTGTCCTGCAGCATCCTGGACTCCGCTAGTACTCAACAAATATTTATCGAGCAAGTTCTCTTGATCTGTTTATTTCTCTATTTCTGTATTTCCCGTTCCCCCCCCTGGTGTCTTCCTAATTATGTTCCCCGCCCCTGGAACTGTCAAGCTTGCATCTGGCAAAAGGAAGTTTTTCTTTCTTTAAGCTTGGGTCTGTTTGGGTTTTTTTTTTCTTTTCTCTTTCCTCACTGTGTAGCCCCAGGTAGGCTTCAAATTCTCAATTCTCCTGTCTCAGTGTAGTTATGCACCACCACACTAAGTTTAAATTTTATTTTCTATAAATTTAAATATACACATACATGTAACAAAATCATACATATATACACATACATATACATATATATGTATACATATGTAACAAAATCCATGTACGTTTGGGGACATATGAATGGAAGCAGACAAAAAGCTACCTTTGGTTGTCCTAACCCAAGGGTTCTTGCTGACATTTGAAGCTGGACAGTCCCCCTTATATTGGACCCTGTCCTGTATATTTAAGGGTGCTTTGTGGAATCCCGGCCTCTACCCCAAAATGCTGTTAGCATCCTTGTCAGTTTGTAACAACCAAGGACTCCAGACGCTGCCCTCTGTCTGTCCCCTCAGGGCAAAGTTACTCCCATCCGGGAACCAGTGCTGTGGTCCCATGCAATGCTGGTGTGTCTCCTTTCAGTCAAGAAAGGGACTTTTAAACATATTTGTCAGAAAAGAGGTGGCCTAGAGCTGGGCTAGAAATGAGGCATGGATGGAGTGTCAGGTAACAGCCCCCATGGTATTCAGGAGCTCCACTGTTGGCAGTGAGGTGGGCAGAGCGGTCCCCCAACATGCCCATGCACATGCCTGTGCGCGCACACACACACACGCACACACACACATACACCCATGCACACATGCATACATGCACACACACACACTGAACCTCCTTTGCAAGTTCAAATCAACCCAAGGCTGAAACATTCTCCTCCTCCGCACCCTCTTAACAACCATTTAGCCAAATCCTTCAGCAAAGTCGGCCTGGTCAGATTAGGATCATTTCAGTCACTTTTGGGCAAAACCAATATTGCCCAGCACCTAACCTAATTTGCCCACAGAGCCCCTGTCTCCATTTGCAGCACAGAGCGGTCTCCCCACAAGGGGTGACGCTTCCCTGCAGTGAGGCCATCGTGGAATGTGCTCCACACAGAGAGGTAGGTTCACAGAAGGCCAGGACACCCTGACCATGGGCATCATGCCCCCATCAGGACTCATACAGCCTGTCTCTAGGTTGTGTTGCAGTAAGAGTCCCTCAAGGCAACCCCAGCATGACCCTCCAGGTCTTTTGTAGCCTCTCCCATCCTTGTCAAGGAGAGCTGAGTTCCACGGGAAACTCTGTTATCTTATTCCTCCCTCTAAATTCCACAGAAACTGCAGAGCTGAGCCCAGCACCCTTCCTCAGCCCATCCAACCTTCACCCCAGCAAGGGGAATCTCCCTTTGCAGAAGAAGTACAGTTACTTCCAGGAAGGGGGGGGGGCATGTGAAGGCATGGGAAAAATCTTTGCTGGGATGTCTTATCCCTTCCCAGACCTCATGTGATAGGTCCTTTACGGAAATCAGTGTTCATCACCCATGAGCTCAGTTTGTCCTGTTGTTTCTGGCCCCTCCTGTGTGTGGATGGTGGCCTTCAGGAGTGTGAAGCTGCCTGTGTGGGTTTGGCCCTGGTCTCCTCCCCACACACACACCTCCCCACCTCAGCTCAGTGCCATTGACAAAAGCATTTTGTAAACACTGTTTTCTTCCTTAATCCGCATCGGGTAAGCAGCCAGCGGTTCAGAGAGGCGAGAAGCCTGTAATCTCCTCCAGCGGCCAGGAGCCTGGGAAGGAATCAGAGCTGCCCTCTCAGCTGGCAATTTAACACAGGAATGGCTTACGGCATGTCATTGTGCAAGAATTGGGGGTGAGGGCGGAGGAGGTGATTCAGACATAAATTAAATGTATTCCCGATCTCAACTGTCTAACAGTCCAGGGAGAGAAACACACAAACGCTCAAGACTGGATGACGAGAGATGAGCAGGGAACATTCTAGAACTTTGCTCTTAGAACAGAAGCCATTGTGGTATCAAAACCAATTAAAATAAAACTCCAGTTAAGCACTAAGCATGGGGTACATACCTGTCATCCCAGAATGCACCAGGAAGAGAGGCAGAAAGAGCTCAGGACAGTCTCTGCCTCCCCTTCCTGGTATTACTCCTGCAGGCCACCGTACTGGCATTTTTTACACAGATTCTGAGGATCAAAATCTTGTCTGTGTGCTTTTAATGCAAGCGCTTTGCCAACTGGACTATCGCACCTGCCGGAAGATCTCAAGTCTGAAGCTAGTCTGGGCTACTTACTGAGACTATCTCAAAGGGGCTGGGGGTTTAGGTCAGCTGTAGAGCGCCTGACTAACATGGACAAGGTACTGGATTCTATCCATAGAATAATAATAAAATGCAATTCCAAGTTCTGCTCCCCAGGCAGGCCAGTCACGTCCCAAGCTCTGGGCAATTGTGTGCATGGCGGTATTGCTGCCATATTGGAAAGGACAGTGCAGAACATATTGGGCATGGCTGTCAGGTCCAAGGGGGACTCTGTTCTAGATTAAAATGAGGCCAGCGGGGGTGGAGGCGGGAGTTGTGAACTGAAATCTGGGAAGCATTTAGACTTCTTCCTCCCTTGTATCCGGCACATCTAATCCACCACCAGCCTTCATCACAGCCTCGAAGGTCATTTGTCCTTCCTGTCACTGACCCTACCAGATGATTTCCAGGGGCTCTGGCTGCCTCCCAGACAAGCATCTTTGTCTAGTTTTGCCGGGGCCTGGACAGCACCCTAGCGTTTCACACTCATTTCCCAGGAAGCCTGGCGAAGATAGGACTGGATCCCCCCCCCCACTTCCGCATGCGTCCCTAATGGCTTCAAGCTGCTCCTTGTTTGAGCAGGGCACTGCCAGCCCTCCACCACCGCCGCCTTCCTCCTGCATGTACTGGAAAGCCAGGGCCTGCCCACCTCTGCCTTGGCCTTGGATAAAACTGACTTCAACCACTGGGGAGTGTAAAGTACCCATGTGAGGACCGGATTCAGCCAAGGAAGAGAAAAAGCCACACTGAGGTGGCCTTCAGGTTTCCTATCCTGACATCAGTGCTTAGGCATCTCCTTTATCATGAGATCATTTATCCCTCAAATTCCCAAACGGGAAGAGCTAGAGTGTGGTGGAGTGACTTCCAGTCCGTGGTGAGCCCTGAACGTGCTTTGGTCTAGAAGCCTCTTCAATATGTGATTTCGCTGCTTGGATTCAGCAGCCCATGCTGGCTGGTAAGAGGTTCTGCCTCTTCCCCCAGATTCTTAATGGAGACAGCTAGGAAGCCTGGACTCCCGATGGCAGATGGCCTCACGTGTGTTTCAGGGCCTACCTGCTCCCGAAATCACCATCCTTCCCTTTTACATCTTTTCTTGTTCCTGTCTTGGAAAAGGGGGGCTTACTTTTTTAAGGTTTGGGGGTTTCCTCCAAAGCCCAAGAAGCTTTTGAGCTCAGGACTCTTGGTCCATGGATGCGAGTGAGGTCTTGTCTGGGGCAAAACCGAGAAAGGAAAGATCAGGATTTCTCTGTCCCAAAGCAGCTTCCTCCTCTACACCCTGTCCAGGAAGACTCACCTGGAGCAGCCTGCCCAGGCCCTGCCATGTGACTGTCAGGCCTCCAGCCCAATGGCACCTGACCAGCCCAGCCTGCAGGGCTCCATGCTTCCTCAAGAAAACAAAGATCTCCTTGAGGAGACAGCTGTCCTTAGGTCACCTCCCAGCTGGGCTCCCTCCTGCTCGGAGCTCACCCTTCTTTGAGAACTGAGAGAAAAGAGGCCCCAGGAGCTTGTGCCAGGGCCCCACTCTGCAGGTGGCCTGGCCCACGGCCCATTTCTTTGGCACCAGCAATGATGCTGCCCTGGGGGCTGACCACTCCCAAGACCCAGGGAGAAAAGAACCTGGGGATTCTGTGCCCTGGCTCTAGCATGCCCAGCCCTCTGCGAACAGCACAGACTGGCCTTTGTCTGGGTCCCCCAAGCCTGGACACCCCCCAGCACTTCACAGGAACCGCCTGAGGATGCTCTCCAAGAGGGAAGGCTGCCCTCTACCTAGTGACTCCTGGGTAAGCACGGGTTTCTCTGTGTAGCCCTGGTTATCCTGGAACTCGCTCTGTAAACTAGACTGGCCTCGAACACACAGAGATCCACCTGCCTCTGCCTCCCAAGGGCTGGGATTTAAAGGTTTGTGCCAGCACCACCTGGCCAGCATCTGTCAATCTTGTTACTACCTATTCCAGCCCAGACTGTTCACACCACACTCGCCACCTGATGGTACCAAGTTCTCTGCAATGCCCGAGTACTTTATTTATTTTGTTGTTGTTACTATCTTGAGAAATAATAGCCCACTTACTATGTAGACTCTGTTCTCATGGCAATCCCCCGTCTCAGCCTCCTGAGTGCTAGGATTGCAGGCGTAAGAGACCATGCCCAATGTAAACGCTTTGAAATATCTACCAGTTGGGCCTAGAGAGATTAAGAGGACATCCTGCTTCCAGCAAAACCCCTGTAACTTCTGTTCCATAGGACCTGTCTTCTGGCCTCCAGGGGCACCCACACACGTGTAGAATGCACTCACACAGAAACATGTACATACGCATACATAAGGACAAAAATAAGGGCTGGAGAGATGGCTCAGAGGTTAAGAGCACTGAGTGTTCATCCAGAGGTCCTGAGTTCAATTCTCAGAATCCACATGGTGGATCACAACCATCTGTAATGAGATCTGGCGCCCTCTTTAGGTGTGCAGGCATACATGCAGGCAGAATAAATAAATAATAAACCTTAAAAAAAATCTTCAGAACACCTCCAGTTTGGGCACCCCCTTCATTTGCACCAGGTTCTGACCTACCCCGTCTATTGAGTTTACCTCTCCTTGTAGAAGGAAGGAAGGAAGGAAGGAAGGAAGGAAGGAAGGAAGGAAGGAAGGAAAGAAAGAAAGAAAGAAAGAAAGAAAGAAAGAAAGAAAGAAAGAAAGAAAGAAAGAAAGAAAGAAGAGAGAAAGGAAAAAAAGAAGCCTTGAACTTACATGGCCTAGGCTGGCCTTGAGCTCACCACCACCCTGCCTCAGCCTCCTTGGTGCTGAACACCCACGGATCTCCCTTCTTGGTCTCCCCACAAGACAACTGCTTTCCAAGGCTGCTTCCTCAGCTCCTCTTGCTCCAAATCCTTCCTGCCTGTCATGCCTTTAACGGACACCAACCCAACCCATCCTCTCCCAGGAGTGCTGAGCCTCCCACGCCTGTGATTTCCAACACACCAGCCCACAGGGCTGTTTTAATTAGTTGAGACTAAACACCATAAAACTTCACGTCCCATGGCAGATGCATTCAAGCTTCCCACCAGACTAGTGGCCACCAGACTGGGCAGCCCGCTGGTTGGACTTCTCCTGACTATGGCTTTGATCAGGGAGGCTCTGAATCTGTGTTCCCAAATGCCTGCTCTGCCCTACCATGGGATTAACTCCAATTAACACGCTGTCTCCCTGTTCCCACAAACCTGGCTTCTCCCTGCTTGGGCTAGCAGTTGGGTGAGAGATGGCACTGTTCCCTGGGGCTGAAAGTGTGGGAGCTGCTAAGACCCACACTTTTCATGCACCTTCCACGCCTAAGCCATTGCCAAGCTCCCAAAGGTCTCTGCCCCTTGCGTCCCGCCTAGATCAAGTCTTCCCCAAATGGTCCAGGGTCTCCCTGCCTCCCAGAGGCAGCTTTAAGATGCAAATTGGAGCATCGTTCTTGACTTCAAGGATGTCCAGTGACAAGAAAGGAAATGTAAATCCTGAGCATGGACACCGACTGTTTCCTCCCCCACCACTCAGCCACCTACGGGTCTTTAGATGGGTGCCCCGCTACCCCCTCCCCAGCCATGTCTTCAGAACCGGCCTCCCTCAGCAGCCTTCCTAACTGCTCCACTGTTGCTGACCCTTCCTCAGCATCTAGTACAGAGCTACTCTGTCATCACTGGTGTCCTGAGTGAGTCTCCAGGAATTATGAACTCCTGGGAGATGGGACTGTTTCGTTCCTACACCCTTTGGCATCTGGTGTCACTTTAAAAATACTTTTTGTGTGTGTGTGTGTGGTGTGTGTGTGTGTGTGTGTGTGTGTGTGTGTGTACTGCATGTGTAGGGATGCTCAGGGAAGCCTGAAGAGGGCACTGGACCCCTTGGGTTAGAGTGACAGGTGATTGTAAGCCACCCAATCTAAGATTTGGATCCTCCACAAAACCAGCAGTCACTTAACCACTGAGCCATCCCTCCATGTCACTTTGAGTGGTTTGTACTGCAGTCAATCCCAAGTGCAAAACCACCGCGTATCTTCAAATGTTCAGATGAGGCAAGGTCCATGAGAGAGAGCCACGTGCTGTCAAGTGTGACCTGAATTCTCAAGCTAGATGTAGCCTGGAGCTAGCCTTTCCCAAATGCCTCCCTTCTCTATGCTCAAAAAGCTGCCTGCTTCTAACTGCCAACTCTGCACCTCCTTAGCCAAGGTTACAAATCCCAGAGGCCACCAGGAAGACAGAGCCATTAGATGACAATAATCAGTTGGGTGGGAAACCGAGACCAAGGCTGTTGGTTAGAGGTACACTCACCCACAGGGAAATATGGGGGTTGTACTAATCGGAAACCCCTGGTTCTGTCTAAAGGAGGAGGAAGGAGAGACAAGGGAGGACAGGGGAGGAGGGGACGGGCAAATCCACCTGCAGCGCTGCTCAGTGCAAACATCTATTGACACAGATGTCTCTAGAACCATGAGGCAAGAAAACGCAGGTTAGAACTGCGGTGTCCCCAGACTCACGAAGCCCACCCATCCAGCTTCTCCCCACAGCCGCCATGGGGACTGGAAACAGAGCTGTTGACACTTTCTTATTTGGGCTTCTCTAGGCTTTCCTCCCCCCCCCCCCCACCGTAACAATCCCATCATTTTCTTCACAGTAAGTACACATTATTTTCCACTTAGAAGACGACAAAATAAGCCCCACCCTGGGGACCAAGAGAGCGTTTTGTTTATTCCAGGGAAGCTGACTGCACATAGGAAAGTAGATGGCAGGGGAGGAGGGGTGAGGGCAGGGAGGGTCTGTGATACATGTATGGTGTGGCTCACATGGAGTCTCTGGGCTCCACAACAGCCCAGGGCTGGGCTTCACAACCTTTTATTCCTTTAGTGGGTGTTTATGAACGCCAGCAACATGCCGGGCAGTGGGATGATGTTAGAAACATCTGGAGCAAGAAGATGCTGACCTTTCCTTGGGCATTGGCTGTTCCCGCACACTGGGCTTGGGTTTGGGGTGCCCACCTGATTAGCTTGCTTAGTGACAGCTGGAGCAGCAGCAGCTACCCTTGGGGTGACAGAAATGCCCATCTGAGCACCTACAACATACCAGGCATAGTACGGGCACCAGGATCCAGCACTGGCGTCTTTGGTTCGATGGTCAGTGATCTCTGTGGTGCCAGCAGACTGACACCAAACACCTGACGTTAGAGTCCAACTCCTGTGGACACAGAGTGACCAAGAATGGCCCCCTCACCCATTCAAATGGGAGGTATCTCATCCGCTCGAACCATTTTTAGGATCTTGCTTTTAACAGAGTGGCGAGAAAACAGTAAGTAAGCTCAGAAGGAGAGGCCTGTGGGCAGGGATATGGGGCTCCTCTGCCTGTCAGTGCCCCGCAGAAGAGCCAACCTGAGTCATCAGGCATGACTAAGGCCAGGAGGATTGCGCGGTGTTTAAGGCTGCCCTGATGGGACATACTGAATTCCAGCCCCACAAACATAGGGAGACTCTGTCAACAACAACAACAAAGCAAATGTGCACTCTGGTTTGGGAGGACCCTGAGGCCACATCCCAGCGGTCAGCCAGAAGAAACTGCGTAAAGAATGAAGATACTGAGGGAAGGACGGATGCTCTCCTCCCTTCCCTTGGGGTGGCCGGAGTCAGTTGTGAACAGACACCACCAGAGGATCTGCTAGGTGGAGGCATGAAGACTGAATGATGGGACCACAGGGGTAGGGGTGGCTTGGGCTCTAACCTAGTCAGTCCCCCACAGACCCCAGGGCTCCAGCCTCATCCCCTCTCCCGCAGCCTCCACCTCCCCAGCAGCTGCGGCTGGTCAAGTACCACGTAGGAATTATAGACCGTACATCTCCTTCTCATAGACGGGTCTTCATGGAGCTCCAGGCCCAGGGAGGGAGGGGCTCTGTGGGCCGCTCAGGAGCCCCATGACACCCCAAACCTTCCCCCATCTCACACTAGAGCTATCAGAACCCAGCTCAGCATCCCGGCAAAAACGAAGGTATTCTAAAGAGATACTTGTGCCCCTTCCTTTGGCTACTTGTGTGACAGTGGACCCCAAAATACTGGGGTTTCCCCCAATTGCTCAGAGAAGGAAAGGCTGGAATCCTGGTGCCAGCAAGAAGAGGATCTTGTCCCCTAGGAAGAGGTTTCAGACCATCTGAGAATTTGCCAGACCATCTGATGGGGCCAAGTCAGTGAGGGGACCGTGGTGAGCAGGGCCACACCTGGGTTGTCATGCTCTGACCAGGGCAGCTTGGTTCTGAACACCTCTTGCCCCTCTGTTTAAATCTAAACCTCACATGGGGACCCCCAAAACAGACTTAGAGGACACTGGACCCCTTGATTCTTCTTACTAATGAATAAGACCGTCACCTACTATTCCTTTCCCTAATTGGCCTGTTGAGGACAGAGGCTGAACCTCGCTTGCTACGGCTTCCAGGGGTCCACGTTCTGACCCTGACAACTTCAGCAACAACCCTATCTACAAAGAGCCAGCCCCAGAGATGTAAGGGAGAGGGCTGCAGACTCAGCCCACCTTCTAGCCTGCGCCTTCCCTAAGCCCACCCACGGCTGGTAGCTCCCCCAGGGAGGTCTTTTCCTTCTCTGGTACTCAGGGCAGCAGGCAGCTGGTAACCAGATGCCCTGGGGTACGGAGGAGCTGCAGCCCCCAGGGTGTGCGGCTCCCCCACCACATGTGGCCACAGCAGCCAGGAGCATGTCTGACCCAGTCCTGAGCACTAGGAACCTGGCTTCTTTCTTTACCTGGCTCTGTTCCCATCCTGGCTGCCTGGGCTTCAGCTCCCTGCCTGCTTCTCTGCCTCCTGCTCAACTGTCTCATTTCAAGGGAAATTCCTACAGGGGCCAGGAAGATAGTAGGACATAGAACCCAGCAAGTGCATGGGGTCCTAGAAGTCTGGGAAGATGCCCAAGGAGAGGACTGTAAGTCTGCAAAGGCCTCAGAAGCAGACCTCAGTGAGCTGTGGTGATGGGGTACCAAAACCTCATGTGCACAACGAGGACAGGAAGGGTGTGTCTTGCGATGGGTACCGGCTGGCACATGAAGAACTACTGTTGGCAGGGCACCAGCATAACCCATCGTGTCTTACCAGGGCTCTGAGACACAGCACCCTTCCAGGCTCTGAGGCCTCACCCTGCACACAGGCCTGTTCCTCCCCAAGCCAAACAGGCCCGCAGGGACTCGGCATGTCCCTTCCTGCTTGGGGAGGAGGGAAAGAGGAGCCACTTCTGAAGGCCTCCAAGACTGCAGCCTCCCAACAGAGGTCCTGCAAGGGCAAGGACCCAGAGCAGGGCCCTGAGAGGCAGAGCCAGAGCCGCG
Organism: Alexandromys fortis; assembly: GCF_014885135.2. Taxonomy (NCBI): domain Eukaryota; kingdom Metazoa; phylum Chordata; class Mammalia; order Rodentia; family Cricetidae; genus Alexandromys; species Alexandromys fortis. The sequence goes on along the minus strand of NW_026067918.1, from coordinate 11,114,733 downwards.
GCAGACACGTGTGGAGTTCTCCGGCTTTCAGGAAACTGCTCTCTGGAGAAGCCAGAATGTCTCTTTGCACCTCATGAATGAGTCAGGGAGGTGACAGGGTCCTGTCCAAACAGCCACCGCGGGCCTCTTGGCAGTAGTGGAAGGCGGATTTCCAAGGATGAGAACCAGAGAAAAGAGCAGTTCTCTGGAGCCTACCTCCCCCCGCCCCAACCCCATGCTCCAGTCTCTCTGGGTCCTTCAAGGCCAGTGCCCGGGCTGCTCCCAAACAGTCCCTTCCCTCCAGAGAGGGTGGTGGCCTGTCAGAAGCAGCAGCCTGCAGGGGACATCTGCCTGCCCTTCCAGGCTCACACCATCACCTCACCCTTTCTTTAACCCCAGAGCCTCAGCCACTCCCAAACCTAGGAACTGTGACCCACAAAACAACCCGACCCCTGGGGATAAGAAACAAATGGTCGAGGGCACCCTGAGACAGGACCCATAGTTTCTACGGAATTCTTTTCATCTTTGTTTTGATGGGTGCTGTTCAATGCCAGAATATTTGGTTTATGAGTCATGCTAATTACGGGGGTGGGGGTGGAGAGGGAGGCAGGCACCAGGAAGAATAACAGAAAGGAGTGCGTTCAGAAAAAAATAATGCTGTGCTGGTTGTTCTGAACAAGGGAGGTTACAGCCCCGATGAGCAGTGAGCTGCCCTCACGCTCCAGGACAGGCCTGCAGCCCAGGCCTCCTGGGCTAGCCTGCTCTCCATGGACATCACAGAGGATGAGAGATGGAGGCGGGATGGCGTGTGTGCACATTTTTAGGAGGTTCAGCATCTCCTGATGGGGCAGAGAACCCAAGTTGAGTCTTGGGGAGTGAAGACACCGTTTAGCTAGGATGCTTCCTGCGCTGGCTGCAGGGCCTCGGGGGAGGGCTGCCAGGCACACACAGGAGCCGTGGGCCCCTTGTTCTCGGCCCTCTGCTTCCCTCTGCAGGTTTCCCTCCTCTCTAGTGAGCACCGGTGCAGGCCTGGTAGAGACTGTACATGTTCTGCCACACTGCCCCGGTCACACTGTGAGAAACAGAGCCTGGCGTCACTCACTCCCAGGGGGATCCCAGTGTGACGTTTCTCAGTTTTCTTTCTCTGTTGTTTTTCTTTTTTTACTCTGAGGCAAGACCTCTCCTGGGCTGGTGGAGAACTTGTCAGCTGGTTATCTGGCTCAAGACGGCCTCAGACTCACGGCAGAGTTCCCGCCTCACCGTCTTGAGCCAACATGCTCAGTGACAATCAAATTTGGTATTTGGTTGTTATTGTTTCCATTACCAGAGATGCAACCCGAGCCTTCCACGGCACCACACCACGCTACTGAGATACATCCCAAATCCAAAGCCGGAGAAGCATGTCCATGGTCTCTGTTCCACAGGGCAACCAGGACAGAAAGAAATCAGAGAGGTGCCCCCTCAACTTCTGACAGACAAGTGCAGGCCAGGGAGTAACAAAAGTGGGAAGGGAGGAGGTTCCCCAAAGAAGTCCAGCTCTCCAGGGCAGAGAGCAGCCTGGGTGGGCCCAGAGATAGACAGGGTGGGGTTCAGGTTAACCAGCAAGGATGCATCTACACCTGGAGGAGTGCCCAGGCATCTGAGCAACAGGTAGGCAAGGGCTGTGCAAAGGTCCCGGGGCATCTTAGAGACTGTAGCCCTCGCTCTGGCCACTGTTAGCACCATAGCTTTACTTCGCAGCAAGGTCTGAGGAGAAGGGATATTTGTTTTTTCCTGCCCAGGCTGGATGCCTTCCAGGAACAGCAAGCCTGTTAGAAAAGGGGGCCAAAGTCCACACTTCCTGTCAGCTCCAGCTGACCACTGACAGATGGGCTAGACCTGGACCTGAGATGGCCCAGGTGATATGGCAGGGACAGCGTGGCTCCAGGTGGAACAGAAATATGCTTTCTCCTTCCATGCCCTCTAAAAATCACCCAAAAAGAAAGAGACACCCCACAAAACAATGAGAGAAGGTGCGGTTGGTCCTGTCAGCATCCTATTGCCAAGGAGCCCGCCTCCTGCAAGCTCCAGGGAGCCACAGCGGCTGCCTCGGAAGAGTCAATCTGTGCAGGGGAGTTAGCAAGAACGGCACAATGTTGTCCCCCAAACTTCTGCTCTGTCCGCCCCTTTGCCATAAGCGCCACCTCACACCTCACCGCAGGGAAGGTGTCTGTTCAGCCCTGCTCTGGCGCCCGGATGAAGCCACGAAGACGAAGCTCAGAGGCACCGAGTCCTTCCTGGTCTGTCAGATGGCCAAGCCACCTACCTCCGTCCAGCTGAGCCGGCTGTGCCAACCGAATCCTCCCGCCTCTCAGGGCTCCGGGGCGCTGACTTCTAGAGCATCTCAGGGCTGAGTCTTTTCTAGGCCAGGTCAGAGGGGAAGCGCAGACACGTCAAAGGAGAGAGAGAGAGAGAGAGAGAGAGAGAGAGAGAGAGAGAGAGAGAGAGAGAGAGAGAGAGAGAGAGNAGAGAGAGAGAGAGAGAGAGAGAGCCCGAGGGAGAAAAAAGTCTCCGGGGGGGGGGGACTTAAGGGTGAGGAAGAGGGGGCGGTGCAAGTCACAGCGGTCCCAACACCTTTATCTCCTCAGCAGCCTCCAAGGTCTCTTTGGCCAGAAGCGGAAATGTGGTTTCTCTCAAAAGTAAAGGAAGAGAGGAAGAAAGCAGGAGAAATACAAAGAGCAAACCCCAGCCAGATGTGAGCTGCTGAGGAGCCTAGAACGCTCCTAGCGCTTTTTATCCAAACAGCAGCCAGCAGCCGTGGAGGATTAACTGTGTGTGTGCCCGGCTGGCTGGCTGGCTGGCTGGCTGGCTGGCTGGCTGGCTGGCGCTCCCTCCTTCTGGATACCCCGGGAGCTAGCACAGGCTTGGAAGGGATGAGGATGGACACTTGGACACTACTGTTTATCCAGAGGTCTTTCCAGATGTAGAGGTGGCTGGGAGCCCAGGACAAGGGTGCTCTACTCAGGATAGAGAATTGCAGGAAAGCTAAGAGCCTTAAGTTAACTGGAGGTTAGGGAGCTGACTTGAGCATGTGGGCAAGCCTGAGTCCAAACAGTGGCCCATCTGCGGCAAACTTCCCAGCAGAACGTCTACTTGCGATCTGGGGACCAATGGGTAGGTTTGAGGATATCCATAGTCCCTTTGAGGACATCCATAGAATGGGAGGTTTTGTGTTCATGCAAGTATGAATTGAAAGGGGATGGCTCGATCGTTCAGCTCAAAATCTAGAGAACTCTGTGAGGCAAAGGTGAGCGAGCAGAAGGTTCAGGTCCTCCAGTGAAGCCCCGGACTGAGTTCTGTGCCAGTTGCTTGCTCAGCCTCTGCTAGGCAGCTCTGCTCTGGATATTTCTTAATCTTACACAGATGCCCTCGTGAGTCTCCTCCCGTGGGGATCCTGCCCCAGGCTTCTCCAGAGAAGTCCCTCCTATTTTCCATCCGCAAACACTGAGTCAGATGATTTGCTCTGCAAGCTTATCACAACCCATAAGAGAGAGGGTCTGGTTTGAAAAACTGCCCCGATGACATCAGGCTCTCCGCTTCCCCGCCCCCCGCATCCCTTCCTTCCTCCCTCCTCTCTATGAACAGGAGATGTAAAATTAGAGATGCTAGTTTGGGATATCCCAGACAAAATAAACAGACTACACTTTCCTATTCTTTGCTGTGCCAGCATGAAGTAGGGCCGACAGAATCCAAGGGTGGAGGGAGGAAAATATGAACCCAGTACCCGACCCCCCATCGTCTCACCCAAGGCAGGATATAGATCAGTAGAGGGCAGATCCTAGAATGGGCAGGGAGGCATGGAAGGACAAGAGGGCGGATTCTGATGGCAAGGAGCAGCCTGTGAATTCCCACAGGCTTCTCCAGAAATTCCAAACCCAAATGCCAACCCCATGAGAAGGAGAGATCTCGCTGAGCCCTCTGGTACCCACGGGGGGAGGGACACTTAAGGGTGCTTGTGGAGAATAAGTAGATGTGTTCCCATCAGAGATGTGACCTGCCCTGACCGAGCAAGACAGTTCCTGTTGCTCAGCACGTATCTTAGCTGAGGGAAAACACAGGGATAAGACTCTCATTCCTGTGAGTGACGTGAAGCTCTCCCACCCAGCACATCACAGTCCCCTGTCACTCTGTCCCCTACATCCTTTGCCTGGGTGAGCAAAGACCACTTAACCCTTGCTAGGCTGCTGCGGGGACAACAGAGAGCCTTGAGAGTCTTGTGAAGGTTGGGTGTCGCAATACAGCTCGCAAGGTCCTACCCAGAAGGCTCAACTCAAGGAAGCCCCGGTCACAGCAGGGCTCCTAAAGTGGAGCACATGGCTTGGGAGAGGGGAAGATGTGGAGGCAGAGGAGTTGCCCTCACCGCACACATCCAAGATGGCAACATTCTAATGAACTTCTGAGATAGCCAAAAATAGTAGAAAGTTCTAGAAACACACCAGAAGACAGGCATTACCAAGTTTCTGTAAAACTCAGGGGAGACCATGGTTTCGGATCTTTTTCTGTATTTGGGAGATTTGGGGTGGGAGTTGTTTGGTTTGTGTTTGTTTTGTTTAAATTATACATATTGGCCAAGTATGGTAGCACATATCTTTAATTCCAGCCCTTCAGAGGCAGAGGCAAGCAGAACCCCGTGCATTTGAGGCCAGCCTGGTCTACACAGCAGGTTTCATGCCAGCCAGAGAGACACAGTGAGACACCATCTCAATAAATAAGTAAGCAAACAAGCAGAATTACGTGTGTGTGCGTGTGCATGCATATACATACCACAGTGTACATGTGAAGGTCAGAGTGTCTTCCGTAGGAACTGTTTCTCTCCTTCCACCATGTGGGTCCCAGGGACCATATTCAAGGCATCAGGCTTGGTAGCAAGTGCCTGTATTCACCCACTGAGCCAGCTCAGCTGTCCCGTGTTTTGTTCTTCTGTATGCTTGTTTTGCTATGTAGTCTACACTGACCTGTAACTAATGGATTTACTCTTTCTCTCTAAGTTTGTGTGTGTGTGTGCATGCGTGTACATGTGTGTGAGCATGGGTGTGGAAGTCACAGGAAGACCTTGAATCTTGATCTACAGTCTCACTATTTTGGAACCTATCAAGTAGGCAAACCTGAATGGCCAGCAAGTCCTAATTCTGCCTATCTCTGCCTCCCCAGCACCGGGATTATAAACCCCTTTGCCACAGTTTTTTTTTGTTTGTTTGTTTGTTTTTTTGTTTTTCTAACATGAATTCTGGACTGGAACTCGGGTTTCGGGGCTTGCAAAAAAGCACTTAGCAGCTAAGTCCCCCTTCTTCTTTCTGGTTTTCCTTTGGTGACAGAACCTCACTAAGTAAACCAGGATGACTTCCAACTAATAGCCATCCCTCTGCCTCAGCCTCCCAGTTGCTGGAACTACATATGTGAACTACCGTACCTGCTGTATTTGGGGAAGTTTGGATAAGCATCCCTACACGTGAAGGGTCCTACACGGTTAATAAAAAGGTTGGTGAATGGTGAAGTGGATGGAAAGTGCTAGAATACCCAGGATAGCTACTAGTATTGCATAACCTCTCGCCTTCCAGACTCTTAGGTTCAGCGCCATGTCTCCCAAGACACCTAGAAGCAGCTTGTTCATTTTCTTTGAGGTGGAAGCTGGGAGAGGAGGAGCATTGTACCAAACACAGCAAAGGGAACCTGTGGCTTCCCATGAGGCCTGAAAGCCAGAAGGCTCAGGGGAATTCCAAGGGATGGGAACGGAGATGGAGTTGTGTCTGAAGACTGTCACAACTGGCAACCGAGCCCAATAGGCCAACGGACAAAAGGGACTCACAAAGCCAGGCCCAAAGGCCAACGCACGCCACTGTAATAGAAGAAACAAAATGTGTCACTGAGCTGGACAGCTTGCTAGGCTCCTCAAGCCACTTGTCATCAACCTCGTTTCTGCTTTGAAGCTGTAAGAAAGACAGGAAGTTTGGCAAGACAGGGAACGCTTTGCCGATTTCCTGGTCTCCCTTCATCCCTGCCACAAACACTCCAAGCAACCAGAACCTGAATGCTTTCCACACAGCCAGAGCCGTCCCTCCAGGGCTAAGACAAGGGTCTTGGTGAACCACACCAACAACCTAATAAATGAAGCCCAAGGCAGCAGCAGGGCTGTGGTCAGCAGCTCCTGGGTCAGAGGTCATCAGCCCTTAGTAGATGGGGCAGACATCAGACCAAGCACTCCTCCAGGATCCCCCTGTCAACTTCCCAAATGGGCTGTACACTGCTTGCGCCCTGAATTCCACGGGGGCTGCACCTACCCAAGGGTGTCTGGGATAAACCTTCAAAGGCTTCCTCCATATTCTCAAGTGGCTCTCTCTTAGATCAGGGCAGCTCTTGCGGGAAGGACTTGAGGGTCACTGGAGGGTCTCCTGCAGCCCACAGTGGAGGGCATACTCTGTGCCCTGACATATTGTAGTGCTGTGTGTGTGTGTGTGTGTGTGTGTGTGTGTGTGTGTGTGTGTATCCGGATGGGCAAAGGCTGGAAGGGGATGTTGGTCACTTTCCACCTGGTGTCCTTTGAAAACTCAGTCCCCATGCTTGTCCAGCAGGTGTTGTGGTCCTCCCCCGCCCCCACCCGCTCATACTTTGAGCCAGCCCCCGTTTGGCTATTCTTTTCTCCTCCCTGGCCATGCCATCCCTGTCGCTGTTTTCTGATTGCTGGAAAGCGCTGCGAGGCCTGGGTTGCAGTAGGGGCAGCACTGGGTTCCCCATATAAGTGCAGTATGTCATTAGCAGCTCCATGGCGTCTCCCACTGGGGCCCTAACATCCTGCCAACCCAGCTATTCTGGGCCTGTCTGCCCGGCTATCCCACAGGCAAAGGCTGGTTTTGCAGACTTTTGAATTCCATTCCAAAGGGTAGTGCGACAGGCAGGCTCCCATTGGTGGTGTCCCATTGCCAAGAGGCGGGTGGGGGAGCCTCTCAGAGATCCGCAGAAGTTGCTGAGATGGGAAAGGAAACCTGGCACCCGGGCTCGCTCCTGGACACCGGCCCGAGCTCGTGGCTCCCGCCTAGCGCCGACTGTTTTCTGGGAGGCTTGGGCAGGTGGAACTCAGGATTAGCAGCTGCATGGACAGGCCGGACACGTGGCTTGTACAGGACTCACAGCTGGAAGAAATCAAATGTAAGGGTTGTTCCTCTCCAAGGTCAGCACACGCCTCCTGGGGCCATTCACGTACTTCCCGTCTTCTGCTCAGACGTTTAACCTCTCCATACCTCAGTTTCTCCCTCTCTACAGGCTTCCTCTGTTTTGGTAATACACGTTCTCAACGCAGAGCAAAGGGTGAACCTGAGGCAATATTTATAAAGTGAGAGCGCCCCCTGGTGGAAGACACAATCCCAAGCACTTAACTAAGAGGAGCTGTGAGAGAATTGAATACCGTGGGAGAGAGGGATGAGTCGCCTTCTATACGGAGCCACAGCGACCAAAGCACTCTGGAAGGAGGTGTGCAGGGAGCAGAGAAAGCCCTGAGTGAGTGACGGCCTGAGCGGACGGACGTGCCTTGCTCACATGGGCATGGCCACGTCGAGAACCCTAACGCCTCAGGCCCAGGGAGTGTGGCTCAGCGCCTTCCTTGGGGTCAGAGCACAAGCAATTGACCAGTGCGCATGGAAATAAGCAACGGCTGCTTCCTCCTGCTGGGTGTTTGCAGCCTGGACTGCTAGCCTGCAGACCCCTCCTAGGAGACCAGCTAACTCGGGTCCCTGGGCTGCACACGCCAGTCTGGGGCTGTTGCAGAAGCTGGTTCCTCATCAGAGAGTGCACAGTTCAGGTGACGTCAGCTTTTCTGTGTGTCTGTCCTTTATTCATTTCCTTACTACACCCAGTCCAGGCCCAAGCTGTTCAGAATGTGGAGAGAGGCACTCAGAACAGGACACCCAAGACTGAGTGAGGTGGGGCGGGCAGGCCCTTGGAAGCAACACCTCTCTCCTTTAGCTTTCCTGTCTCTACTCCTCTTTCCCCACAGAAATCCAGCCATGAACTCACTTGAGAAACAGCGCGTGAATGTCCCCACCCCTGTGTGGATGCTTGCCAGCAAGGAGGGGGGAGGAGGGAGGAGTGTGTAAAGGAGGAGGGAGGAGTATGAGGAGGAGGGAGGAGTGTGTGAGGGAGGGAGGAGTGTGTGAGGGAGGAGGGAGGAGTGTGTGAGGGAGGAGGGAGGAGTGTGTGAGGGAGGAGGGAGGAGTGTGTGAGGGAGGAGTATGAGGAGGAGGGGGAGTGTGAAGGAGGAGGGGAGGATTGCTGTGAAATGCTGTCTTCCGGACATGCCACAGCTGTTGCCCTATGAGCTCACCACAGTTACGGTTTCCCACAGGATGGAGCTAACAAGATCAGCTCCCCTGCAGACAGCACTAAGTATGGGCTGGAACTGAAGTGGGTTTTATCAAAATACATTGTATACATGTAGGAAATTGTTACACAATATTTTTTTCAAGATGGGGTTTCTCTGTAGCTTTGGTGCCTGTCCTGGAACTAGCTCTTGCAGACCAGGCTGGCCCCGAACTCACAGAGATCCGCCTGCCTCTGTCTCCTGAGTGCTGGGATTTAAAGGCGTGCACTACCACCGCCCAGTTCCATGGGATCCAACTCCCTCTTCCAGCCCCCATGAGCACCAGGCAAGCACATGGTGTATGTGCATATCGGTAAAACAATTAGACACAGAAAAATAAATAAATACATCTTTTTTTAAAAAAAGAGAAAGCGTATTTTTTAAAGGTATCTTGTTTGGTGATAGGTCACATGACTTCAGAAGGAGTCTTGTCTCACACCTGACAGGAAGTATTGCTACAGTGAAAGACCAAGGAGACACTGAGCACACATTCCGGCCAGGTCCTCCGGTTCCCCCTAGCCCCATTAGATCAGATCCCTTTGGTCCAGTCACTTTAGATACGAAGTTCTTTCTCCAACAGATCCAAGAGCTAAAATAACATTCCCAGGCTGGAGCTGGAGCTCAGCTGGCAGGGAGCTTGCTGAACATGCCCAAAGCCCTGGGCTCCATGCCCAGCACCACATGGACCAGGTTTGTTGGTGCACGCCTGTAATCCCAGAGACTTAGGAGGTAGAGGCTGGAGTATCAGACATTCAGAGTCACCCTCATATATATACAGCCAGTTTGAGGACAGCCTGGGCTACATGTTTCAAAAACAAAAAGTCTTTCCTGGGTTCCCTGGGTTTTAGATCTTCATCTCCAAAGGTTCTTGTGTCTGACTTTGCCATGCTACACGAGTGCAGGCTAGCCCTGGGTGGGGTGAGGAAAGTCAGCGTGCCTTTTCTGGTCCTATGGAGGCCATGATGAAGTCTCCCATGATGCAAAGAAGAATGAAAATCAAACCACACCTGTTTTTGCTCGAGCATGGAGCCGCTGCTGACCCTGAGGAGGGTCGTTCCATGCGCCAACTGCTGTGGGGGACATGTGCTCACTCCTGCGTGAAGACATCCTTTGCGCCAGTGATTCTTCCTCTGGGAATTTAACCTCGATCCATTTTATAGTTGTGCTCTGGTAACACAAGGCTACCCCCGAAGGGTTGTTGAAATATGAGATTACAGATATGTCAAAAGGATGTTTTAGGGCGGAATAAAATAACTTCCTTACAATATTGGGTAGAAGACTGTATATCATAAAAACCTCTGTAGTCTCCTAATTCTACAGGTTCAAAGCAATCTGTTCAGCATTCCTAAAGATTGTATCAAACAGCTTATGAAGGCTTACAAAGAGATGATGATAAGAACTATTGAAGCAAACTTTTTAAAAAAGGTCTACCAGAGCAACCTAATAGCCTCTGAAGAGAGCTGTGTGTCCATGGAGACATCATTCTGATCAGGTTAGTATTATGCAATAGCAGTGGGGAAGGACGGATTCCTTCTTAAAGAGATGATATTGTAGTTCAAAGATATGACAAGGCCGAGAGGATAAACCAGCGGGCAAAATGCTAGCCTTGTAAGCACAGAGATGTGAATTTGACTCCCAGAATTCATGTTACAAAAGAGATGGCTGTAGGGATGCGTGCTTGCAATAGTGATGTGTGTTGCAGTAGTGATGCATGTTTGCAATAGTGATGTGTGTTTGCAATAGTGATGCATGCTTGCAATAGTGATGCATGCTTGCAATAGTGATGCATGCTTACAATAGTGATGCGTACTTGCAATAGTGATGTGTGCTTGCAATAGTGATGTGTGCTTGCAATAGTGATGCATGCTTGCAATAGTGATGCGTGCTTGCAATCCCAGTGCAAGGGAGGCAGAAGCATGTGAAGCCTGGGGCTCCCTGGCTCACCTTCTCCATCAGTTCACAGGCCATCTGGAAACGAGGGGTGACACCTGAGGAACAACAGCCTAGTGTTATGCCCAGATCATGGAGTCCCCCAAAAAACTTGGAGACCAAGTTCTGTATGTAAAAGCAAAGAGCCTTTATTCTTACACAAGTTTGCAAACTCAATCTCTCCATGTGTTCAGCATATTGGAGTGATCCGAGAGCCCCAAGCTCAGTTGGGGCTGGGTTTTTATAGTAACAAAGGTGGGGTGAGGAATTTCTAAAGTTCAGGACCCCTGATTGTCTGATATTTGTCTAGGAGTGTCTGGTGAAAAAGCAATGGATGTGCGCTGGCAGGTGATCCTATCTGCAATGGTTGGAATGTAGGAATTTCCTTTGGATGGTCTGTTCCTGGGTAGTGCCTGGGTAGTCTCAGTTTGTGGTCTTTCTTGGAATCAGAGTAAACTACTGAGACTCAGGCTTCTATTGAGCTTGTCGTGACTGGGTGCTACACCAAGGTTGTCTTCTGGCCTCCAGGGGAGTGCACACACGTGTGCACCTGTGAGCACAAACCCACACAAAGGCAGTGTGTGTGTGAAGCACCAGACCTGGTGGAACACATCTGTGATCTCACTTAGGAGGCTGAGGAAGAAGGATCATTGCAGATTTGCAACCAGCATGGGCTACACAGGAAGACCCCTGTCTCAATAAAAACAAATCATATATTAATGTGTTTATGTATGATGTGTGTGCACACACATGCGTGCGCACACACACTCTTGTGCACATAACTCTGCAATCTGGCAAGGAGAGGACATTTGGTACCACCAAATTGACAAAATTAAACTGCCTGAGGAACACTGGGACTGCCATCTACCTCAAAGTTTTATTTTATTTTATTTTATTTTATAAAAGTTAAACCAGGCAGAATTAAGCAATGTATTATTTAGAGCCACACAGCTATGTGGTAAGAATGCAGAAGAGAACGATGGATACAATCTTCTGGACCGTGTCGACCTTTGAGGGTATAAGAGGGCGTGTGGAATGATTAGGAATACCCACGATGCTTTAAAAATACTGAGAACAATCTGCTATTCCCTAAGTGGACAAGCTTTAACAAATAAAAAGTGCATAGTTCAGAATAATTATAGGAAGAACGAGGTGTGCTTAGGTTGCCTGTCAGTTTGGTCTGACAGGCAACAGTGAGTTCAAGAAAGTTCTGTCTTCCACCCCAAGCAGGGGAGGGGACCCAGCACATTTCCAGTTTTATGTGTAATTTAGTCTATGTTCTGCCGCTAGCGTGTGTCCTATAGGACATCTTTCACAGGGATCACAAGAATCTAGCAGTAGCCACGGCTTCTGAACAGGAAGGGTGGGAAAAGGGCTGGGGTTTTTGTTGTTGTTGTTGTTGTTTTTGTTTGTTTGTTTTTTTCCCCACTGTGTGCGGCTTGCATATTTTGAATTCGACCCCCTTGTGCACCGATGCTCCCTGGCTGATGAGGGCCTTTCCCAAGAGTCCTGCGGTGCTACCACTGTCTGGGACTGCACGGGTATGGGCTGCCTGTTCACACAGCACAGGAACTCAGGACTAGGCAGGAGACTGGATAAAAAGGAATCGGGGGCCACCGTTGTTAAAGGTGGACTACAGTCGAGTATGAGGACACACTGCCATCCCCATCCACTGCAGGAATCAGGTCCTGGCTGGTGCTGGCTGTGGAAACTGTACATCACTGCATTGTAGCCGGCTTGAAAGAGAAACTAGGGCGGCCGAGCGGGGTCTGAACTTCACAACTTCCTGAGACGAAGACACGGAGGACCAGGGAAAGAACCTTGGAGCTGGAGAATGACAGCCACCTCCAGCTGCGCTTTCCACTTCAACGTTGGGCCCAAGACCAAGCGAAAAACTACAACTCCCAGCAGCCACACACACACAGTGCGCAGGCGCAGAGCGGAGCGCTGGAGGGTGAAAACACACGCAGAGCAAAGACTGTCGGGAAGACGTGGCTCTAGGCCGCACGGAGCGAAATGGGACGCAGGTGCAGAGCAGAGGCTGCCGGGAGCGCGCGGCCGGAGTGGGGCGCAGGCGCAGAGTAGAGGCTGCCGGGAGCGCGCGGCGGGGCGGAAGTGGCCGCCCGCCCCGTCCGGCCCTACACAGGTAGGCGGCAGCCCGCGGGCCCCGGAGCCAGGCTCTCAGTGGGTGAGTGACGGCGCGCCTGCGGCCGGGTGCCCTCCACCGCCGGGTTCTGGGGCCTGTCGCCGCCCGCACCCGTCCAGCCTGCTCCCGGGCACCTCAGGTTCCCTCCGCAGCTAGCCTGGGACCGGTGCCACAAACGGGAGAGCGCCCCTCTGATGAGTGTGTAGTGCTGTGCCCCCGAGGAGGAGTGGGAGACCTCTTCCTCTCCGGACTAGCGCGCTTCAAGCCCCTAGCGACAGCCCCTTCTTCCCGCCCTGCCCCGCCTGGGCCTCCCCAGTTTGACACTGGCTCGCATCTGTAACAGAGCCACGTATCCGCCCACCCCGTCCCCACCTGTAACTGCCCACCTTCCTGCCCCCGTCCTGGCTCTCGTTTTCAATGAAGACTGCACCTTCCTCTGGGCAGCACTATGCTCTGTTTCCTCTTACTACCCTCCCTGCCCCTTCTGCACACACCCCCTAGTCCTCGCCTGCACATACAACCCGATTCTCAGCTGGGTTCTCGCAGCCTCCAAGACTGGCAACCCCTGGTCCATCCTTGTTGCTTGGTGTCCTAACCGTCCTTCCTGCGGCGGGCACCCATGACACTCCTCCACCTGCAAGCATCTTTCCTGCAGTCGCTCAGGAGGACCTCAGTAACCAGCTTCATTTCCCATTCCGGTCTCAGAACTATAGACTTGAAGCAGAGACCTGGGAACCTGGTCTCATGGTGTCAGTGGCATCTGGCTGGCCAGAACTGGCAAGCCCCTAAGACTTAACAAGGGGGCGTGCATGCAGAGCTGTGTTGGTAGCTCCTCCTCCCTGCCCCTCTGTGGAGCTTGACTGAGGACCATCTTTCTGGACTGGGCCCCACAGACCGTCCTTTTTGCTGCTCCCCAGATCTCAACGTGGCAGTCCTGCTGGGACCTGTGAGTCCACAGGCCCTCGCTGCTGACCTCCGCCTTCTGTGTGCCCCGAGGCCTAGTGGAAGGTACATTGGAGGAGCCAGCCTAGTTCTTTCTGGATAAGACAAGGGATTTGTGTCATAGAGCGCCAGCTAAGTCTCCTTCCCTTTACAGTTGTGACCTTGCTTCCACAGCCTGCAGCTGCTCTACGGAGTACGTGAGAGCATTTTTACCCAGCTGCCCAACAGCACACCCCATCTGCTGTGCCCGCGGAGCAGAGGGCATGGGAAGAAAGGTCTAGAGTGTGCAGGCGGCAGGTGCCCCCTTTTCACCCTCCGCCTGAACGTGGCATGTGTGCCCGTGAAGCTCCCACAGACACGTGTGACCCTGTCATCTGAGTCTCCGACCGGCCTTCACAGCGGTGTGGCTGTCCTCAAGGTGGCTGTGCAGGTATGTGGCCCAGCGCGTTAGCATGTGCTCTTGCAGGATGCGGGGCTGTCGGCTACACGCCTCCCTTTCTCTGCAGAGTGGAAGCCAGTGTGTGTGGAGAATTCCTGGCAAGCTTGTCTTAAATGCCAGCATCAAAGGAATTAGAGCCCTATATATTGATTTCACATAACTTATTTTCCTTTTTACCAACACAGGATAGTTGGCTAGGAAAAAAAATACTTATTATTAATAAGTCTGCATGGAGCAGCGTTAGGGCTCCTCTTGGTGGACATTTCTCTCTTGAATCCCAGTTTCTCTCCAGTAGGCACAGCCATTGAGTACTTCACCTGTGTCTGGTGTGGGCAGGGACAGGAAATGAGGTAGAAGCTTAGGTCAGTGCCAGCACATCAAGAGTGAGCAACTGTGCGCAGTGAGGAACAGGTGAGCATGGCCCACCAGCGGATCCAGTCCCCGGAGCCTGCACGGAGAGAAGCTCTGGAACAGTGCAGCTTGTGCCCCCAGGGTGCAAGCATGCATTCTGGAATTGTGTGCTGGGCTCAGTCGGTCTGGGACTGTCATAGCCCTGGTTTCAGGCACCCTGGCATCCAGTGTGTGGGGTGTCCCTTTGACCCAGACAGGGCACTGGGGATACAGATGAAGCAGATGGGACAGTGTTGTGATGCCACAGATGCAAACCAGGAAGGGTCCTGAAGCTTCTCTGCCCACCCTAGGAAAGGCCTGGTGTGAACTGTAGTGAGCCTCAAGTCAGCCATGTTGCCCCTGCGAATGCTACGTGGAGTATAAAAGGGAATCAAGGTGGAAATGCCTCACCTGAAACCGGGGAGGTTTTCTCAAGGGCAAATGTGACCTCAGGGCTCCTCAGACTGTAAGGTAGGCAGGAGAGCAAGAGGGAAAGGCTGCAAAAATCCACTGGTGGGTGTCAGTATTGCTGGCCCTAAATGGGGAGGAAGGAGCCACAGGCTGGAATGAGATCAGCCTTTGGGTGCTGGCAGAGACCAGGAAGTGGATCTTCCCCAGAAGTCTTGGAAAGGAAGCCAGCCTTTGGGTGTAGCCCGGTGAGGCCAATCCAGACTGCTGCAGGCCTGGGAAGTAATGGTGTGTGATGTTTCTGCTACTATGCCCCCAGTGACTAGTTACAGCCCAGGAAAACAACACTCCTGCTGAGAAGCTGCCCTAAAAACAGGCTGGAAAAAGTCCTACACCAGTAGCACAGAAGTTGACTCAGGAGAGAATTCCCACTGCCTTGTGTGCATGACGCTGTGGGGTGGGGTGCAGATGTCAGAGATCCCACACGTGGCCTTTGAGGAGGAGCTGAGTGGCCTCCGTAGTCCCTGGAGCACACATTTCCTTTCTTCCCGTCTCTCTGGACTGTCCACCTGCCCTACATCGGGCATGGAATTCGTAGGTACAATGCTGAGCTTGGCAAAGCCCAAAACCTGGAGCCAGCCTCCACGTCCAGGTGTCTAAGTGGTGGCTGTACACAGGTGTGTTTCCTAGGGACTGCTGGGAAGCCCTGGGTGTCTGCCGCCTCCTTCCCCAGCAGTCTGCTGCTCAGGGGCTTTGTGTGGTACCGTGTGGTAAAGAAATGAGCTTCAGATTGAATAGAATAGACACATGAGGCCTGTCCCCTCTCTGGTGTGGAAGGAGTGGGAAGCCCTTTCTGCAGGAGGGAGGAGAGAGGCAAGAAAATCACGCTAAGAATGGCCCTTCCTTGATCCTGGAGGGGAGGAGTCAGCTCTGGCAGCCGCCTTAAACCTGTTTGAGCTGCCACCTCTTACACACACTGGCCTCTTGTGAAGGAAGCAAGAGGGAGGAACGGGCCACCTTGGCTATAGTCCGCAGAATGCTGTACAGACCCAAGGTTGCTCATGGAGGTAGGTGCCCTCTGTGGCTGTGGCTTTTCCTTTGGTCATCTAGAAACAGCCTTTGGAGTGGACAGACAGATGCATGTGTCTAATGTGAGATATGGCCTGTGTTTTATGTTGAAGTTAGCTCTTCAAGACTCACTGCATAAGAGGGGTGGGGAGGAAGGGCACCTTTGGATGCTAGGCACTTCTGATGGCTCTTTCTGGTCATGTCTGCTGGAGTAGGGTTGGCTCTGGCTCAGAGCCTGGGGAGACCCCGTCTGCAGGCCACGTTCCAGTGCCCCTGGCTGTCCTGAAGGAACTGTGACTTTACAGTGCTCAGGTCAGATGGACAAACTTTCTTGTCGCAACCATGTAGACTCCATAATGACCTCAGGGTTCCTGTGGGGGTGGCAGGAGACAACCCCAAGCCTGTCCTTTCCTGGGACTGTGGTCTGTCTGGTCCCTTGCATCTACTGGCTCCTGTCTTGTGGCCTTGTCAGCGTCTACAGCCACAGGACACAGTCAGTCTTGAGCACTAAACAGCCATGGTCCCAGGACACCGGTGGAAAGGGAACTGACTTGAAACTGTCTTCCTAGAGAAGGAAAGGAAGACCAGCGGAGGGCCATCTGATGGGGATATTCACAGAGGCTTCTGGAAGGCAGGAGCTGTTTCTAGAAGCCTGATATTGTGGAGAGCAGCAAACCCCCCCCCCTTTAATCAAAGGTGCCTGAGCCCCATTGGTTTCCTGTCTCTCGCTCTCAGACAGTCCCTTCCCTTGAGGTATAGGTTGGCTGAGTGCAGGTGGTCCTTGGGCCACCGTCCGGAGGGGTCTGGGTTCCTAGTGTCCTATAGAGAATGATGTATACAGTAGTCTGAGGTGGCCCGCATGTTACATACAGGTCTGGAGAGTCAGTGACCCAGAATTCTCGGTGTCATTGTCATTGCTACAGGGCAGAAATTAGGGTGTCTTAGAGCTCTTTCCAAAGGTTCTAGGGAGGAACTCATTCTTTGTCCTCCAGCTTCTCATGCATTTCTGGGTTTGGGGCCATATCAACACCCCAACCTCTGTCTCTGTGGTCATGTGACCCTCTCTCTACCCATTCCTCCCTGCCTTTTACACACAGACACACACACACACACGAAAGCTCATTCCACAGAAGGCTGAGGCAGAAGAATTGTCTCGAGTTCAAGGCCAGACCCTGTCTCTACAAAGAGAAAAGAAATACCTATGATTGCATTTTTGTCCTCCTGGACAGCCTTCTCGTTGAGGTCCTTAATCACTCCCTCAAAGTCTGAACTGGCGTGGAAGGCTCCTGGGTAGGGGATAGTGATGGTAGCAGCCTCCCACGGGAGGGATGACTTGCTAGGCAAGAACACATGGCCAGAGAGGGTCATACAGTGACAGCATGGCTGTTAGGGCTCCTGCATGGCCTGTGTTCTGCCAAGAAGCTGGTCTGCAGTCAGGGGAGGTGTCTAGGCTATAAAGACACCTGCCAGCCCCAGGGCCAGCAGAGAAGTCTCCCTAGCTATAGGAGGGACAGTGTAGCTCAGACCCGGGCCAGGGCAGCACGGTGGAAGAGAGCACATTGAGTGTGGTGCTCTTGAGATGCTGAGCAGGGCACTAGAGCGGCCAGGGAGACCTGCTCCTACGTGGACTTTCATTCCTCTCTCTGTTCGTGTCCCAGAGAAGACAGTCCAGGAGCATACATGACCCAGCCAAGTGGACAGGATGTCTGCAGACCAAAGCAGGGGCCGAGGAACCCGTGTCAGCCCACTGGGGTAGCTGTGTCCTGTCTCAGCTGCTCCAAGGGCCTCTTGGAGCAGGCGGGCTGGTGACTTGAGCAGTGAAGGTGCGGTGGCTCATAGGAATGCAGAGTGTGTTGAACACAGCCAAGTTTGTGGGTTGCAGAGACTGAGGATGATGACGGTTCATAGTGCGTAGCACTCTGTATAGTGATCATATCTGTTGGGCCTGTGGCTCACGCTGGGCTGCTGAGTAGTTTGTTTATCAGGGCCTTGATCTGGAGCAGTGCACTTTCAGAACGACTGAAGGGAACCTCACCATGGTGTTGATCTTTGACCCCTTCGGAAGATGTGTGCCAATTTTCTCTTGGCTGCAAGCTCTGAGCTGGGTGCCAGAGATGGAGCAGGAAGCCCTGACCCTATGGAGTTCTCAACAGAAAGAGAGCAGATGTGAGGAGCCTCCCAGGAACCCCGGGGGTGCGAGTGAATCAGCTATGCAGAACAGAGCAGGTCTCCTGGGCCAGGGGGTGGTGAGGTTTGCCCTGGAAATGAGGACCCTCATGCTTAGTGGTTGGGACCAAGAGGATGCCAGGGAGGACCAGGGAGCCCTCAGAGGTTGCATAGCAAGTAGGGCTGGCTACTGGGTGGCAAAGGGCTCTGAGGAGGAGAGAGGCTTTGGATGGGAAACCGCTGCCGTTGGGGAAGGCAGAGGAAGGTGCTGAGGCCACTTCTTGTCACCGTGGCAGTTTGAAGCATGACATCTACATAAAAGCTGCACCTTTTCTGTGGGTTTTATGAGAATTTTGACTTGGTGGTCGTGCTTGTGGATTAATTGGCTTGAGGCTGGGGAACTCAGGCTTATATTTTGAAATAGTGTCTAAGGTGCAAGTGGGGATTGGAATGTGGCAGTATTTGTCACTTGGCAGAGCTCAGTACCACATCCGGGATAAGGATATAGTACTGATACACTGGGTCTAGCCGCCGAAGCCATGGCAATAGGGAGTGTGTGAGGAGAGCCTGAGGGAGTCCCGAGGAGGCACTGCCAGCATGGGGTGGGGACACTTTGATGGCACAGTGGCCCCAAAGGCCAGAGAGCCTTCTCCTGCCCTTGCTGAGCAGCCTACAGCATGGGGAGAGCACCTCTGCAGCCCCTGGACAGAATCTTGTGGTTGGAGTACAGTGGCACCCACAAATGTCAGGGGAAGGACTGAAGGACTAAGAGCAGTGGCGGCCATACCTTCTGGGCAGGAGACACCTCTCCACCACAGTCAGCACTGTGTGGAGGCTTTGTGGCACTGAACTGTGTGGTCTGCTAGGAGCAGGCAGAGCAGGCAGCTGCGGGGAGGTAGAATTCCCAGCTTCCTCCCGTGCTCTGGGCCTGTAGCTGTGCCATGGTATAGAGTCCAGCTTGGACCTGGAGCCAAAAGCATGCCCCAAGTTGTACGGTAGGCAGTGCTGAGAGACAGCACCAAAAACAGTAGCAGAGCATTTGTGCTACCTACACTTCTTCTTTGTGTTGAACATTACAGAACCTGCCCAGGAAGTAAAGGCTCAGTGACCCCAGTCTGATACGAGGGAGGCCCTGCCCGGGCAGTAGCCTAGAGAGCAGGGTGGTTAGAGAAGATTTCAAGAGACAAGTCAGGCTCATATCTGCATGTCTGTTAGAGCATCTGCCAGCTGCAGGCACTAGCCCTCGCCTTCCGTCCCCTCTGCTTTATTACTTTGGAAACACTTGTCATCCTGCTGAAGAACAGCTGACCTCCGTGTTGGGGTCAGGGTTTGGCCAGTACACTACTGCCATGAAGTGCTGTCTCTGCTGAATGAGGCTGACTCAGGACTGGAGAAGTGTCCTCCGGAGCTCACTGCTGCTCTCCTCTCCCTGATCTAGGTCCTGCCTAGCGCGCAGTCTGATGCCCATCCAGCCCTTTGACCACCGGGAATGGAATGAGCCTATGCACTCCCTCCGGATCACTGTAGGGGGCCTTCCTGTGCTGGCATCCATGACCAAGGCCACAGACCCTCGCTTCCGCCCCCGCTGGAGGGTGATCCTGACTTCCTTTGTGGGTGCTGCCCTCCTCTGGCTGCTGTACTCCCATCATCAGGCCCCAGTACCTGGCAGATCCTCTGCCCACAATGCACACAGCCGGAGGTTCAGCCCGGATCATGTGTCTCGCTACAATGACACCTACCCCCTGTCCCCGCCACAGAGGACTCCAGGTGGGACTCGCTACCGGATCGCAGTCATTGCTGACTTGGACACAGGGTCCAGGGCCCAGGAGGAGAACACTTGGTTTAGTTACCTTAAGAAAGGCCACCTGACCCTGTCAGACAGTGGGGACAAGGTGACTGTGGAGTGGGATAAAGACCATGGAGTCCTGGAGTCCCACCTGGCAGAGAAGGGGCGGGGCATGGAGCTCTCTGACCTGATTGTCTTCAATGGGAAACTGTACTCTGTGGACGACCGTACAGGGGTCATCTACCAGATCGAAGGCACCAAAGCAGTGCCCTGGGTGATCCTTTCTGATGGTGACGGAACCGTGGAGAAGGGTAAGTAGAGCCAAGGCTATGTCCATTGCCCCCCTTGCTGCTTCTGGGACCCTGGTCCTCATCGTGTGCTCCTAAGACACAGTGTGTCATAGACAGTATCACTCTCGGCAGGTGCTCACCTTCAAACCGGCTACTCAGTGGTTCACCATGATCTCAGGCTCTAATCAATTTATTGGGGCCACAGGTCAGTGCCGCTACCCAGGCTGCTGTGAGCCCAGTCCAAGGGTCTCTGTGTGGAGCAGCAGTGACACCTGAGCCCCATGTGTAGCAGAGAGGAGCTGCTGCCCCTCAGAGTAGGGGACAGCAGATCTGCTATGTCCCCACAGCAGACTCCTCGGGTGGAAGGAGAGCTGCCTTCGTTGGCCCTCTCACTGCCTGCCAGGCCTGGCCTGGGTGAGGAAATCACTAGTGTTTGTCCAAGGCTCGGCTCTCGGAAGAGGCCGTCTCCACCTGGGTACAGTGATGGTGTTGCTTACCATTTCCTGCCTGTAACCTTCGGGGTGTGGGGTGGCTTTCCCCTGAGTGGGAAGAATGCTGGATAATGGGGTACTGGGGGCTGATCTGTGGTTGTTCATCCAGAAGGGTCCCAAGTCTGGCAAATGGAGCAGCTTCTCTCATGGAGGCAGCTCAGAAGACTCATGCGGTCACTCGGGCTACAGGAATCATGCCAGTCCCTCCAGAGTCACTCCGGGGGGTGTCAGGGACCTCCGTCCTTCTACAGTGGGGAGGCAGGTGCAGCTTTGGCCTCCCAGGGGCTAGGGAGCGTGCAGGAGATAGAGAGCTAGCCTGTGGGAACGTCAGGAAGGAGAGCTCTGACAGCGCAGGCTTCACCGCCTGCCTGATTGAAAGGGAAGGCAGCTCTGGAGTAAATGCTCTGAGGTGAAGGCGAGGATGGTGAGGGTTGCTGCCTAAAGATCCTAAAGACCCTGTCCTTCTACTTCCTTCCCCGGCTGTGGGAAGAACAGACCCACACAGTGGTGGCAGGTGAGAGGCCAGCAATGGGTGGTCCTCAGTGGCAGGTAACTGGCTCCACAGAGCACTTGGAAGCTCGGATTGCTGCAGCACAGGAGGTCTGAGATGGTCTAATGCCGGCCTTGAGCCGTTGCCCAGGAGACAGGCTCCTTGGAAGAAAGGGGGTAAGAAAGAAGAGGATGTGGACTTGGGGACCCACTCTGGCTCTGCCAGGCTCCCTTCAGGGCCTCTTATCCCAGCCTGCAGTGAACCTCAAGGAAGGTCACTTGTGACATCCAAGAGGCGTGGCACCACTCTGGATGCAGTTGACAGTAGCTCAGGCGAGAGCCAGGCTGGGCATGGGACATGGGGACCAGGGTCTCAGGCTCGCCCCTCTTGTTGCCCCAGGATTCAAAGCTGAGTGGCTTGCTGTGAAGGACGAGCACCTGTATGTGGGTGGCCTGGGCAAAGAGTGGACCACCACCACAGGGGAGGTGATGAACGAGAACCCCGAGTGGGTGAAGGTGGTAGGCCACAGGGGCAGCGTGGACCACGAGAACTGGGTGTCCAGCTACAATGCTTTGAGAGCTGCCGCTGGGATCCAGCCGCCAGGTAAGGCATCTTCCTAAGAGGTCCCAAGTATAAAGACTTCACAGCTGGCTCAGGTGTGTTGGTGACAGTCATTCGCTGAATCCAAAGGTCACTCCTCGTGGGCGTAGATTCTGAGACAGAGAAGCCATTTCTGTTTCTGTTCCTTACTAGTTCAACAGATGGCCTCTGCCCACTGCCCACTAAAGTCCCCTCATCCACATAAAGTGTTCTTCATTTGGGGGTCACGGCCCTCATAAGCAGAGGAGGAGATGGGTAGGGACTGAGGTGCCTTCCCCTGGCTCTGAGTGTGACCTTTGTCTGAAGGAGGCTGAGTCGGGTGTGGGACAAAGTGCAGCAGGGAGCCAAGACCCAGAGAACTCTTCCGTGGGTGCTTCACCTCAGCTTCATGGCTGCTGCTCTGCCTGCTGGGTTTCCCCTTTTGACTCTCTGATCTCCTGTGTGCCCCGTGATCAGCACCAAGGGGGAAAAAAACTGGTGAAGGCTGCAGCCCCTATGGGGACCTGAGGGCAGCTAGTGGGGACATGAAGCCCTGCCCACTCAGCGTTAGGCTCTGGCCATGCTGTGTCTGCACATGGCTGCCCTAGATAACCCAGATCAGCTGTAGGCTGTCCTCCAAAGGGCTGGGGATTATTACAAAGGGTAGAGTGAGACCATCAAATGTCGTCTCTGGGATGGCTAGACTGATGTGTGGTGACTGTCGGTCTCTGCTGTGACCCCAGGCTACCTCATCCACGAATCCGCCTGCTGGAGTGACACGCTGCAGCGCTGGTTCTTCCTGCCACGCCGGGCCAGCCACGAACGCTACAGCGAGAGGGCCGATGAGCGCAAGGGCAGCAACCTCCTGCTGAGCGCAGCCCCAGACTTCAAGGACATCTCCGTGAGGCGTGTGGGGGAGCTGGTCCCCACACATGGCTTCTCATCTTTCAAATTCATCCCTAACACTGACGACCAGATCATCGTGGCTCTCAAGTCAGAAGAGGACAGCGGCAGGATTGCCACCTACATCATGGCCTTCACGCTAGATGGCCACTTCCTGCTTCCAGAGACTAAGATCGGCAGTGTCAAGTATGAAGGGATAGAGTTCATCTAGATGAGTAAGTTCCCATGCCCGGCAAGGCGTGGGCAAATCGCCCGAGGCACCGCCAGGACTCAATTTCATAAAAACCAGAGGAACACACTTTGACTTGTTTGTTGTTTTCTTTTTTAACTGAGCTGTATGCCTGGATAGAGGTTTCCAGAATAGGAAACTGAGTTCCAGGCCATGTGACAAAGCTTCAGGAGACGTTCTGAAGCTGGGAGCAAGGGCAGGCAGGAGTCCTGTACAGGAAAGGCAGGGAGGGTCTCTGCCTACCCATGCCTCACTCTGCACTGCCACCTTGTGATAGGGATTGGTCACTGCTGCGGGTGCCTTTTGAGCACTGGCCTTCAAAATCCAGCCACGCCTCTCCTTTCCTCCGTCTCTTGCCTAGGTCTCTTGCCTTTCTGAGTTCTCTGGCCAGTAAGTATCTGAGGCAACAGGTGTGCTGAGTCTCAGCCTCACCCTGGGAGCACAAGGCAGTTTGAGGGTGGGACTGCCAGATAGGCACTCCAAGGCACCCCTCTTCCTCCTGTGTGCAGACCCTTGGAAAGTAAATGTTTACGCGGCAGGGCGAGGGCCCCACCCCTTGGGACACACCTGCCCACACTGCCGAAACCATTCTAGCGCAGGATTGCTGCTTCCCATGGCCCTCGGGAGGATCTAGGGCTGTGCAGGCCTTTGAATTATTAACTTATTTTTATTAAGGTAATTTCCTTTTCTACAGAACAGTCACCAAGTCTTATCACACAGTGAGGGTGGAGTTCCCACATCTACTCCCTGCAGCAACAGAATCATCAACGTAGCCGCAATGGCGAAATTATCTTTTACAGAAAGGGTCTCTGGATCTTAGCCTCTGCCTCCTAGCAACTTCAGAAGCTGCCATGTCTTCCCTTCCCAGCAGTGGCTGAGGGAGGGCTCTAGAGACCTGTCCCTGTTGTCCCCTGCATTTTTTGCTGGCTCCCAGTGAGCATTTAGCAGCCTTCTGTTTTCTGTCACTTTCTGTTCATGCTCAAGAGCAAAGGCTGCAGAGTCAGGGTCAGAGGTTGCCCTGTAGGTAGCAGCCACCTTAGTCATCCTGCAACGCCCTTAGGCTCGGACACGGGTACTGCCACGGGCACAGGTCTCTGATAGCCCTCATAAGCCCCCTTCCACTGGGAAGCGAGGCAGACCACTGCCACTGGGGCTCTCACTACCCACATGGCAGCCTGTTGACTGGGGACGGTGACATCTTTGTGTACTGTCTGTGTGTTGCTGAGAGCTAAGCCATACCTCTTCGATGTGTGTCAACTGTGTTGGAGTGTGCTTCTAAACTGAAAGGGAGAAAATGGACCCCGTGGAGTCAGTGTGGCCCTGAGGTAACACAGCACAGCCTTCACCTTCCTTTCCCTGACCAAAGCAGAGTGATTGTGTCCTTCCCCCCTCCTCCATTTGTTTTGTAAACAATAAAGTGTCAGGGGACTGTGCTTCTCTTGTCTTCTGTGTTGGCTGTTGCCAAGGGCTCTGTCCCGATGTGTCTAACCAAGTGGGGTTGCAAGCTTTGGGGTCATGATAAGCTCCTCACAACTCCAGGCTTGGATCTCGGATCTCACGGCAAGAGCAGTGTGTAAGGCTGTCTCCAGCACTTCAGGCTCTGTCCCACCCCACCTCTCCTCCCTGTTAAATCCCGGTGTCTGTACTATGTGCTATACAGTACTACGCCTGTAGCTCCTGACCATCCTGTAGTATGCAAGCCAGGGAACCCAGCTGAGAGACTTAAAAATAAATCACATGCACAGAGACTCGAGACATGGGTCACTCTTGATACAAGAATGCCAAGTTTATTGTGCTCAGGGGAAGCTTATCTAGGGCTATGGCCACGCCCCAGCTCTCGGGATCTTTCAGCTGCAGACCCACCAGCCTGCCATCAGGGTCCCGTGCTCAGAGCAGCTGAGTGATGCTCAGAGCAGCTGCAAGCATAGGAAAAACAAGTTGCTCACAGGGACTTCAGGGTCCAGGGGTCCACAGCCCCCAATAGCTTCCAACATCTCCCCACTCTGCCTGTTACTGGAGTCAGGACCACAGCAGTCACAAGCCAGGCTTGGTGTCCCAACCTCCACAGACAACATCAGAGAAGGGTTCGCTCAGTGTGGTCACCTTGGGCAGAGACAAGGAAAAAGACCCAGTGTGGGCCAGTAAAGCAGCTCAGCGTGGACAGTGCCTGCCGTACGAACCTGACAGATTGCCCCTTGGAACTGATTGCCAAAACCTGTCCTCTAATGTTCATATGCCTCCCTGTGGCACCCGTGCTCCCCCCCACACACACACACAGAGATACAGTGGCTCTTCAAGTCCATCTTCGGGTGCCTGGCATACAGTTAATGTTTAAATAGAGATCAAGAGTTACGCCTGGTCATGGTGTGGTCCTGCCCATCACTAACCCATCATTGTGTCTGGCCCTGGCTCCTGGGCTGTGCAGCCAGAGCATGTGGACACCTTCCAGGAGACAAGGGTCTCCTCTGGCTGGCACCAGGCCTCAGCTTTTCCTTCTTCAGGTGAGGCCCCTGGGAAAATTACAGTTTCTTGTAATCCACTACCTCAGTTTCCTGGTTGGCAGAGGGAGGGATGTGGCTATCTGTCTCTGCCCTCCCTGTGGTCCAGCTTCTATGCAGGTCATCCTGGAACCACTGCCCTGGGCTGCAGGGACCAGCGTGCGCACAAATGATGTTCACATGCCGGTCATTTGAGGGCACCGGGCCTGGAGAGTTTGCTTACAGATGACCCCGGAGCTTGTGGAGACGTGTCCCTCCGAGGATGCACACAAGTCCCCAGGCTGAGGCCAAGAGCACCCCAAAGGAGCGAGGAAGTTACCAGTGCACCACCCCTTTTCACGAGAGACTCCCCTAAACAAAGACTGTTTGGTCATACATCACCCTGTTACCTTAAGAGACCATTTTCCATTTAGTGTTAAAAAGCAAAGAAAATCACGGGTTTATTCTGTGGCCAGAGAATGGAGAAGTGGGGCCTGGCTTCCAAGGCTGGGCATGGGAGGCCACAAATGCAAAGCAAAAGAAACGAGAAGCCAGGAGGCCCCCGTGTCTTCCGGGAATTGGGCATTTCTTTTGGAGGCTTCTCTTCTGCCAGGGTCTCCGTGATTGACAGCTGTCTTGGCTCTGAGGCTCTTGTCTCTTACTGTGCATACAGTATTGGGAGGGGACTTGGGATCTGCTAGAATTCACTCACTGTGCTCCAATCTCTTCAGGGCATTATCCTGAAGAGGCCATTGTAACCTCCAGGCCCCTGTTAAAGATGATCACAGTTTGGAGGAGGGGGGACCCTGGGCTGTAAAACTCAATTTTTGTACTACTTGCTATATGGTACTACGCCTGTGGCTGCTACAGGTCGGCACATGGCCAGGAACTATGCTGAAGACTTAAAAACGCACGCACAGACAGAGGAACATGGGTCATCCTTGATACAAGAATGCCAAGTTTATTGTGCTCAGAGGAAGCTTACATAGGGCTCTGGCCATGCCCCAGCTCTCTGTGTGCTGCTCAGAGCAGAGGAAAACAAGTTGTTTTGCTCAGAGCATCTGCAAGCACGGGAAAAACAAGCCGTTCACAGGGAACTCAGGGTCCGGGGGTCCACAGCCCCCCATAGGTCCCCACACTGGGCAGCTGAACTGGAAGCAGGGCCATTTGTCCCCTCAGCTTGTTCTTCCCTACATTTACCGTGGGACTCCAGATGCATCACAGAGTTCCTGGAGCTTGGCCTCCTGGAAATCCCCATGTTGCAATGTCTGGGCCTATGCAAGACCCATCCTTTGACTTTGGAGTGGCCACAGAGCAGCTGGGCCTGCTGCAGACCACACATCTTGTGATGACCCTACCCCTGTGACCTAGCATCCTTCCCTCCATGGGAAGCATAGGGCTCTGGGCCCCCCGCTGTCTGATGGGGCTGACCAGGGATGGAGGCATCAGACAGGCCAGCACCCCAGCACCCCCTTCCTCCTTTTCACAGTCTGATCCAAGGTGACAGAAGCCACGAGTTAGCCCCCAGTTAGTTCATCAAGCTTGGACATCTCTGTAGGGTCAGGCCTGTCTCTGCCTATAGCTCTCTGCATGGTTTTCCCAGGACTGCTACGCCATAGACCCTGGAAACAGCATCTCAGCCAGTCATTGAGTTCTGACCTCTGGGCTCTGGGGCTCAAAACTTCGGGGTAAATCCAAAGTGCTTTCCAGAATTTCCTGGGGTTTCCAAAACACCAGTGCCTCTCTCCCACAGACTGATATGGACATCGGTGTCTGTCACAGGTAATTCTGGCCGGCCCCCGTTGGTGTTCTATACCCAGCCGCACGGGGCCCTCAGGAGACTACAGTTCTGTCAGGCATGTTTGGGAACTCAGCATGTCTGCTCACCACTTCCTGTCTGGGCTTGGTGCTCCCAGGTCTCGGGGCCTCCCTGTTGTCATGCCTGGGTCACAGAGCCCAGGGCACAGGGATGAAAGGATTTAGAATTGGTGTAATGGGTTTAGTAAAGAATAACACTTGGGGATGGCGCTGGAGAGAACGCTCAGCTGTTGAGTCCATTCCCAGCACCCACAGCTCAATCATCTCTAGCTCCAGTTCCAGGGCATCTGACGCACGTGGTGTGTTAAATACAGACAAAATGCGCACACACGTGAAATCAGTGAACCTTAGAAAACAGTGGACGCTGAGGACAGAAACAGTAAGTGAACTGTAAAAGAATCATACAGCTGAAAAGGAGCAGGTGATTGTATACCAATTAGAAGTCACCTGGCCTTGCCTCCTGGGCCGTCAGTGACAGATCCTTAGGGCAGAGTTCACCAGGACAGCTCAGTGTCTTGAGGTCCTAACTAGAGGCAAGGGTGAGGTGCAGGGGCGGTTAGGAATTAGGCCCCCACTGCATAGCGTTATCATAAGTCTGGGGAAGTTGGCCTTTTTAATGTTTTTATTTTAATGTGTTTTATGCGTACAGTTGTTTTTGTCAGCGTGTATAGATGTGCCCCACATGTGTGCCTGGTGCTCCATGGAGATCAGGAGAGGGCATTGTGTCCTTTAGAACTGGAGTTATGGGTGGTCGTGAGCCACCGTGTGGGTGCTGTGACCTGAACCTAGATCCTTTGCAAGAGCAACAAGTGTTCTTAGCCACTGAGCCATCTCCCCAGTCCTCTGATTTTTATTTAACTTTTTACACTTATTTACCATCTGTGCCCACATGTGTGGACATACATGCCATGGTACACATGCAGAGACCCGAAGATGACTTACAGGAGTCAGTTTTCCCCTGCAGTGAGTTCCAGGGATCAAACTCATATCACCAGGACTGGCTGCAAGTGCCCTTACCCACTCGCTATGCAAACTCTGCCCCCCAATTAAAAGTGGGCGCTGCCATGCCTGATTAGCCGTTTTTCCCCTTTAAACTAGGTATTGTAGGAGCCTTCTAAGATTCAATTTTTAAAAATGTGTGTATTGTGTGTGTACACTTGAGTGTGGGTGCCCACAGAGACCACAAGTGTCAGATCTCCCTGGAGTTGAGTTACTAGCTGTTCTGAGCCAACCAACATGGGTGCTGGGAATTGAATTCAGGTCCCATGTAAGGGCAGGCCATACTCTTAACCACTAGTCCACCCCAAGATCCCAGCCTTGCTTTCTACCTTTGGCTTTTTGTCTCTATACCTGATCCTCAGGCGTGACGCACTCTGGTCCACACACCAGCACAGTAGCTTTGTGCACGAGCACAGCCCGCCTCCCCAGGTCCAGGCAAGGATTGCGCAGCCCACATCCATGCTCATAGACACAGTCTGTTCCTGAGCCTCTGCTCCCAAGCCCACATGCATTACCTTCCCAGCACCTCCATGCTGTCCCCACCCCCACCCCACCCAGGGTGCCTGCCTGGACGTGCATCTGGCTGGTCAAACACAGCGTAGCCTAGGTGCCTGAGCGTTGCTGTTTTATCTGCTCAGCCACAAGGCACTTGGGTGCCTGCCATCCCCCCAGCAGAGCAGAGAACAAGCAGAGGGCTGTTAGCCTTGTCTGCAGCCAACCCCAGGAGCGGCCTCTGTCATGTGTTTTCTGGAAATCGAAAGCAGACTAGGTTTATAAAGCATTTCCTGAGACAAGGCTGAGAAAAACCGCATGGTGGTGCCTCTCTCCGGCGGACAGTCTACAGCGGTCTTCTGATTGCAGCCAGCAGGGAGGCTCCGGGACCACTTTCAGCAGCTGACCCTACAGACGGGTAACTACTGTCTCTCACTTCCAGGTGAGTCCCCAGTCCACGCGGCATGATCCCTAGCCGGCCACTGAGCACGGGACCCATGTGCTCCTCCTCCACCTGCAGGGCTGGTGTACAGTTGGGCAGGCTGTTTGCTGAACAAGCATCAGCTGAAGGGAGAAGTGGCTTGGAATTGAGCCCTCGGCCCTCTCCTGGGTCTGTGGACTCTCACCCAGGGCTGTGCCTACCTGCAGAGCTACTGTATGAGCCAGCATAGGCAGACTTGTCCCAACTTCCCACGTGAAGGAGTCAGGCAGAGGACAGCCTCATCTACATACCCGCAATGTTCCCGAGGCATCGAGTTCCTGACTCAGCACACACAAACCTATTGGCCACAGCTTATGATGAATGAGCACCCAGTGTAGTCTGCCATGGGACTCAGGTTTCCCGGAACCCAGGGCACCCCTGGGCAGACCCCCACCTAGAGCTCGCTAGCTGTGCGTTCTGGAGTCCTTTGACTCTCACCTCAGCGTGTTCACTTGGGATGTGAACTGGCTTACCGCTCTGGGGTCTTGTTTATTGTATGGCTGGCTTCCGGAACCTGCTGAGTGGGGCGGGGAGGGTGCACAGCAGCAAGGGCCAAGTTTCCCACCCAGTGATGCGGTACAGGATGCAATGGTCAGAGCCTATGCCCAGACAGCTCCCATGATAACCAGGCTCGGCCACCCATCTACCGCGGTCCAGTTAAAGACACAATATAGGGAAAACTATAAAAAGTAGCTTTGTCTCATGGGGCTATGTTGAGAAGATGAACAGATCGGCCTCCCCCTCGAGCCCCTTGGGGTATTGACATGAGGTTTAGATTTAAATGGGGGGCTACAGGTGTGTATGACTGGGCTGGCCTTGTCGTTGCATGGGCTGTAAATCTCTATCCTGGAGACAAGCACCCCCTGGTGAAGCTGTCACCGCACTCGGCATGAGATGCCTCGGAAAATTCCAGCTCCTTGGGAGCCTTGTTTCAGTACTTTAATAGCCAAAGTGGGCGGGGCACAAGTCTCTTGAGATCTTCACCCTGCCAGGACGGCTACAAGTGCGCTGGGATCCAGAGGTCCCTCATGCTGATCTAGTGCAGAAGTGTCAGGGACAGGGTTGGTGGGGTGGCGGGAGGGGGACTGGAGTGGGGGTGAGGGGCAATCCTGGTGTTTCTGCTGGTCCTGGGATATCTCTCTTGCCTGTCCCTGGGCCTCTGGTCTAAGTAACAAAGAAACAACTTGAGGTTATCAACTCTTGCTCTGTAGATGGTGCTCAAAACAGCACCACCCACTAGCCAGAACCAAGCCTGGGAGTAGAGTGGGTGTTGCCTGCTCTGTGGGTCATCCCTATCTTTGCAGGGACTGAGGGACAGTGCCTGGGTAGAGCACAGACAGGCAAGAGCTTAAGTCATAGCCTAGTATTGAGTTCCTCTGCCCCGCTTCTTAGAGCAGACAGCTTCTTGGGAGTTGACCTTTACCCACCTCCCGCTCATCCCCACCTCCCACTCATCCCCACTTCACATCTTCTACTCATCCCCACCTCCTACCTCCCACTCATCCCCAATTCACACTCATCCCCACTTCATACTTCCCACCCATTCCCGTTTTGCACACCCTACCCACCCCCACCTCCCACTCATCCCCACCTCACACCTCCCTCCCATCCCCATTTCACACATTTTACCCACCCCCACTTCACACCTCCCATCCATCCTTACTTCAGACCTCCCACCCCCCCCCCACTTCACATCTCCCACTCACCCCCACTTCACACCATGGAGGCCCAGACCCTTCTGCACTGTCTCTGTCACTTAAGGCCAACTGTTAGCAGGCTTAAACCCTGTCTATCCCCAAGACACAGCCCTTGTGTTTCCTGGGTGCTCATTGCCCAGAGCCCTCACCCACCTGTTCCACCTTCTTACTGACCTGAAGGTTGTTCCCCAGAGCATGTGAGAGGCCTGCATGAGAGCCATCACATGGCCACATGAGCCCTGCAGAAGTGGGACCACCCACAACACTGCCCCGCCCTCCACCAGCAGGGCTGACGAGACCGTGGGACTGCTGGTCTGCTGTTGAAACAGGCTTCTTGGTTCCCGGCTGCTCAGTAGCTCAGACCGGAAATAACCACACAGAAACTGTATTAATTAAATCACTGTTTGGCCCCTTAGCTCTAGCTTCTTATTGGCTAACTCTTACATATTAGTTTAACCCATCTCCATTAATCTATGTATTGCCATGTGGCAGTAGCTTACTGGGTAAAGTTCCAGCGTCTGTCTCCCGTGGGGCTACACGGCTTCTATCTGATTCTGCCTCCTCTCTCCCAGCATTCAGTTTAGTCCCCCCCCACCCCAGCTCTGTTCCCCTATAGCAGAGCTTATAGTTTCCTTATTAACCAATGATATTCACAACACACAGAGGGGATCCCACATCAGTCTGCAGTGGAGAACTGTCACCAGACTCATTGTGCTGTCCTTTCTGCTGCAGGGTTGGGCTTCTAGACCAGGCCATGGCTCTCCTATGGCTCCTCTCTGTGTGGTTGCTGGTTCCAGGGACTCAAGGTGAGTCATGCCAGCTGGCAAATGCCCAAAACAGAAGTCTTCAAGGCTGCTCCACCTTGCCCTGTGGGTCACCTCCTCACAGAAAACCCAGGTGTCGTCCTATGAGGTGCCATGTCTCGGAAGTCTCTCCATGTGGATCCCCAGTCAATCCCAAATGATGGTGGTGTGTGGCTGGGGTTCCCCTGGGCCCGGGGGCCACTCAGGTGAAACCTGAGTGAAACCCAACTGTTCACTGAGGGAATCTCAACTGTGGCCAAGGAGGGGGTGCCGAGCCTATGCTGTTCTGGAGTGGGTGGCCTTGGGACACAGGTTAGAATTCAGAGAGCCCCTGGGGGCGGTCATCCTGCACCCTCAGCTGAATGCCCTCTTTAGCATGAATGAGCCCCAAATTCAAGCACCCAGCTACTTGCTGACCCTCTGAGCATTGGCAGAGATGGGAGCCCCTTGACTGCCTTGCCGGATTACAGACTCTCTCTGGCTCAGGTTGTCTGCTTTAGACCACCACTGCAGGGGCATCTGCTCTCTGCCTGTGTCTAGGGGCCACCTGTCCCCTCAGGCCAGCATTCCAGAGAGCCAGCAAGAGGCCTCTTCCTCTCCCAGGCCTTCCCATGGGTCACCACCTCCATCCACTCTGCAGGATGGAGAGCCAAGGTGCTCTCTTAGAGCAAAAGGCCCAAAGCTGAGAAACTGAAAGGCCGTGGCCTCCTTGGAGGTCCTCAGAGAGTGTTCTCGGCTCCTCAGTGGATAGCGTTTCACACATGGAGGGGGGGCTCTGAAGTGGTTCGAGAGCAACCCCACTGCACCCTAGTTGGGGTAACCTTCACCCAACAGGACAACCCAGAGCATCGAGGTCATGGGGATGGGCACCAAAACTGGCCAACCATCCTCCCAGCTGACCCCCACTTTCCCAACAGGTACAGAAGATGGGGACATGCGTCTAGTTAACGGGGCCTCAGCCAACGAGGGCCGCGTGGAGATCTTCTACAGAGGCCAGTGGGGGACAGTGTGCGACAACCTCTGGAACATTTTAGATGCCAACGTCGTCTGCCGAGCCCTGGGCTATGAGAACGCCACTCGGGCGCTGGGCAGAGCTGCCTTTGGGCCAGGTGTGGGCTGCTATGACAACCCCCCCGAAAAGCTGAGGTCACTTAGTAATGTCCCTCAAACATCCCCGCTGTGCCAGTGAGCAGCACTGTTGCAGGACCTGCTCTCCACCAAGGGTCCAGCTCCTCCTCCAGTGTGGCCCCTGACTTCCTCTTGTGCCCACAGGAAGGGGACCCGTCATGCTGGACGAGGTGGAGTGCACAGGGACAGAGCCCTCGCTGGCCAACTGCAGCTCCCTGGGTTGGCTGAAGAGCCGCTGTGGGCATGAGAAGGATGCAGGCGTCATCTGCTCTAACGGTGAGCCGCCCTTGCCCGCCCAGCACCCGGGTGAAGCAAGGGTTATGCCCGTGCCCCTCCCCCTGTGTACGCAGACATCGAGAGTGGTGCCCTGGGTGTGGCTGGGATGTATGACAAGTTCACTTCCTCCGGGAGAGCCCATTGTGTTTCCTGTGTTAGGGAAGCTTCTGTAGCAGGGCAGTGGGTTATGGGTCAGGGACTGTATCCCATTTATGGATGACACCTGTGTGAGGGTGTTGGCTTTCTAAGGCACAGGGTCTTGGGGTTATTACGTGTTCTGCTGCATTGTCTGGTTCCCCAGACACAGGCTGTAGCAGTTCTGGATGGCTGGGGTCAAGGACACAGGTGCCCAGAGCCCTACCTGCCGAACTCTGACCCCATTCCAGCTCTTCACCTCCTGTGTCTGAGACTCAGTGGGAGCTTTTCTTCCTGGGCTAGCCCGTGGGGTTCCTGGAGACTCCCCTCTGTCCTGAGTTTGGGAACTGAAGCACAAGGGTATTGAGTCCCACAAGGTCAGACAAGCATGGGAGAATTTGATCGGGGGTGGAAGGCTCAGACTGGAGGGGCCCCTTGAGTAGACTAAGCTGTGCAGGGTTCTGGGAGGACAGGAGGCCCCTCCGGCTGGGGAACAATGTGGACAGGAAGATGGAGGTGGACGCTAGGGTCCACAGTGAGAGGAGACACCAAGGAGTCAGCCCACCCAGTCTAAACGTAAAAATCAAGCCAACCCTCCGAGGCAACCAGTGATGTTCCATGTGGTTCTGGATTAGGCCTTAGGAGGCAGGGGAAAGTGGGGGTGCCTAGAGGCATGCCATAGCCCCTCAAGGACTTGTCTCCTCGGGAATGGGGAGGCCCAAGTTCTAGTATGAGATTACCATGGAACCCTGACTTCTCAGGTTGTTCACTGGGTGTAGGAGATAGACTTAATGCTCCGTCCCTTTCCCTCCGAAACCTCAAAGCCCACTCCTAACACAGCTCCTCCAGGAGGCCGCACGTCACAGCCCTTCTCATCCTTTCAAACAATACCACTTCACTGTGACAAGCATTCAAATGTATGAACCTGTGGGAGCCTTTCTCATTCAGACTCCAGAGCGCTCGCCACAAACCAAACACAGTGCCTGAGTGGGGTCCAGGGAGCAGCCTCTGGGTATATCAGGGCACAGGGTCACACATGGCCAGAGAGGCCAGGAGGGCCTGCTCCTGTTTCATGAGGTTCAGAGGGCAGCTGCACCCTTCCTCACGGCCTGTTCCATCCTGCATTTTCCCTTCTGAGCAAAGCCAGGTGCCAGGATGGCTGGCACAGATGAAAAACCTGACTCCCAAGGGTCAAATGCAGCTTTGAGTCAGAGAAAATGGTTTACAGAGCCCAAAAGCCTCACACAGCAACTCCCTCTGTCTCTCCCAGAAACCAGTGGTGTCCACGTCCTGGACCTCTCTGGAGATCTCCCAGATGCGCTGGGCCAGATCTTTGACAGTCAGCAGGACTGCGACCTGTTCATCCAGGTGACAGGGCAGGGGCATGGAGATCTGACCCTCTGTGTCCACAAGTTGATCCTGAACACCAACCCGGAGGCCCAGGCCCTGCAGCAGGCAGTGGGCAGAAGTGTCCTCATGAGAGTGGATGCGGAGTGCATGCCTGTGGTCAGAGACTTCCTCAGGTAAGCCACACCTTCAGCTCCGGTTGTGCTTGGGCTGCACGCTCCTCCTAGTCACTGGAGCGTCCACTGTGCTAGGGTGGGGCAGCAAGGTAAGTGGATGGGCCCTGCACATCTGATCATGTGCTCGTGCAACACCCATACACACGTACCTGCACATCACACAGCCATGCAGCCGTGTGCATGCTTCTTCCCACTGCACACGGCTGTACTTGCAGGCAAACTGTTGTAGAATATTATCTTAAGGCGTGTTGCTTTTGTTTGTGCTCTGGGACATTTGTTTAATGATGCAAAGTTGTGTTTGGTTAAGTAAAATTCCCCTGCGGTCAGGAGGCTGCTTCAGTAACTAGCTGACAGGAAGTTATAGGAGGAACCAGGTGGAGAAGGGTTTGTAAGGCGGGGTGAGATGTACAAGCAGCAAGCAGATGAGCTAGGTGAGCCGCTTGCTATTCCGCTTCTCTGGGAAGCAGGATTCTACCTCAACCCTTGGATCTTGAGTTCTTTAGAGGGACAGAGATTTGGATAAGTTCCCTTTGTAGCTTTGAAGGAGTTGGTGCTGAGGGAATACCCTCGGGCTGTGGCTCTTGCAGGCTAAGCACTGCTGGTAGCGGTGGAGTTGCAGTTGCTGGCTAGGATAGCGGTAGCTATCAACCATTAAAAAGAGGGACAGCAACAAGCAGTAGCAAACTCTCCCATCTACCTGCAGTCACATGGAGACACATCTAAATGCTTGCTGCACTTGTGTGAACACAGTCACACCCAGATGCTCCCTGCACTTGCATGGAAGCATTGAACATTTGTACATCTGAATATTCAACTGCCTTCGCACGTGTGCATGTGCATGAGTGCGTGCGCGCGCGCACACACACACATGCACGTATGCATCCAAATGCATCCTGCACTTGTAGAAACACATGCTTGTGCATCTGAGCCTCGCTTTTCTGTGTGCCTGTTTGTCTGCTCGTCTTAGTTACTGTTCTTTTGCTGTGAGGAGACACCATGACCAAGGCAACTCTTCAGATAAAAGCATGTAACCGAGGGCTTGCTTGCAGCTAAAAGCATGTAACCGAGGGCTTGCTTGCAGCTAAAAACATGTAACCGAGGGCTTGCTTGCAGCTCCAGAGCTTTAGTCCGTTGTCATCGTGGCGGTGGGTGTGGAGCATGGACTCGTGCAGGCCGTTGCCGGAAGAGTAGCCGAGAGCCTGACATCCTGATCCACAGGCGGAGAGAGACTGGGCCTGTCATGGGCTTTTCAGCCTCTCCGCCCACCCCAATAACACAGCTCCTCCAGCAAGGCCCCTCCTCACAGCCCTTCCCATCCTTTCTAACAGTGTCGCTCCCCGGTGACCAAGCATGGCCTATGGGGGCCGTTCTGATTCAGACCACCACTGCACTCTAGTGTGCAAGCATCCATGCACACTGAACTAGTGTGCACACGTGTGCTCTCACCCACATCCAGCGCACACAGATACGTGCATTTTCACCATGCAGCTCTAAATGCTCTCTCCAAACCATCATGTGCTCGTGTAAGAATTTTTTTTTTGATATTCTGAGGTTATGACCTAGCATGGAGTACCAGACCTGAAGCTTCTCTGTGAGCCACCTGGGAGGGCACTGGGCAGCATAGATCTCCTACAGCAAGGCTAGAAAGGCTTCCTGCCTGGGCTGTTGGGAAGGCACAGACAGTGCAAGTAAGACACACTCTTCTCTCTGTCATGTATCTTAGGCGTGTTAGAAGTCACACACGGGCTGGAGAGATGATTCAGCAGTTAAGAGTACAGACTAGGGGCTGGAAAGATGGCTCAGTGGTTAAGAGCATTACCTGTTCTTCCAAAGGTCCTGAGTTTAATTCCCAGAAACCACATGGTGGCCCAAACCATCTGTAAGGAGGTCAGGTGCCCTCTTCTGGCCCGCAGGCATACATGCAGACAGAATATTGTATACATAATAAGTAAGTAAGTAAATTTTTTTTAAAAAAAAAAAAAGAGTACTGACTGATCTCCCAGAGGTCATGAGTTCAATTCTCAGAAACTACATGTTTGCTCACAAGCATCTCTAGTGGTATCTGATGCCCTCTTCTGGCATAAAGGCATACATGCAGATATCTCTCATGTGTAAAATAAATAAATCTTTTTTTTTTAAAAAAAGGGGGGGCTGGAGAGATGGCTCAGAGATTAAGTGCACTGTCCTGAGTTCAGTTCCCAGCAACCACATGGTGACTCACAACCATCTGTAATGAGATCTGGTGCCCTCTTCTGGCCTTCATGGAGGCTGAACACTGTGTACATAATAAATAAATAAATCTTTAAAAAAAGAAGTCACACACGTACACACACACACCCCTACGCACATACACACACCCACACACACATGTACAAACACATACACCTAGGTTCTTGTGTGCTTGTTTGTGTGGGCTCCACAGGGCGTAGGAGATCAGAGTAGCTTCTCTCCCTCCACCATGTGGGTTCTGGGGATCAGCTCAGGTCATCAGACTTGTTAGTCATCGACTGGCTGCTGAGCCATCTTGCCAGCTTCAGCTAAGACTCTTCCCTTCCCACAGCAGGAAGCCATGACTTCAGAACTGTCTGTGAAGGGAGGAGGAAAAGTGCGCTCCTCTGGGGAGTCCTCACAGACTACCCCTGGCTCCTGTCGGGTCAGGTGCAGGATTCTCAGGATGAGAGGAGAGACAATTAGTGGGGTCCACATCTGTCCCCGGCCTCTGCCACAACCCTTCTCTGCATCCTCCCTGCTGCATTGTCAAGATCATGCAGGGTCCCCACCTAGGACTTTAAAACAGAATGTTTATTAAGAAGGATTCTCTCTTGTCCTTATGACACGAGGCTTTATATAACAGAACGTGACATTTATGAGAACAATACTGGCGATTAAACCCAGATTAGAACTGTTGGCTCCCAGCCTCGTATGCAAACTTGGCAGGGATCCTGTGTCCTCCTGGTGAATTCTGTGTCTAAGACACAGCGGAGGGTGGAGTAGATGCCATCTCTGCCTTCCTGCTCCCCCCCCTCGCCCCAGCTGTGGCCTGGGGTCTGGGCTTTTGTTCTCTCTCTCTCTCTCTCTCTCTCTCTCTCTCTCTCTCTCTCTCTCTCTCTGCGTGTGTGTCTGTCTGTCTGTCTGTCTGTCTCTGTTCCTCTCCCATCCCCCCCTGGCTTCCCTCTGAAGTCATGAAGTCACACACACACACACACACACACACACACACACACACACCTGGGCTCAGTCGCAGGAGACACAGGAGTCCCCTAGGCTCCTCCTGCAGTCCCTCAAGCTACTTCTTGCTGCTAGCATTGGCCTTTCCCCTCTCTGGATATGTGATTTTTTTTTCTTGAAAAGGATGGGCAGGGCCGGGAGACCTACTCTGATTTCCGGAACCTAAGACTGGGCCATGTGGGCATGAGGGGAGCATGAAGACAGACACTCACAAGAACCCGGACACATCTCAGCCTCCCGTAGCACTTAGAGCTGCCAGCAGCCCAAGGGACCACTCTGGTGTGGGACGAGAATTAGAAACTCGTGTGAATCCTTTTTCCTGGTCCTCCCTCCTTCAACAGCGGTGGGGAGTGGTGGCAGCAACTTCTGTCCCATGTTCTCCTTATGAGATGATTTCACGAAGGGTCTATCTCAGGTTGTGTGTGAGGGGTCAGTCTGGAGGGAAAAGTGGCCCTCACAACCTCCGGGGTGCTGTGAAGACAACGGCAGGGACCCTCAGCTCTACTTGAACACTTGTGCACAAAGGGGGAGGACGTCACTCTGGGCATGGTGGACTCAGACCCTTGCATGGCTCAGAGTCCCAGGGAAGCAGATAAAAGGTGACCAAGGAGCCATTGTCACCTGACAGGGAGCAGATGCTTGAGGGGAGAGAGGTACCCACAGGAACCCAGCAGGGACCCATGCCTGGACCTCTACTGACCAAGGCTCCTGGTGACATCAGAGAGAGCAGGGGATGCAGGTGGAAGCCCCCCCAGGGGAGGGCGTTCACAGATGCGGAAGGAAGTGGCTGTGAGTGTGCGTGCCAACAATCATCCACCCGTGGCCTGACACCCTAAGGTTGCTGTCAGTGTGAGATTGCGGAGGACAGAGCCCCCCAGTGGGAGCACCCTGGAGTAAGGTCAGCGGGGAAGCTGTAACAGGTAGCTGTGTTGGAGAGCAGGTCAAACACACCTGCTGTCCGTCGGGGCAGGCTTCAGACTCCTAACTTACCTCCCACTCCCAGGTACTTTTACACCCGAAGAATCGAGGTCACCATGTCCTCTGTCAAATGCTTGCACAAGCTAGCCTCAGCTTATGAGGCCACACAGCTTCGAGACTACTGTGGACGGCTCTTCGCCACCCTCCTCCCCCAGGACCCCAGTTTCCACACGCCCCTGGACCTCTATGCCTATGCACAGGCCACCCGAGACTCTGTGCTGGAAGAACTGTGCATACAGTTCCTGGCCTGGAACTTTGAGCCTCTGACGCAGGCTGAGGCCTGGCTGACCGTTCCCACGGCCTTGCTCCAAGCTCTCCTCTCCAACAGTGAGCTGGCCGTGTCTAGCGAGCTGGACTTGCTGAAGGCAGTGGATCAGTGGAGCAGAGAGAGTGGCGTCTCCCATGCGGACGTAGAGCGCCTGGTGGAGAAGGTCCGATTCCCTATGATGCTGCCCCAGGAGCTGTTTGAGCTGCAGTTCAACCTGTCCTTGTACCAGGGTCACCAGGCGCTGTTCCAAAGGAAGATCATGCAGGCCCTGGAGTTCCACACCGTGCCTTTCTCGGTGCTGAGCCGGTACAGAGGCTATAACCTCACCGAGGACATCTACAAGCCCCGGCTTTATACCTCCTCAACCTGGAGTGCCTTCATGACAGCCCGGTCCTCAAGGTCACGGGACGTCCAAATGTATAACTACGGTCAGTACTACTCATACGGTTATGGCTCAAGAGGCCAGTACAGCCCCTACCAGAACTTCCAGACCCCACAGCACCCCAGCTTTCTCTTCAGGGACAAGATGGTCTCCTGGTCAGCCTACTACCTCCCCACTGTCCAGAGCTGCTGGAACTATGGCTTCTCTTGCACCTCTGACGAGCTCCCTGTGATGGGCCTCACCAAGTCCGCCTACTCCGATTCTAGCATTGACTACGAAAACAAGGTGCTGATGCTGTGTGGAGGGTACAGTGTGGTGGATGTCACCAACTTTGAAGGCTCCAAGGCCCCTATCCCCAGTGCCCTGGACACCAATAGTTCCAAGATCTCCTCCCTCTTTCCCTGCACCTCAGGGGCCTTCAGCAGCTTCCGTGTGGTCATTCGCCCCTTCTACCTGACTAATGTCACTGACTTGGAGTAGATGGTCCATCTACGTGGTGGGGACTCAGACACCCATGTGTCCCCTCCTTAACCTCCTTCTTCTTTGTAGCCACTTCCAGCAGCCCGCCACCAGATCTTCCCCAGTTTCCACTCTATGAGCTTTAAATTTTTACTAGATTTCAGGCAGCACTCGCTCCAGAGCTGAGCCCCCGAAGCTCCCGTTGCAGGTACAAACATGTTCTGTGAGGTCCTGCGGGATTTCTGATGCCCACTCCAGCAGCTCAGTCTGTCACTGTCACTAATCAGAAATCATTAAATCACGTGTGCTTCTCATGATGCTGGTTCATTCATGCAGTAGGTGTTGCTGGCTTCCTCCGGCGTTTGGAGGGCAGGGGTGCTGGCTTCTGGGAGATGGGGAATGAGAGCATGAGCCAGTCCGGGAGGTTGACAACAAAGAGCAAACAGCAAGCCCTGGCCTTGGATTGCCACAGAGGAACAGGGTGGATGCAGCCATGGGTATCAAGCTGGTGAGCTGTGCTGCCCTGACTGAGAATGGGGCATCTGTGAGAAGAGACTGCCAGGCTGGGACGCAGGCTAAAGAACAATAGTGGGAGACAGAGGAGGGCCTGGGCAGGGAGAAGGAAGAGGCGTGGTGACCAACAGTGCCTCCAGAAACCCTTGAACCCTTGCCAGGGCAGAGGGACAAAGACCGTAAGGATGGACAAGTGGGAGACGCTTCAAGCATCAGCAGGTGCCTGAACAGAAGATGGCCAGAATCAGGGGTCAGGCAGGAGGGGGATACTGCGTTCTTGGTGGCCCGTGGGGCCCTGGATCATCCTTAGATGCTGTAGGGGCATCCTGGGAGAGTGTTGCCTTTGGGTCCTGGACAGTGATGTCTCCCCTAACTCCTTTATGTCCAGCAAGAATGTGTGTGTGCATGCGTGTGTGCACGTGCACATGTGTATCCCACTTGTGAAAGCAGAGGTTACCCAAGTTTATACAACCTAGAAACATAAGGATAGTCTCAATGATGGATTGCTTGCATTGGGTTGACTTGTGTGCATGTCTCTGAGTTAATGATTGTGGGAAGACCCAGCCCACTGTGGGCAGCACCATTCCCTAGGTAAAGGGGTCCTTACCAGTATATGGGAATGAAGAAACTGAGCAAGTCAGCAAGCGAGCATGCATGTGTTCATTTCTCTCTGAGGTGAC
This sequence comes from Alexandromys fortis, assembly GCF_014885135.2. NCBI lineage: Eukaryota > Metazoa > Chordata > Mammalia > Rodentia > Cricetidae > Alexandromys > Alexandromys fortis. The sequence continues at coordinate 11,073,772 of NW_026067918.1, read as the reverse complement.
CAGCTGCATGTTCCTGCTGGATGTCCTCATGATGAACTGTGATGTGAACTGTGGACTAAAATGAGCCCTTTCTCCTCTGAGCTGTCCTTTTGTCAGAGCAACAGAAACGGAACTGTGCAGACCTCGCCCGAGCACCCTGGCAGCATTGTCTGACTTACGTTCCCCTCCAGTGAGTCCCATCACTCGGGTCCTCACCGGCACTTCCTGCCGTCCACACTTGTTAGCTTCAGCCATTCTGGCGCATGTGTCCACATCCACATCCCTTCGCCACCGTGACTGAACGCCTTGAGCAAGTCAGCTTAGGGGAGGGAAGGCTGATCTCGCTCACGCACTCAGAGGCTTCAGTCCGCCTTCACGTGATCCCTTAGCCTCTTCGTGGTGCACGGGTTGATACCCTTGAGATGCGGTCTGCTCATAACCCAACAGTTAGAGAGCAAGCCTTCAACATAGGGGCTTCAGGGGCCAGTCTTAAGTGCAAGCTATTAACAATAACTTGAAGTGAACCTCCCCCAACTGCCTTCCCCATCCCCCTCTACCTATAAACCCACCTTAGTCAACCCATGGGAATACCCCATCTGTTTTATACAATGAAATATTTCTGGTTCTAGAATTCCAAACTGAAGCCAATTCAGATGCTTAAAGCAAATTGTTGGAATGTGTTACTTTGACCCCGGAAGCTGAGCCCTTTGGATTCCAGATGGTCATGTTAGAGTTGAGCCTGCTGACTCACTGCTGCACACGGGTGCATGGCCTGGGGTGCCGCAGACCGTCCTCTCAGCACACAGGCTCCAGGAAGAGCCTCTCACAGGAAAGGTTGAATCCATTGCGCAACTGCAGAATGGCGTGTTATTCAGCTACCCAGAAAGGTCTTGTTGTCCTGTGTTCAAGCTAGACATGCTGGGGCCTGCCTGGCATCTCAGCACTCCGATGGCTGAGGCAGGAGGATCACACGTCTTAGGCCTACCCAGGACATTGAGTGACATTACCAGACCAGTGATTTTCAGACTTTGAACAAATAAGTCAGGAAACAAACAGATGATTGAATGAGTGAACGTGTCCGTGGTTGTTCTGGCTGGTTTTATGTCAGCTTGACACAGGCTAGAGTCATTGAAGAGGAGGGAATCTCAAGACAATGCCTCCTAAAGATCAGGCTGTAGGCAAGCCAGTATTTTCTTAGTGATTGATTGATGTGGGCCGGCCCAGCCCATTGTGGGTGGGGCCACACCTGGGCAGAGAGTTCTATGTAGTAAGCTTTCTCGTCTGATTTTCCATGGACCACCAAATCCCCAGTAATGACATGAAGACTTATTATTAATTCTGAAAGACATTGAGCTTAGGCTTGTTCCCAACTAAATCTTAAAACTCAAATTAACCTGTTTCTATTCATCTCTGCCCTACCATGTGGAGGCCCGTATTTCTACACGGTGTGACAACCAGGCTCCCAGGCCATAGTTTCGCGTGCCTTCCGGACAGGCTGTCACTGCCCTAACAAAGGTCAGAATAGTGTTTTGCTCCTTTCTTTGTAATTTGGAGAATGCCTGAATAGAGGTGCTGATTCCAGCCTACGTGACTGAGCTAGCATACTGACCAGGAAGACGTGACAGAGTAAACACAGGCAGGTGTGGACGTGACTAAAAGCCATTCACCTGGTCACCTAGGAAACAGAATGCTAATGAATTTACCCCTTAGTTTATGTTTTGGTAAAAAAGCTGTTTGGAGAATAAATGAGAGGAATTTTTTCAGGCTGTGAACTCAGGATTTCATGAGGGATCACTGAGAACCTCCCTCCTGATAAAGCCATGTGAGTTGTGTCTTTATTCCTGTGTCTCCACGCCGGTCCAGAGACATAGTTTATGTTGGCCCAGAGAAATAATTTAGGGTCCAGGCTGCCACAGGACCACGACAACCATGTGACTTTTTACCTTTCTTCCATTCTGTATGTCCGATTCTCTCTGTGTCTTGCTGGTATCTCCCTTGTGCACCTAGATTCCTCTTTTCCCCCCTCCCCCTAAAGTCCTGCCTAGTCTTTCCTGCCTAGCTACTGGCCAGTCAGCTCTTTATTAACCCAGTTACAGCAACACATCATCACACAGTGTAAACAAACATCCCCCCAACAATTCCAAGTTCTATAAGAAAACAACTTAAGCAAGCCAGTTAGCAGCTCCCCTCCATGGCTTTGGTAGCAGCTCCAGCCTCCAGGTTCCTGCCCTGTTTGAGCTTCTGCCCTGACTGTACTCAGCGATGGACTACGATGTGGAAGCGTGAACCAAATCAATCCTTTCTTTAGCACGTCGCTTTGGTCATGCTGTTTCCTCACAGCAACAGAAACTCTAACTAGGACACTGACATAGTATAAAGACAAATAAGAGTTAAAAGAGAACAAACAAGACTTGAAAGATGGCTCAGTGGGTAAAGGGGTTTGCAGCCCAGCCTGATGTCCTGAGTTCAATCCCCTCCGCAGGCCCCAGATGATGAAGGGCAAGAAAGCGTGTGTGCATGCACAGGAAAAAAGCAAATGCAGTTTCTTCTGTTTGATTTTGGTTTGGTTTGGTTTGGTTTTGTGAGGCAAGATTTCTCTATAGCACTGGCTGTCCTGGAACTCACTCTGTAGACCAGGCTGGCCTTGAACTCAGAACTCTACCTGCCTCTGCCTCCTGAGTGCTGGGATTAAAGGTTTTGGGCACCACTAACTGGCTCAAATGTGATTTATAAAATAATATTTTCCTTTAATTATTTGGGAATTTCATATATTTGATCACATTCATTTCCCGCCCATCCCCTCCCAGATCCACTCCTATCTCTCCCTCCACACACAATTTTGTTCTCTCTCCCCCCACCCCCATTGCATCCAATTTGTGTTTCCCCAATACTCTTGAGTGTGGAGCCTGTCCTGGACTGTGGTAGACCTATTGTTAAAGAAAACGGGCTCCCTGTCCCAGCAGTTATGAGATGCCGATAGTTCCTCAGCTCGGGGTGGGACCTCGTACCCACCTCCTCTTCCTGCTGGGATTGTCTCAGGCCTGCATGTCGCCACAACTGCTGTGACTTCATCTGTGTTTGCAAGCGCCCTGCTGTGTTCCCTTGGAGTCATCCAGAACCTCACACCCATGACTCTCACACTCTGCTTTCTCTTCCTGAGGTGTGGTGTAGATGTCCCATCTAGGACTGAGCATGCGCCTTGCTGGGGAGGTATGGTGCTGGGAGCAGGCTTGGAGGTTCCAAAAGCCCATGCCATTCTCAGTTAGCGCTCTCGCTCGCTCTCTCTCTCTCTCTCTCTCTCTCTCTCTCTCTCTCTCTCTCTCTCTGCCTTTTCTCTGTGTCTCAGCCATCACTCCGGGTCCATGCCCGCCTGCCCTGCCCTCTGAAACTGTAAACCCCAAGTAAATTCTTCTGTAAGTTGCCACGGTGCCATTATTCTCCACATGCGTTAAACACCATCTCCTGCAGAAGAAACTTCTCCGGGAGGGTTGAGAGAAGCACTAATCTATGGCTATAAAACTATGTACACACTTCTAATCCCAGGCCTCAGGAGGCAGAACTCTGTGAGTTCAAGTCCAATCTGGTCTTCTTAGTGAACAGGTTACCTATAGAGACCCTGTCTCAAAAAAAAAAAAAATACTATTGCCATTTAACAGAACAGTAATAGCAGGTTCTCCCCCAGGGCCTGTGATCTATATATGAACTATCTGTGATCTATGATCTATCATCTGTGATCTGTATAGCCACCTGTACCAATGGAATTAAAAAAAAATCCTTAATCAAATCTTAAAAGAAAAAATGGAAACAAGTAGCCTTTGGAGCCCTCCTGTGCAGGTGATCTGCAGGTCTGCGTCCTACTCTGCCTCCTTCCCCGACTGACCTCAGTCCCCTCCCAGGACACCTTTCCTTCTCTGGGCAGCGCAATGCAGGGAGGAGGAGCCCTTTTCTTTGCCACATGGCAGTCTGGGGTGGGCCTGTGACGACTCCCTAGAGAAGAGGCTCTCTTAGGGAACCTCCCTAAGAAAATGAATGCCTTGCACATCTTGCCGTGAAATCTCTCTCCAAAGTCTCCTAGGCCCGGACTGAAGAGAAGGTTCAGAGGTCAAGAGTGCATATTACTCTTGCAGAGGACTCTGGTTCAAATCCCAGCACCCACATGGTGGCTCATAACCCTCTGTAACTCCACCTCCAGGGGATTCGCTGCCCCTGGTCTCCAGAGGTTTCAGGACACATGTGGTGCATATAAACTCACACAGCCATGCATACCACGCCCCCAGCTTTGGCTCACTCCCTACTCTCCTAAACAGAGCGGCCCAGCAATGACCTCCCAGACCTCTGAGTTCTCCTGGTTTGTTGTGTCAGCTGCTGGTCTGGAAGAAAACCACTGGAGGGCACCAGAGCAGAGCTGAGCGAGTTGACCATAGAGGACACTGTGTCCTTACCTTGCTTGGTATCACCCGGGGCCTGTGTCCATTTGTCTGTGTGCGCGTCCTCCACCCTGCTCGGAATAAACCCTACCAGGACTGCCTGGGCAGAGCTGGGGTCTTGAGGGAGGGCTCGATCTGTCTACTGGCAGGGCTGGTACATTTAAGTCTTCCTGCCACCCGGCACAGCATCTCAAGGAAGGCCTTCAGAATGTCCTCAAGGAGGAGATGGGAGGAGACTGTTTTGGTTTTCCATGAGGCCCTTTGGACTTTGCCTGAGCCTATGCAAATGAGGGGGTTCAGTAGCCCAGGTAACTTAGGGATGGGACTGTGGTTACTGGTGGAGGGCTGGAACCCCTGTGGTATCCTGGCCTCCAGGGTGAGTCAGTACAGACAGCCAGGGACCACAACTGAGTCAACCGTCCCCACACGATGAACCCAGAGGGTTCAGAGGCCCCAGGCCCGAGGGCACACACTGGTGCTGGGAGGGATGCGTATCCCAAACTGCACAGGGCAGAAACTCTCTGCCCGCTGGAGCCTTCCTGACAACTCCCCGTGTCCTTGTCCCTGTTTGTCTGTAATCTCCGGTCTCCTTTATAAACATACCACTAGCCATAGAGACGTGTTTCCAAGTTCTGAGACAGCATTCTAGAAAACTCCTGGCTATGAGGAAGGGGTCATGGGGAGCTCCAGCTCCCAGCATTCAGCGGGCCCACCGTGTGAGTCTGCCATCCGGGTGGGGAGTCCTGTTGATGTGGGTTCTGTAGTCGGCTCATAGGGTAGCTAACTGGTGTCAGGAGGACCCAGTGAATGAGCTGGGGTGGGTGGGGATCCCGGGGAGCGTGGTGATAGAAAGACAGACTTCATTTAGACTCGGACAGGGACCAGGGACCTGACAGAGGCACACACAGCAGGCATGACAAGAGCCATGTGCCTGAAGCAGAGAGAGGGCATGCGTTGGTTTCAGCTGGAGGAACATGGCCCTGGCTCTGCCCAAAGAATACCTCAGGCTGTGCCTGACAAGAAGAGAGGAGGGAGGTGTCCTAAGATGGTCTAGGCAAAATCAAACATACTGAGGTGCCAGCTGGGGGCTGGGAAGGCCAGAGGGCAGCTGTGGAGTCCCAAGATCCTAGAGCATCCCCATGCTGCCCAGGCGAGGTAAAAAGCAAAGACCGTACCCACTACTCTTACCGTGCAGTGACAGTTGGCAGCTGTTCACTGCCCCAGCCCCTCCTAGATTCCCAGCTGAATTGAGAGTAATGAGAATTCAGGTGTATATTTGCTCCCACAGGTTAGGCATTTTAAATTGATTTAATCAGTTTGGAGTCATTAGGTTGGTTGGGGGGCTTGATTATAGCATCACTGAAGAGTCCAAGGGACCAAAACAGGGAGACTGAAGAGGCACCAGGAGGAAGAAGAGGAGGAGGAAGAGGAAGGAGGAGGAGGAAGATCCTAACAGCTGGCATGGGACAAACAAAAATGCCTCTGTTTCCTGGGGTCTAGTGAGGAGGCCTTTCTTTAGCTAGGAGATGGCCTGACTGGGGCTGGGCTCTGAGGTCCTGTCTTGGTTACAGAGTCAAGTCACCTCCACTTCTAGAAACTGGGCCATCAGACAAGACATCTCCTAAGCTCCCACCCTTTAGCCAAAGCCACCTGCCTCTCCAGATGTCGGTTCTGGTATAGTGACAGGAAGCCACCTGGCTTCCCGAGTGGTGGTTCTGATGTAGCGACCTTGCTACCTCAGACTGTCAGGTGGCCCAGGTCAGCATATTTGCTCAGCAGGTCTGATGGGGGATACCACATAGAGATTCTGGGCTCCAGGCCAGGCCTTCGAAAGTGCCAGCCTGTTCTGGGATCTGAGGGAACAACAGCCCAGTTATCCTACCTCCCGGGGCAGAGTCTAGGAAGAGGGGTGATAAATCATACTCAAATCTATCTCAAGCTCTCCTAGGCCATATGTAGCCTTGCAAGCTTCAGTGTTAGCAATGAGTGCCCACCACAATGGCTCAGCCAGAAGCAGTGACCTAGAGGTCTGTCTGTGCTTACCCAGCCCTAGGTGGCCCCATTGTCCCCTGGCCCAGCTTCAGCCAGAGTTCCCCTGGGGCCTCTTTGTGTTTCTTCCTAGTTCATCTCCTAGTTCATCTGTGACCCTGCCTTCTCCCCTGCTGTTGATCCACCTGCCTGTTATGCTGGGGGCTGAGCCAACAAAGACTCTCTATTCGCCATTCGACCACACCGCAGGGACCATGCGTCTGTCGACGTGACATAGTGGTTTTCCTGGGATTTATTTAGTCTGTGTGACTTTATCTCTAACATGACTGTATGGAGCGCGGCTTTCAGCTTACATACAAGAGAAGAAGCTTGAACAGGCTGTGATGTTGGGAACACACAGGTCACCTTGAAGCAACTCGTCCTGATCTGAGCTTCTCGAGGGAGTAGGCCCTTGAGCCAGGCTCTAAGCTAGCAATGTGAGTTTGGATGGAGTGAAGGGCAGGGCTGTCACTTGGGTTTCCAGAGCCCGGGTTGGGTACTGACTGTGGCTTGGAGCTAAGTCGTTTGGGAACTCAGAAAACTAAGTTGTCTTGAGTCAGCTCCCAGTTCCAAATGCACAGGCTCTGCCCTGGGCTCCTTGGCCTTGGCACTAGGGGGTGCTGAACACCTACGACTTACTGGATAGTGGGAGAGGCTGTGGTCCCCGAGCTCCATAAGAGAGGCCAGAGACCAGAGGCCAGGTCCTGTCTCTTCCAGGGCGGTGGATGGACCATGGATCTATCATATCACCTAAGTCTAGACATTTATGTTAGTCAGAGCTTTTTCCAAAAGTGTTCTGGGGGTTCACCTACCCTCACCCTGCCAGACAGTGGGGACAGCAGGAGAGAGGTCCCAAGCCCATGACAAAGGAGGAAAAGGAGAAGGAAAAAGAGGAGGCCAGGAAGAACGGGAATGGAGAGGTGAGAGGAGGGAGGGGGGGGGGCGTAGCTCCCTTCCAGGAGAACAAGAGAGAAAAGCTGCCTTCTAACCTGATGTCGGATGTCACAGTCCCACCTCACTGTCTTCTGTTGGGCAGGGTGGTTACAAAAGCCAGCCTGATTCAGTGGGTAGGGTTGCGATCCCATGGTGGGCGGAGAGCCCAGGTCTCACTGTTGGAAGAGCCCATGTGAGGGACATAGCCACCACTGCCCAACGAACCAGTGTGCTGCTGTGGTCAAAAAGCAAACCCCAAAACCAAGGCCAGCAGAGGGGACAGGGTCACTGCTGGAGCCAGGGGTGACTCAGCTCACCCTAAAGGGTCCGAGTTGGTAGATTCCAGAAAAGAACAGGAGCCAGATACAGTGGTGTGTCTCTGTAGTCCCAGCTACGTGGAAGACTAAGGCAGGGGCACAGCTTGAACCCAAGGGTTCGAGACCATCCTGGTGCAAGGCTATTCTGGGCAACAAGACTGCTTCACCTGGGGCCTGGCTGAAGGGAGGCACGGCTGCTGGGGGCTGTGATATGGGGTTGGCCAGAGGAGGCCAGATAGACCCCGTGAAACAACCTTGTCATCTTCCATTGCCCAACACACACAGCTATCCTCACTTCATTTGTCAAAGTTAACCCTCAAAAATCCACCCCACCCCTCCGTGGAGCACTGGCACAGAGTGCTCCCCACCCCCACCCCTCGGTGGAGCACAGAGCACTCCTCACCCCCACCCCTCCGTGGAGCACTGATGCAGAGTGCTCCCCACCCCTACCCCTCGGTGGAGCACAGAGCACTCCTCACCCCCACCCCTCCGTGGAGCACTGAGCAGGACTGAAGAAAACCTCAGAAAATACCTGTGCCTTCTAGAAATGCGCCAGTCGGCTCTTGAGACAGAAGGCTACCCTGGTCACAGCACGTGCAGCCTGGGGTTCTGAGCACAAGCGCAGAAGCAGCTCTCAGACTCGTGCACCACGTTGCCCAGATTTTGTCTGCACTCTGGTTCCTCAGAATGGGTGACGGGGGTTCTCAAATCTGGTCTGGAAACTGCTCCAGATGTGAGCGGGTGAGTGGTTTAGACTGATGGGTGCTCCAGATGTGAACGGGCGAGTGGTTTAGACAGATGTGTAGTCAGCTTTTCCCTAGGCCATCTCCCCAGTCTAGACAAACACAGAGCCGGAGACTGTTTGTAAGAAATAGAGTTTAACCCCGCCTGGCAATGGCTTTTTTCTACTTGAACAAAAGTTGTTATTAGGTTGGGCATGGTGGCTCAAGCCTATAATCCTAGCACTCGGGAGGGAGAGGCAGAGGCAGGAAGAGCTCTACGATTTTGAAGCCAGCCTGGTTTACATAGTGAGGTCCAGGACAACCAGGACGACATAGTGACCCTGTCTCCAAGAAAACAAAACAACAAAACACAAAAACAGACAACAAACTTTTGTAAAATTGACTGGACAGGTTTCTGGCCAATCAGGCTGTGTGTTTGGAAGGGTCTACTGTGACACACAAGGCCAAATGAGTGTGCAAAATGAGTCCACAGTGCAAGCAGGAAGGCAGTCCTCCCTAAGCAGGGACAGTGTTTGGGAGGGACCTAAGGGAGATGATACCCTGACCTGCAATGTCCTCTCGTCCTCAGGGGCTGTCCCTGACACAATCACTGTCAGTACACACAATGCTCTTTGCCTAGAACCCTGTGTGCATATGTGTGCATGCATGAGTGTGCATAGTTAGGTGCACTTGCAAATACACATGTCTGTAGGTGCACATATGTTCACATGGTATGTAGAAGCCTGAAGCCCACATTATTTTTTCAGATATGATCTCTTACTGGCCTGGAACTTAACCAAGTTGGTTAGGCTGTCCGACCAGGGAGCCCCAGGGACCCACGTGTGTCCACTCACCCAGTGCAGGACATGCCACCACATCAGCTTTCTTCGTACGGGCTCTAGGGACCATGCTTGTACAGCTGGTACAAGAGTAATCACTGCCCCGCTTTCCTAGCCTGGGACTTGGGCTCTCCTCTGTGTGGAAGCTGGGCAGCCCTTGGTCTCTGGGAAGGAGTGGGGTCCTGGAGGCTCACTTTGGGGGTCAGACACTTCACCAAAAATCTGAAGCTAGCATTAAGGAATAACAGGGGGTCTGTGGGGGTGGAGGTCATTTTCCAGGAGGCAGAGTGGCTCGTAGATACCACATCTGTCAAGACAGGTGGGCAGCTTGAGGCTCCTGACCCTGGGAAGACCAGCTGTCCTATGGCACAGCTGTCCAGTCTCACACAGTGAGAACAGCTCTGCCCTGGGCCCCTTCCAGGACTCGCCCTGGTGTTTGCTTGCCACTGGAGGACATGGCCTCTGCTGGGGACTTGCAACAAACACTTGGTAGCAGTCAGGTGCCAGGCAGTGAAGAGTCATTTCCTGAAGCCGGTGCAGATGGCAGCTAGCCGCTGGCCGGATGCTGTCCTCTGCACAGCTGCAGGACTAAGATGGGGATGGACAGAGGTTGTGGGCTGCATTATCAGGAGGAAAGGAGGCCCTGCCTTGGCCTTGAGGGCTGCCTGTCTCCCTTCACGGTTCTCCATTGCATCAGTGCCTGAGGAGGGAGGAAGAGCTAGCCTGCTAGCCCACAGCCCGCAGGAATCTTGAGGAGCCCCATGAGGGATTCCTGGCACTCCAATGGATCAGGGGAGCACCTGGCAGGAGCTGCTGAAGCTGGGATGCTGCAGCTCCCCCCAAGTGAGCATCGTTCACCCTGCAGGGACATCAAAGGTGCTCACGAATGACATTTAGGGACAGTGATATCCTCTGAGAGACACTGACAAAGTGACTCCATGTCTTCAGAACCTGGTGGAGCCCACAGAACAGCCTGGAGAGGCTGAGGGGCTCTAACATGCCCATATGGGAACTGTTGTGCACAATATATTACCATATAAAGAGAGGCAAACAGTATGAGGGACCCACTGTGCAGGGGACAGTCGGGAACTGGGTACTGCCAGCTTAATTTTCTGTAAACCTAAAACTGCTTTTAAAAATTAATCTGCTTGTCATAAAATGAATAATTTAAAATGTACCTTGATCTTGCCTTTGGGAGGCTGAGGCAGGAAGGTCAAGATTCCAAGACAATCATGGGCTACATAGTGAGAAGCCAGCCTGGGGTAGGTGAGACCTTGTCTCAAAACACCAAGATAAATTCTCTGCTAGTGAAGTGGGAGAGTTGGTTCAATGGTTAAGAACATTTGCTGCTCTTGCAGAGGACCTGGGTTCACTTTCCAGCACCCACATGGTGGCTCACAACCATCTGTATCTATGGTTCCGGGTGGCCCAATGTCCTCTTTCTATCTCTGTGAACACCAGGCACAGACGTGGCACATATACATACTTGCCTGCAGAAAAAGACAAAAAAAAAAACCCTACATATACATGAAGTAAAATTTCTCATCTGGGTGTGGTGGTGACGGCACACATTATTAATCCAAGCCTTCGGGAAGTCAAGGCGAGTGGAGGATGCGGAGCTCCAAGCCTTTGGGAAGGAGAGGCGGGCGGAGGATGTGGAGTTTTAAGCCTTTGGGGGAGGAGAGGCAGAGGATGTGGAGTTGCAAGCCTTCAGGAAGGAGAGGCGGAGGATGCGGAGTTCCAAGCCAGGCTGTTCCACCTGGGAGGCAAACGGACAGAAAGATGACGTAATAAGCACCGACTGAAGCCATTGCCTTCAGAACTCTGCAGAACTCTGCCTCTTCCTTCCTCTTCTTATCTCTCTTTGGGATCCACAGTGGTTGCTTGCCCTAGCCTTCACCTCCTGCCCCAGTGGCTCCCAAATCAGTTCTCTCTGTCTTTTGACTGCTTTTGACTGCTGCCATTCCTCCCCCGCCCTGCAGATACCTCAACTTTCCATTTGTAGTCTTCCAGCAAAGCCCTGCCTGAGTGTGAGGAGCTCGGTTCTGTGTTCTGTAAGACTGGATGTTATGTAGCCCAAGCTGGCTAGGTAGCCGAGAATGACCATGAACTCCTGGTCCTCCTGCCTATACCTTCCAAGTGCTAGAATCATAAGCAGGAGGCACCACATGACCCCAGACACGGTTCTTTTTTTCCTCCTTTTTAATTGTTTTTATTGAGCTATACATTTTTCTCTGCTCCGTCTCTTTCTCCCCCTCCCCTTTCACCCTCTCCCGTGACCCCCGCACTCCCAATTTACTCAGGAGATCTTGTTTTTTTCACCTTCCTATGTGACGAATACTGCTGCTATGAACATAGTTGAGCCGTTCAGACACTGTTCTTCCCTCCTCCCGTGACTCCTCCCTCCCCAGTGATCCAGAGAATGGCCCCCAAGCCCACTGCCCACTCTTCTGCGGGCAGGACTAGTGTAAGCCATAATAAAGGCTCCTGTGTTTTCTTGTCCTGGGGAGTTGGTCGTGATGGTGTCGATCGGAAAGGTTGTTGTCATATTGCACTACTCTCTGACTCTCTAGGACACAGAGTTCAGGGTCTGAGGAACCAGCTTAGGGATGGGAAAGACAAGAGCTGGATACAAATGTCCAGGTGCCCAGAAGAGGGCAGAGCTGAGAACATGGAGCCCTCTGTGACGCTACAGGCAGTGTCTGAAAGGCATTGCGTTGAAACTTTGTCTTGTCCCACATCCTGTACTTAGTCCTCTTCCATCCCACCTCAACCCCTGACCAGCGCTTCAACCCCTGACAAGCGCTGGGATTGCTCCTGGAACTCTCTGGCAGGACAGAGCTGGGGAAAGTGGGTATCTACCCTTGGGCACCAGCTCTCATGTCCCCTGCCGCCACCTCACCTCCCCATCAGCTTCTAAGAAGAGGCCTGTAGGAGCCAGCTCCTACCAAGTCAGCTAGGGTTCCTGGATTGGGGGTCGTTAAGGCTAAGGAAGTGTCAGATGAAAGGAATTGAGACAGAAAACACAGGATGGAATCGGGAGGTCTGTTTGGTCATGCCGAAACAGCCAAACAGCCCGGAGTTTACTTCAGAATTTGCTTATATGCAAAGGCAGAGGAACAAAGCACAGCCGGTCAGTCAGTATCTAACCACAGGACATTCCTGTCCTTGAGTGAGCAGCCTCCTCTCCAACTCACGCGTGCTGCTCGGGAGCAGCCTCACTTTCTATCTTGATGTTCCTGAGGTTTGGCGTCAGCAGTATTCTTTCTACGAGATAAGATGTTCTTTTTCACGGGCACAATGCTCTTTCCCATGGGCTAACTCAGAAGAAGTCTCTCACAGCCCTCAAGGTTATTGGAAGAAGCAGGGCAGGCAAGCTTGACCTCAAATGACTTTTAAGTCAGAATGGACTCCAGATGGAAACTGAGCCCCACATGGGCTCCCACAGAGGGCTCTGCCCATCAGTCTCCCTATCCATGCCCATCAACCTCTCGGTTCATCAGGCCCCTCCACCATGCCCATCCACCACACCCATCAGCCTGCCCTTGCATGGATGCTCCCCTCCTCCCTGCTTTAGGCGAGCTGTCTGCCATTCTTCCAGGGACAGCTTCCTGTCTCTGACTTTCTAACAACTCAACTTTCAAAACCCCAGTCCACATTCCTTTTCCTTATTATTATTATTATTATTATTATTATTATTATTATTATTATTTTGGTTTTTTGAAACAGAGTTTCTCTGTAGCTCTAGGTAGTGATGAGGTCCCCATCCGTGCTCCTACATCCCAGAACTGCGCTCACAGCGGTGGCTGCTACATCAAGGCTCCTCAGGGCAGTAGACTGACACCTTACAGCCGTGAGGAGAGCGGGAGGCTTGGTGCGTCCACTCGGCCGTGGAAGCTGAGCTTGTCTCACACACAGAGAGCTCTTGTGTTTGTCCTCTGCCAAGCAGGCCAAGGGTTACAGTTGTATCCTGGAGTCTCTGGGCCCTTGGGAAAAGCCAAGCCTCCCTTCCCCTCCCACAGGGTGCTGTTTTCCCTCTCAGCTCACGGAGAACCTGAAAGTGGTATTTTCTCTGGAAGCCACTATGAAAGCAACAGCCCAGGCTGTTACACGCCTTCTAGGTGACACTCCAGCCTGGGGCGGCTGCTGGCTAGACTTGGATTCCCCTCTCCACCAGGGCTGGGGAGATCAGAAGCCTTGGGGAGTGGGGCTGTGTAACACCTTCAGGGAACAGACCTCTCTCAAGCTTCAGGCACAGGGCTATCAGGTTAGAAAATATGGCATGTCCTCTGGGGCCCGACTTTGAGAGCTTCTTCCGTTCTGGGAGAGTCCAAGCGGGCTAGGGTCTCCTAGACAGGCTGTCATGGCTGACTGTCTTCCTTTCCACCCTGGAGCTTCCTGAGGCGGGGGCAGGGGGATGGCTATCTCTCTGGAGTCCTCTTCCACTCCACTCATACAGATGTATCCCCCAGACCCCAGGACTCTGTACACCTGGCAAAGATGTGGCCGCAGCCATGCAGCCAGGTATGTGACAGTCAGCTGCCCCTACCAGATCCTCCACTGCACTCAGGTGGAAAACAGGCCCTGCAGAGGAAACAACCACAAGGAAGGATTTGAACTACGGGTGTGGCCCTGGGACGGGATGGGGGACATGACAGGGGTGCAGGGCCATGGATGTGCAGGAAAGCACTTAGGGAGAATGCAGGTGGGGAGGAGCCTTGCTAGGTAGGCTCTAAGGGGGAGCTCAGATTCACACACATACACATATTTTTTAACGAAACTATGATATTTGATATTTGCCACAAAAGAACCTCCTTTGGGTGGATCACAAGGACCAGCCTGGCCTCTGTGATCCTCTGCGGTGATCAACTGAGAGATGGAACCTGAGTGCCTCTTGTGGTCTTGTTGCGTGGTTCCTCAGGTGGGGATAGCGAGCTGGGCTTCACCGCTGCCTGCTGCCAACTGCACCCCACCCCCTGCTGTTGACTCCCAGGTTTTATAGAAACCCCCAGCTCTGAGTAATGAAGGCGCCCGCCTCTCGGAGGGAACATGTGTTTCCAATCTTTCTGCTCCGCAGTGAGTCACCACCGACAGCTGCTGCCGGCTTCTCCACCACCGCTCATCTCAGACCCTGCTGACCGCTGGCTCCACCCCCATCCCCTCCTCACAGCCAGCCTGGCTCCTGGGCCTGATTTTCCACATCCAGTATGCTAGCCCTCCAAGGGTGTCTACCCTGCTATCTGAACCAGCACACTGCCCCCCTGGTGCCTACCCTGCTACCTGGAGGACTTTGACTCAAACCCAGGTCTCTTCCGACCCATTATTTCTCCCAGGCAACAGCCCTATGAGGCTCTTGGCATGGTACCCATCGTACTCAGCATCTCTCCTCTCTCTCTTTCTCTCCCTCACTCTGTGTGTGTGTGTGTGTGTGTGTGTGTGTGTGTGTTCATACACAAGCACATGTAGGCCAGAGTCAACATTGGGATGTCTTCCTCAACCCTCCCCACCTTGTTTTTGGAGGCAGGGTCTCCCACTGAACCTGGAACTGTTGATTAAGGTAGACTGGCTGGCCAGAAACCCTGAGACATACTTGTGTCTGCTTCCCCAGTGCAGGGATTGCAGGCGCAGCCACCATGTTCTGCTTTTCCATGCGATCCAAATTCACCTACCAAACACATTACCAGCTGAGCCATCTTCCAAGCCCATGTTTTTTATTTCCTAATAAGCAGTGGTTTGTGCTGCAAGAGAGGATGGATTCCTTTACCTCATCCCCAGCCCCAGCTCCTGAACAACACTGGTACATGACTTGGGCCCAAGACATACTTTTAAGCAATGAAGACTCTCTGATCTATAGCCTTAAAGGATACCGAGTCAGAGGCTGGGCACATATTTGTGATCCCTGCCCTCTGGAGACCGGTGGATCTCAGTGAGTTCAAGGCCAGCCTGGTTTGCACGGTGAGTTCCAAGCTAGCCAGGAACCCCCGACTCAACAAAACAAAACAGAAGAAATACGCAGTCTGTAGGAAAGACAGATCGGAAACAGTTCACCAATGAGATAGGTCACAAGCGGCCTGAAGTAGGGTCAACGTGGGGGGCCACGGAACACCTCATCAAGGCCACTCTCTGTCACCATGCAGTCCCGGCTTGGCACCTCTCTGCAAGCGGATCAGTCTATATCACATTCAGCTAGCCAGGATTTGGGGGGGGGGGGGAGGTGTGAGACCGGTGCAGGGTTCACAGAGAAGGGATATTTAATGGTGCAGGGCACAGGCACCAAGAGTGACTAGGAGGTCCTGTCCCAGATGGTCCCTGCCTCCCCACAGCACCAAATGGCCAGGTGCCAAGGGAGAGCTCATGACACTCTCCCACCTCTGCAGGGAACCAACTGGAATCACATGGTAAGATTCCATGACTTACCAGTGAGCATCCTCGGTGACGTTAGCTCCGTAGCCAGCAGAGAAGGGAATCGAGGAGACAGGTGACTAGCAACCACTGGGAACACTAGCTTTGTTCCCAGGCCATATTTCACCAGAACAGAACCATATGGCAGGGTCATTCAGGACAGTCACTGGGCCCATTTCTCTCCAGGAAGTTCCAGGCACCCATGGACAACCACTGTCCTGAACTTGGTCCCTTGTGCCTTTGATGCTGAACAGCCCTTCATAGCTCAGGAAGAGTTGAGCAGGCCAAGGCAAAACCAAGGAGCCAGGAGCCAGACTTCAGACAGCAGAGAAATAGCATAAGGGTGCCATGCCTCCTTTTCCAAGAAGCCCCGCTCCCTCTTCCCTTCCCCATCTCTTTACTAGGAGCCTGCTCCTCCAGAGGGAACAGGACAGACTTTGAATCTAGAGGTGATAGCCCTGTGCACTCCTGGCTGAGCAGTGATGTCATGGAGAAGCTAAAGTATCTCTAGAGAAGCAAGAAGAGAGGAGGGAGGGAGGGAAGGCCAGTCAGGAGCCGGAGAGGAAAAAGAGGACCAGGGAGAAGGGAGGGGTGGGTTCTCTCCACAGACCTAATCACCGCCTGGCCCCTGCGATTTACTGCAGCACTCAGCATTGGCCCGCAGCCTGCCACGGAGCCCAGCCTCCCTTCTGTTTGGATTAGGCAATGACATCATGGCCAAAGGCTGTCACTCCCCAACACCAAAGGAAGCAGGGGATGGTGGCGGGAAACCTGAGCCTCTGAGCCTCCCATCCCTGACCAGCAGGCCAGGGAACCTGAAGCCACCATTCCCAAGCAACCCCTGCTGAGCTGGGCAGTAAGTTCTGGGTCTCTGACCCCCCCTCCCTGCTAGCTGAGGCTGCTTCCTGGGGAAAGGCAGCCGAGAGGGGCACAGGGTTTTCATCACAAACCGCTCATGAGTAAAAGCACATGACCACATGCCCAGGGCCAAGCGGAAATAGCCTGGGCCTGAGGGAATGAGAGCAGCAAGTCCCAGGGCATCCACTCCTGCTTCATCTACATTCCTGAGTGCTGCACTGAAGTGGTCTAGAGGGTCCCCCAGAGCCCAGGCAGAGGGGAGCCAGAAGAGAGGGGAGGGAAGCCACACACTCTTAAGAATCCAAAGCTACAGGAGCCTGCTCTACTTTCTGGACAGAGGGCAGGGATCCCTGGCTTTGCCTTCGTTTTAGGATGAAAGCCCTGAAAACCCAAGAGGAGAGACCTGACCCTGCAAGGTCCCTGTGAAGCCAGCCGGCACAGGCTGAAGCTGCCACACCAGCCTTCCTCAGTCTGGGATGCTGACCCAACCAGCACAGAGCTATGTGGCAATGCTTTGGGGCCAGTCATCAACAGGGCTTCCTGTTCCCCTCCAGGACACACTCCCTCCCTCTCTCTGTTTTGCCCTCCCTTCCTGTCTGGAGTCCTTGTACCCATGTAGGTGGGGGCGGAACTGCTGCTGGGAAGTTGTGCCTCACATTGGCTGCCGGCACCCGGCACCGGCACCTACATCCCCCCCGAATTGGCTAAAGTGGACACGGAATGCTGGGCTCATGGGTTTGTGAGATGCCTGCCCGGGAGAGAGACAGGCAGCTGGGTTGTGGGAGATGCCAAGTTGTCACTTTAAAGATGTATGGGACAGGGTAGGAGGAAAGCTGAAGGGACCTGTGGGCCCAGAGCAAAAAAAAAAAAAAAAAAAAAAAAAAAAAAGGTGGGTGTTTCTGTGGCCAAGGCCTTTCCCACTGCCCTAGAGAGTATAGCTCTATGGTCTGGAAGGGGTGTCTTGTCACTGCCGGCTGGCATCTTCACCTGATTACCAGAGCTGGACAGAAATCCCCCTCCACCCCCAGCTCCTGATAACCAGAACACTCAGTGTACATCTATCTGTTCAGATTAGAGATGTTCAGGGTCACAGAATTGGAACATTAGAGACACTATCTTACCATGCCCAGCTTTTTAAGTTAATCCCTGTATCTCTTACCTCCCCTCTGTCCCTGACCGGCATGGATAGTGTAGAGCAGGACTCCCGCCTGGGGCTCAGGGTCCCTGGATTATTCCAAAGTGGTTATTTCTTCTGCAAAACAGAAGCCTGCTCCTCAGGATTCTGCTCCTCACTTTACGCAGGGCCAAAATTTGTAGCCATGTCTTTCTTTCAATCAATCAATCATCAATCAGTCGGTCCATCGACCAATTTTAGTGTGTGTGTGTGAGAGAGATAGAGATAGAGAGAGAGAGAGAGAGAGTTCAGCACGTGCATGGGACAGTATTTATGTGAAGGCTGGAGGGTCTCAGTTTCTACCCTCTCAAGGCAGAGTCTTTCATTTACAAAGCCACTGTGTCCCTGGAGCCTCAGCACGCCAATCATTAGGGGCCAGTCTCCAAATGGAGAGTGTGAATAAAGAAAGGAGACTTCTGTGGAAATGCCCTCGCGTGCATACAGCACGCAACTGTTGGGTTGAGGCAGGGCTGTAGTCTGTCTGCAGGTCCAGGCAGTGTTAACTCACCATCTTGTAAGCCTTGGAATGTCCTGAGTAAACAGCCCCACCAAAAGGGTGGACCCCACCTGCCTGATGTGGCCAAGACTCTGATGCCCGGTTGGGCGGGGAGGAACATCGCAGAACTGATGGGAATCCCAGGTCACACTAATACAGTCTCCTCCCAGAGAACCAGACCCGTGAACCCATGCCCATCTCCCCAGCAGCCTCTTCCAGCTCACAAGTCCTGCTCAAGAAGACCCCTCCCCCACAACTGCTTCTACATCTTCCTGTTGTTGGCTCAGGAACTACTTCCTTGGCATGTGTGGCCAGTTTGGATGCCCAGTGTCTGAGAAGAGCGTCTGGCTCTCCAGGAACCTGACGGAAAGAGGGGGGGGGGGGACGCTTCCTCTCTGCTCAAGCTGTCACTGAGGAGAGAACACCACGTGCAGGGTGGGTCCTGAGATGGAGAGCTTCCCATCTGGGGCAGGCGCATCCTGAGTACCAGGGTGCCTGTTCCACCCTGAGGTACGCTGATGCTGTTTACCTGGGAGAAATGAGGGAGGTGGCCTTGGCGCTTCCTCCTGGCCTGGACAGTGTTGGGTCCACCCAACACATGTTTGCTGGGTGTGCTCAGATGTGGGAGGGATGAGCAGACGGGGCTCCACATGGCTCCAGGCCCCAGCTCTGGGCTGGGAGTCTCTTGCAAGTGTAATAGTTCCTAGTGTTGTGATCCACGGATTTCCTGCTTGTTGGCCTGACTGGCATTGCCACCTCCTATCTGTCAGGAGAGAGCCCGGGACACTAAGGGTGGGGTTCATTTGGAAAGTGTCTGCCAAGCATTCAGCGTGCTCCAGAACTGCATTAACAGGGTATGGCAGCATACACCTGAATTTTAACACTTGGGAAAGGGTTGGAAGTTCAAGGCCACCCTAAGCTATGTAGCAAGTTTGAGGCCAGCCTGGGATCCCAGAGAACTGAGACTCAATTTCTTCTCCCTACCTCCCAAAAAAAGAGAGATTGAGGAGGCTGGGGTTGATGGTGACAGTGAGGAGTGACCAGGCCCACTGTGCTCTTACCTCACATTCTTGCCCCATCTCCGAAGAGGAGAGTTGGGGTGGGCTGGGGCAGCAATTTTTCCTCTGTAGTTGCTCTGCGTTGTTGAGCTCCCTAGCCAAGGAACATGAGCACACCAAAGCCCCATGCAAGGGCTAATCCTGCCTCCAGAAGGCTCCTGATCTAGTCTAGGCCTCTTGACTGGGGCTAGGTGGGTTCCCATTGCAGAAGAGAAAGATGGGCAGGGTCTGAAGCTGGGAAGTCGGTACTCTGTGGGTACCAGGCAGAATGAGGGCAGAAGCTGGAGGTAAGTTGGAATCTAGACCTGGTTATCAGGGCATCTGCTCTATTATGTAGGTCTCAGGTGCCTCCTGGGGCTGTGGCTACCTGGAGTCAGCCACCCCAACTTTACAGCCTTGAATGCGCGTTCATGCAATGCATGTTTTATTTGTTTCTTTGTTGGTTTTTAACTTTTCTTTTTTCTGTTTGGTCTTATTTTACCAGACAGGGTTTCTCTGTGTAACAGCCCTAGCTGTCCTGGAACTCATCCTTGTAGACCAGGCTGGCTTTGAACTCACAGAGATCCGCCTGCCTCTGCCTCCCGAGTGCTGGGATTAAAGGCGTGCGCCACCACCACCTGGCTTGTTTTAACGTTTTAAGGTTGATTCATTCTATTGTGTGTGTATCAGTGTTTTTGCCTGCATATGTTGTGTGTGTGTGTGTGTGTGTGTGTGTGTGTGTGTGTGTGTGTGTGTGTATCATGTGCCTGCCTGGGGCCTTCAGAGGTCAGAAGAGGCAGATGGGAGGCCCTGGAACTAAAGGTTCGGAGAGTTGTAAACCTCACCATCTGGGTGCTGGGAACCAAACCCAAGTCCTTTGCAAGAGCAACAAAAAGCTTTTAACCACTAAGCTATCTCTCCAGCCCCTGGTTTTCAGGTTGTTGTTGCCTTTCCAGAGATGGGGGCCTCGCTGTAACTGAGACTGGCCTCAATTCATGGCACTCCTCCTGACCTCCTGAATTCTGGGGTTACATGTGTGTGCCGCCACGTCCATCTAGGAGGGTGGAGGGTTTTACTTGTTTGTTTGGTGGGGATCGGTATCCTTAAACTCACTGAGTAATGAAGATGACTTGATATTCCGTTCCCCTGTCCCAGCCCATCCGGTTGACATCACAGTTGTGTACCCCACACACCATGATGTTAGGGAGGTTTTCTATTATCATCAGTTTGCAGATAAGCCTAGGAGATCGGCGGAGAAGGCACATAATGTAGTTACCACTATCAGCTCGCAGGCTCCTGCCCTGCCTGCCTGTCCTTCCAGAAGAAGCGTGCTGTCTTGTCCTGTTTCTCTCTGTCCCTCTCGGAACCCTCCCACGTCACCCGGAACATGCTCATCCTCTTGCTCCCACCCTCCCTGCGCACATCCTCTCTCAGCCCTCTGACCCGGCTCCAGACACCACTCTTCTTCCTTAGTCTCTTCGGTACTTCACTGACTCCGGTGAGGCCAGCACAGTCCAGCCTCAGGGCCTGAGGCACTATCTAGCAGGCCAAAGTAGGACCGGGGAATCTGTCTCCCCACATCAAGAGGAGAGGTAAAGAATTAGGGGTGTACTCATTTGATAAGTTTGCCTGGCACTGCACTAATGGGGTGTGGTGGGACTTCCATCACCTGTAGGAACAGTGCTCAGAGAAACGGAGGAAGGAAGGGGGCCAAGAGGAAAGCTAGACCTGGAGATAGGGAAAGGTTTGCCTTATGCGATCCTGTTTGGAGAAGACAGCTACGGAGGGGAGGATGGACATGGGGTGTTTACCTGCACCAGAAATGAATATATATACACATATTTTACCCATAGATCGACTTGTGTCTGAGAAAACCAGCATCTGGCTGGGGGTGGGGCTCAAGTGGTATAGCACTTGCCTAGCATGCATGAGGCCCTGGTTCTATGCCTAGCACAGCCAAAAATTTAAAAATACAGATCTGGATATGGTGGTACATTCCTTTAGTTCCAGCATTTGAGGCAGAGACAGGTAGATCTCTCTGGGTTCGAGACCAGCCTGGTCTACATAGTGAATTCTAGGACACCTGGGGCTATAGAGAGAGATCCTGTCTCAAAAAAATAAAACTAAGAATATTTTCAAATATTTATTTATTTATTTTGTGTGTATAGGTGGTTTTATCTGTGTGTGTATCTGAGCACCATGTGCATGCCTGACACCAGCAGAGGCTAGAAGAGGACACTAGATTTCCTGGGACTGGAGTTACAGATTGTGAGTCACCGTGTGGGTGCTGAGTCTTGAACCCAGGTCCTCTGCAGGAACAGCGAGTGGTCTTAACCACTGAGCCATTTCTTTGGCCCCATAAATAGAAGTTAAGAGAAAGTCATCACCTTGCACATGGATGGAGATGACTCACGGGGTGCGGGGAGGGGGAGATGGTGGTGCAGGAGAGTGGCTACAGATCGGAGACACCACTGGATAGCCCCCCAGTTGTAGCCTAGGTCCTTGTATCCTCCCCTGCCCACCAAGCAATGGCCCTGGTCCTTTCTCATGACACCTTCAATCTGTACATCTGAGGTGTTTCCACACTTGACCCCTGCTTAGGCTGTGCCTGAAACTCTAAGAGACGGTGCCTAAGTTACCCAGCCCCTAAGTTCTCTTAGAAACTATTTCAGATTTACAAAATCCACAGCAGTTTTTCCTCATTTGCAATAACAACAGAAGATGGAAAGAAAGAGGCTACAGGCAGCTGACATGCAATAACTTTCTGAATCAACTGTATTCTGTCCCCCCCCCCCCCGCCACTGTGTGTGTGTGTGTGCTCTCAGGAGTGGATGGATAGCAGAAGCCAACTTCAGTTGTTCTTGCTCAGTGGCCATCTGCCTGTTGCTTAATGTGTGTGTGTATGCGCGAGCGTGTGCGTACGTGTGTGTGTGTGTGTGTATGTGCGAGCGTGTGTGTGTATGTGAGCGGTGTGTGTGTGTATGTGCGAGCGTGTGTGTGTGTGTGTGTGTGTGTGTGTGTGTGTAAATGAACGTCATGTGCTTGTCAGAGGCAGATGAGATCAGAAGAGGGCATTGGATTCCCTGGAACTGGAGTTACAGGCAATGTGAGTCACCTGATGTGGGTACTGGGAAACTGACTCAGGGTCCAGAAGAACATCAAGTACCCTTCGGTGCTGGTCATCTCTATTGGCCGTGGTTTTTTTGAGACAGGGTCTCTCATGGAGACCTCAGATTGAGAGGTTAGGCTGGCTGCCAAGAGTTGCAGGAACTCTCCTGCTTCTACCTCCCCGGTGCTGGGATTGCAATCACATGCCACAAAGACGGGCTTTTATGTGGACTCTGGGAGTTGAACTCAGGTCCTCACTCTTATACAGCAAGCATTTCACTGACTGATCCATCTCCATGGTCCCCCAATCCTACTTTGAAAAAGTCAGCCCCAGGCATCTCTTGATGGATGACACCACTCTATTTTAGGTTAGCAACAGTCAAAAAATGGCTTCGGATTTGTCAAGGTGCTAAAAATAGCCACCCTGTCTGACATCTGTCTGAACTGCCTGTCTCTGAAGCAAAAACGACTTTTCCATTCTTCTCATGTTTCCCAGCATTCCCTGGCTCAGATCCACACCACATATTATAGCGGGAAATTGTACTTTTTCTTTTTAACTATGTGCGCGTGAGTTCAGGTGCCCTTGGCGGCCGGGGACACAGGATACTGGTGGAAGCTGGAGTTACAGGCAGTTGTGGATCACCCAGGCTGGGTGCAGGGAATCGAACTCCAGTCCTTAGCGAATACAGCAAGCACCTCAAGTGCCGAGCCACCTTTCCAGCCTCCTTTACTTCTAGGCCCGGCCCACCCCAGGTTTGAGCCGGGGGTCTCCTTATGTAGTCTAGGCCGGCTTGAAATTCAGTGCCGACCACGCTGACCTCAGACTCAGGTCAAATCTCCTTTCTCAGCCTCTCAAGCGTTGGCATGAGAGGTGTGTGCCGCTGTGCCTGGCTGCCATTGCTCTTTAATTGTGCCATTTTCCTCCATTTTTGTCTACCTTGATGATGAACATCTGAAGGCAAAGGTCCCTGTGCAGCAGGCACGGCCAGGCCACCTATCACCTGTTCTCTTTCAGCCTTTAGCTCCTCGGTCTCTCCTCGAACACAGACATGCTTACTCAACGCACCTCCGGGGAAAGGTAACTCCGCAATGCTTGCTGGCCCCTAGGCCCACTTCAAGCGTCCATTGCTGTTCTCCAGTCTGGCCAGTTATATCCTCTTTTGTCCATCATAACCACACCCCAGACTCCCTTTAACAACTAGCCAAGGACGCTTGAAATCCTAAGGCCTCCAAGTGCTCCACTTTTCTCCATGGAAGGGGGCGAATGGGAGTGACACTGGCCGCAGAGACACTTTACCCTTGTAGAAAGAAAAGTCAAGAACTTGGGAGCCAGGCTGGAGGAAAAGGTTGGGTCGGAGGTCATGAGGGGTGGGGGGCGGCCTGGTGGTCTTGAGGGACAAGGCCTGAATTCCACCCAGAGTCAGGGCCCATCAGGCGAAACACACCGCACAGCCGTCCTTTTGGGTAACCGGGGCTACGTGGGTGCGGCCTCAGCGGGCAGTCAGGTACGCAGCGCGCGTGGCCCTGTGGCGCAGCGTGCCAGGTGGTGCGGGAAGCCCAGAGCCGTGCCAGGCTGGGCACAACAAAAGCCGGGGTTCTGGGGAGGGCTGGCGGCGCGGGAGGAGGGCTGTTGGGAGCGCCCGGCCTGCACTGGCCGCCAGCCACCGAGAGGAGGAGCAGAGGATCCTCGGAGCGCAATAAAACGGCGGCTCGGCCCGAGCCCGCAGCAAACACAGCCATAGAAGGCAGCGGAGGAGCCGAGCCGGGCTGCGCTCGCTCGCCGCCCCCCAGCTTCTTTCTTCTCCGCCGGGTGCACTGCCCCGCGCCCTCCCCTCGCCGCTTCCCCCCTACACAAAGAGGACAGAAAGTTTGCGCGGGGGAGCGGGCCAGGTGAGGAGGGGCGTGCCCGGCCCCCCAGCCCGCGCCACAGCAGCCGGACACAGGCCCCCAGCGCGCCATGGGCGCCGCGGCCCGCAGCCTTCGGCTGGCGCTCGGCCTCCTGCTGCTGGCCACGCTGCTGCGCCGGGCCGACGCCTGCAGCTGCTCCCCGGTGCACCCGCAACAGGCGTTTTGCAATGCAGACGTAGGTAAGCGGCTGTACCCGGTTCGCGCGGCCCACCTCCCTGCCGGTGCAGCTGGCTGGGGCTCCCTCTGCCATCCTGCAACTGAACGCCCCAAGCGCACTTTCTCCCTCCCCCGTTCCCCCGTTTCTCTTTCTTTTTCTCTCTATGAGCTGGGAGATGCTTGGCGACCTCAAAATTCCACCGAAATTCCGCAGCAGCTCCGGCCCCAGGAAAGGGAGCCAGGGAACGCTTGGGTGTTGGCAGGCGGCCTCCCTGGGATGCCAATGCTGGGGCGGGGAGTAGGGGACACACGGGGGTGCAGTGGCTAAAGGACTAGAAACCCCGGGAAGAAACTTCCACAGGTGAGGGGGTGGCTGTGTGAGGAGGGCTTCTCTGCAGCCATTGGGGAGTTTTTGCATTTAGCAGGGCAGAATGGAAGGCCCCTGCGCTGATCCCGTGAGCTCAGAGGGACTGAGGAAAGCTGCTGGAGTCCACTTCCCTGCTGCGTGTCCCCTGGAAGGCCGCACCAACAGGGCCAAGCAGGGTCCAGAGCCGGAGTATTTGCTGCTGTTGACTTCCCCCTCCCTCCGAGAATGTACACACACACACACACACACACACACACACACACACACACACACGGCCTGGGAGGTGACATTATTATGATTATGAGAGTCATGGGATTATATGGCTGCTTAGATTGCCCAGCATATATGTTAACCTCAGGACTCCTTGACCCAAAGAGTGGGTGCTCGCTGGCCAGGTAGGAGGTACATAGATAGTTATGTGGTCCTGGAAAAACTGGTAACAGTGGGAGGCTCCACTTGGAGTTGACCCCCCCCCCCCAGGCCTCTCCAGCGCTGGGCAAACTCCCTTATCCAGCAGGTGAGGTTCTGGTGCCTATTCCACCTTCCCTGTGGGTTTGGCTTTTATGTTCCAGCTGTCTGAGTGTCCTGTACCCCTCTCCCACACAGACTGAAGCCAGTGCCTGTTTCTCCAGGTGTCAGAAACGCCCTCTTGATGCCCTTTTCTGTGGCTCCTTGCCCCACCCTGGTTAGCTCTTTGGAGGGTATTGAGCTGATCCTATCTATGGGGCTCCTTAACTCAGCCTACCTGGGCGCAGGGCGTGAGGTGTGTTTGTGGAGTGGTTTGCAAATGCAGTCTGATTTGAGGAAAATGGGATCTTTTGTCCAGTTGAGCTTTGATGAACAGCAACATTTTGGGTTGAGGGAGTCTTTTCCAATCAGGGAATCATTAGTGTGTTTCCTCAGGGCCATCCTTTGGGGGTACAGTTGTGTAAGGCCCCTTTGTAGAGACCTCACTTCCTATCAGCAAGTTGTAGGGAACTCAGAGAAAAGCAGTAGGCAGGACTCGGAGACCTGGTTCACAGGGGCCTGGTAGGAAAGAGCTGACCCGGGACGCCCACACTGCTAGCTGCAAGTCGGGGGATGCTTAGACTCTTCTATCTTAGCCCAGACAAGACAGCAACAGGCTGGGAGCCACGCTAGTCCGTCTGGATCAGAGGTCTGATGCCTCTGTGCCTAGAGGCCCCTTCCTGCCTGCACATTGCTCTCCTCTGCCTAGATTTCCCAGCATTGCTGTCCAAAGTGTTGCATCTAAGTCACCGTGAAGCCAAGACATTGAACTCATCTCAGCACAGTGGCCCAATCCCATAGCAGAGCTATGTCTCCTGTGGCTGTTGGGATAGATGTCCACAAATGGATGCCCCAAAGCAATGGAACTGACTGTCTTGTGATCCAGGAGTTCCAAAGCCTAAAATCCAGGTGCTGGCAGGGCTGGTGGCCCAGGCCTTCCTCCCGGTTTGGAGGGTGGCACTCCAATATTCCTTAGTGTTTTTTTTTTTGGTGGGGGAGATAATGGGTGAGTCCCTTCCTCTTCTTGTCTACATACAGTTATGCCCCCTCTTACAAGGACACGAGCCAGGACACAAACCACTGGATTCAGTGTTTGTTTGAACCCATCTTGACTTGATTACATCAGCAGAGACATCCCAAGAGGGTTATATCCATGGGTCTGGTGGTTGTGGACTTGTAGGAGGGACACTGTCAAGTCAGCACAACCAGGGTGTCCTGTGTTAGCCCTACCCACCCCTCTCAGGATTGACCAGTGTGGACTGAAAAGTGGCTGACACCCTAGGGTAGGGAACTGCAGTGAACCCACCCTGCCAGTATTGGCCTGCTTGCAGGGTTCTGTCCTCCTGGAACTGATACAGATTTGTGACTTGCTCAGGGGGGCATCCGGGTCTGGCTGACGTCAGAACTGCCCATTGCTCTCTCTTGAGTTCCCAAGCTGATACGGAAGATCTGGCTCAGACCTGGGCTGCTGTTGTTTTGAAAGCATCTCAGATTTTGGACACCCAGAATCATGACCCAGGAGCCTGAAAAGGGTGCACATAGGGGGTTAATAAAAACTAGCTTTTCCGGTGGCTGCTGCGTGCACACAGCCGAGCTGCCTGGCTCAGCGTCTGACCGGCAACGGATTCCTGGGAGGGATCTCTCTGCTAATGGCAGGTCTGGAGCTATGGTGGGCAGAGAGAGTTGTAACACTTCTTATGGAAGGGATAAGAGAAGGCTGGCCCACTCTTGGAAGGTCCCTGTCTCTGCGCTTTTGGGTCAGGACACATAGGACCCGTGTCTGCATCCTGGCGCTACTCAGGAACACTACTGGTTTGATTCTCTCACCTCCTACCGCAAGCCACGGAACCTGGAGTGGTCAAATCCGCTGAGCTACTTGGCAGACTCTGGCTGCTTTGACTGCTTTCTGGAATCAAGGGCATTCAGGAATGGGGGCGGGGAATCCACCCCCTCTGCTCAGATAGTGAGGCCTGAGGCCATAGACAAGACCTAAAGGGCCACCAGGTATGGTGGGTGATCAAGGTGAGGACATAGTGGCTTTCTGTGGAGCCTGTGTGTGTTTGTGTACGTGGTGATGGAGACCAGAAAGGTAGGAGTGGCCACCCCAGAAAGCATGTAACACGCACTCAGCAATGACTCTGTCTTTGTTGACTTGTGGAAAAGCAAAGCAAGGCACCGCCAGGCGCTGTAAGCTTTGCAGACTTTGGCGGATGGTGGCTCTCCGCAGAAACTGCTAGCAGCAGGCTCTCTGGGCCCCCAGGCATAGTTTTCATACTGGACGTGTCTGTCTCAACCAACAAGTCCAGAGTGGCTGGCTCTGCGCTACAGGGACATAAGGGAGAAATGAGCCACTAGGAAGAGGAAGCTCTAACACCAGGGCAGGGGACAGCAGAGGTGGGTTTAAAGGTTAGCAGGCACACACAGACCCTTGCCAACTGCCAGCAAGTGGCCAGTGGAAGGTGTAAAGAAAGTCAGACTTAGTGCGGTTCATGAAAATGACTAACTTAAGTGATGAACTTGCCAAATTCAAGGGTAAGCACATAGCAAGTTGAAATGGATTTGCAAGTTACAAAGGGGAAGGATGCTGATGGCTGCTGAGGAGGGAGCTGTGCGAACACTTTGACTGGTATCCTGGATGGACATCTTCTGCTGGGGAGGGTCTGGGATCTGAGTCGTTGGTAACTCCCAGGCTTGGAGCTATAGAGGAATGATGTGTCAATCAAGCAGGGAGGTGTGGACCCTCTCACACCACATAGCTGAGCTCAGTGAAAGCATGGGACCTGCTCAGGCCTCTGAAATCTCCTGGTGTGATGGTCAAGTGCTCCTGCACTGGCCTGCAAATGGACTGGGTCTCAGCCTTCCTCCTCCTCACCTTCGTTTGGGCCTCCAGGTGGCTTTTAGCATGAACTCTAGATGGCTCTTTAGGTAGGAGGAGCAGCTGACTGGATCTGGTGAGGGACTTAAGCCTAATACCTAAGGCTGTGGACCGCTTGCATTGGAACACATTTGAGAGATGTGTTTCACAACTTCAGGAATCTCAAGGGGAGAGAGACAGAGAGAGAGAGACAGAGACAGAGAGAGACAGAGAGACAGAGAGAGAGAACAGCAAGGGGAGAAAGAAACAAAACAAAAGGAAGGAGAAAGGTATGGGCAATCTGGCAGATGGAGGAGGGATCATGCATCCTTCCCCAACACCGGAGCTAGGCTCAAACGCTTGCAATGCATGCTCCCCTGCCCCTGGTGCATGCTAACATGCTACTAGCATGCACACACACCCCCGGGACCAGGCAGCTCATGGCTAGGATGGTATTTCTCCAGAGGGAGGAAATGAGACATGGAGCATAGGCTGTGTAGACACAGACTGAGAAAGGATGCTCCAAGCACAGCTAAGTGCACCTTGATGGTGTCAATTGGAGCATCCTTGGTGGATGGGCTGGACTGAGATGAGAGAATGATACGTTCACAGTGGCCGAGGAAGCGGCAGGAAGTGGCTGGTGCAGATTGGGGTCATGTGTTGTCACTCTGACTGGTAATATGGTGCCCTCTGTCCAACAGCGGACCCACAGCAAGTCCCCAAGGACACACAGGATGTAGATTGGTGGCCAGAATCATCATCACCTGGAACCGTGAGACTTGGGTGTGGTTATTGGGATTTTTAAGACTGTCCGGGCAATTCTGCTGGTGTTCTGCCCATGCTGGTGGAGTCCCCAAGGCAATAGGACAGCAGCAGAGGTTAGGGATGAGTGGTGAGAGTGGTGTTAATTTCAATACAATGTCTAATGGTGACCTATCTGATACAATGTCTAATGGCGACCTATCTGATACAATGTCTAGTGGTGACCTGATACAATGTCTAATGGCAACCTATCCAATGAGAGCGCTTGGCCAGGGTCTTGGTTTAGTTACCAGATCTGGATAAGAACAGTGAAGCCTATGAGTGTCCCTGGATGTGGTGGAGGGGAATTCAGCAGATGAGATGCCTAAAATGCCAGGAGGAGAGCTGGTCAAAGAATAGGGAGGATTTCTGGACCAAGCGTGACCAATAGGCTCAGTGTGTCAGGA
Organism: Alexandromys fortis; assembly: GCF_014885135.2. NCBI lineage: Eukaryota > Metazoa > Chordata > Mammalia > Rodentia > Cricetidae > Alexandromys > Alexandromys fortis. Next base: position 11,044,452 of record NW_026067918.1, on the reverse strand, counting down.
GAGGCTGTGATGTAGAGCCAGCAACTGTAGTCCTCAGCTGCCTGGAACACATTCAGCTGAACACCCCCACCCCCCAGCCTGAGCTGGCTGGGATCCATACAACCTGCTGTCCCAGCCTGCTGGGTCTCTATCATTGCTCCACTGTGCAAGAGTGGAAGGAAGGGGACTCCCACACAGTGAGCTGCTCCCTGATGGGCTGTGTCACATGCGCATGTCAAAGCTTTGGGGTCCCTCAAAAGGCAGATTGGGAGCATATTCTATCATGCAAATTGAGGGGTAGCTTTTTTTGAGACAGGGTTTCTATGTGCAGCCCCGGCTGTCCTTGGAACTCACTCTGCAGACCAGGCTGGCCTCCAACTCAGAGATCCTCCTGCCTCTGCCTCCCAAGTGCTGGGACCAAAGGCGTGCACCACCACCGCCCTGTGAGAGGGGTAGCTTTATGAAGAGGGGTCTGTATATGTGGACGTCTTGGAGAAGGAACCCTTCTTTGGTAACTGCAACTGCTTTTCTGCTTAGATCTTGATCAGTGCTGGCCAATCCTAGGTTCCGAGGATGATCTCAATCCAGTGGATGGAGGGCGTGGTGTGGCTGTGTGACTTAGTGGGCCCATGTGGCTGTGCAGATGTGTAGCTTGGGCTCAGCATGATTGTGTGGCTCAGACACTTGAGCCTCGGCACCCATGTGGCTATGTGACTTAGAAACCCACGCCCCTCCACCGTGGGCTATGTGGCTTCGCTGCCTGTGGGCCCAGCCTGGCTATGACTTAGACACCTGCTTTTCTCGTGGTTTATTCCTCTAAGCATGGACAATTGAGTAGTCACATTTGGGTTGCTGACCACACACAAAGCTCCGCGGCAGGTGCTCCAGGGAATTTTCAAAGGGTTAGTCAGCCACACAACTGTCTTGAGGGAAGTGAAGACTGGAATATAGCACCTCAGTGATCTTGCTCATTGCCTCGTGGCTGACAGGAATCTGTTGGATGGAGGGGGGAGGGATTAGAATGAAGCTCTGGGCAATCCTGAGGTGTGGATCTTATCAGCCAGATAACCCTCTAGGTCAAGGGGGCTGGGAGTGGCCTGGGGTAGTTGGGGGAGCAAAAGAGCTAGCATAGTTGAGCTGGTTGAGAAAGTGGGTGACTGGGGAGAGGTTACTGAGCCTGTGGGAAGCGGCAGGGCCTGGGGTCCAGTCAGTGGAGCCTAGGGAGGCTTGGTTAGACACTGTGCAGAGGCAGGAGCCTGTGGGAACAATCTAGTGAGCCAGGGGGCAGTGCCAGCACCTGAGCTTGGGGTAACTCTATGGATGAAAAGAGCTTTGCCACTGACACCCACCCCCTAGAGTGGGCAGGCAGGTGTTTCCTAGCCTGGTCAGATGGTCAGGCAGACAGGGCTTTGGGAGTTCTGTTGGGCTGTGGGCCTGGATGAGGAAGTGCCCAGTCAGCTCTTTAGCAGACTGGAAAATGTAGGGGGAAGGGGGCTGTGGAGAGAACAGGAAATGGGGGAGGAGCCAGTAAGGGCGGGGCGCCTGCGTTTACAGCAAAATGTGGCCAGAGGCTGGTTCTGCCCAGAGTGAAGGCCAGAGACCAGCTCCATGACCTTGTACTTGAGTCCCCCAACTCTAGTACGGTCTCCGAAATGGAAACAGTAACTCACTCTCGCCTCTCTTAGGTTGTGGGTGATGGAAGGGAAGACAGGCTAACCAGGTTCAGAGCAGAGCCTGCTGGTGGTGGCAGCCAGGCCATTAACACTGAACTGGATCTGCCTCTCAATCCTCATTAGCTCTCAGGCAAAACTCAGGGCTGAGATGCAGGTATCACACAGTAGAGAAAACAAAGAAGAAACCTGATTTCCAGGGGGGAACAGGTGGCAGCCAGAGTCCTGGGAGGGAAGACAGGTGACAGCGACAGCAAGGATGTTAACACATGTGCTGGAAGAACCATACCCTCCCCCCCCCCTTCCTGATATTCGTCCTCTTCGTTCACTTTGTCACCCCCCTTTTGCATAGGATAAAATCCAAGGCCCAGGGCTGACAAAATGGCTCAGTGATCAAGGACCTGCCATGCAAACCTAGCAACCTGAGTTCAAGCCTGGGATCCATGTAAAGGAGTGAACTAACTCCACAAAGTTGTCCTCTGACCTCTACATGTGTACCACATGCAGTCACACACACACACACACACACACACACACACACACACGCAACAAAATCCCCAAGACCCAGGCTGATAAAGGAGGGATTCATGGCCCTGTGGAGAAGGCTGGATAGGAAGCAGTTCAAGGGGAGTGTTTCTAGGTTGACTTTGGAGTGGTCTCTGGGAGCAGGCCAGGTGACGCATGTACCATGAAGGAGGGATGGAGTGCGTGTGGCAGATGATTTCACAAGGTTTGCCTGTCTGTTTGTTGGCAGAGACTGAATATGAGCTTGGTTGTTTGCGGTGGTGCAGATTTATATCTCTGATCCAGAAACAGGCCCGGAGTGGCTCAGTTCTACAAGCCCAGGAGCAGCCTTTGTATGGAACGTGGTCACTCAGTTCTTGCCCAGTGTGGTGCCTAGTTTTAACATGAACATGCTTGGGATCCATTTTAGCAACAGTATGGAGTGGACACCCAGGTCAAAAGGTCAAAGAGTTCTGCCACCTGACCTGGACCAGCAGATCATTCTTCAGCGATGGGGTCCTAAGGAGGGACAGGAGATGAGAAGATAAGGAACTCAGAAAGCTGGGCTTGGGAGGTCTCATGCCAAACAAGTTTCTTATGAAGTACAGCATCTTAGATACTGCTTGTGGGTGTGTGGGAGAACGGGACAGAGTCAGCAGACAGCTCTTATACAATGAGACGCAACAAGAAGCTAAACAAGCAGTGTTGCACAGTGGAACACATGACTTTATAGATGGAGTACACAGTGGCCTTGGGACTGATAACTCCAGTCTCGGGATGGTTGGGTTCTCAGGATCCGAGATGGAGCTCCCCCAGGGCCCTGGCCCCAGGCTCTCACTAGCTCGGCCAACTGTATTCCTGGTTTTAGACAGGGGACCTTCTCCATGCAGCAGGACCTCAGGAAAAGCCTTGGATTGGACCAGGCCTCCACAGCCGCCACCCAGCCTGAGGGTAGGACCCCACCATCAGACAAGTGGGCATCTGGCTTCCATCCTTGTTTTCAGAGGCAGCTACTGAATTGATGAATTTGCTGACAGTCCCCTGGCTTTCTTAAAATTGTGTGCGTGTGCACACGCACACTCATATGTACTCTGTAGTCAGAGGACAATTCTCAAGAGGCTGAGCATTCCTTCCTCCATGGGTTGGGTTCTAGGCATTGCCTTGAGACCCTGCATTTCTCTGTCTCTGACAAGGGCTGTTTGTCAGCCTCATTCATTAGTAAGGTATGATTCAAGCAGCATACAGATCACCCCATTAAAGTGCGCAGTTCACGGGAGCTGGAAAGATGGCTCAGGGGTTAAGAGTACATACTGCTCTTTCAGAGAACCTGAGTTTGGTTTCCAACATCCATGGCGAGAGACTGGAAACTGCCTGTAGCTCTAACTTGGGGGATTCTACACCCTCTTCTGGCTGCTGTGTGTCCTGCACTCACATGCACGTACGCACGTACATACACATCATGAGTGTTTAAAGCATGTGGTTTAGTGGATCCTAAGGCCCTTCCAAGATGACTTCTGTCTACCTCACAGCACCCAGAGCAGAGGTTACCTCATCTGAGCCTTCCAGGCTAGCCTTTTCCCAGAGGAACTGGTCCTTCCGTGTGTGTGACAGTCACATTGCACCAGGACATCTGGTGTAGTCACATTGGTGACACAGCCCCACAGAAGACAGCTGATATCCTGACACTTTCCGGGCCTCTTTCTATGGTTGGCAAATTTACTCCCATGCTGGACAGACTACCCATTTTAAATAAAGCTTTATAGAGATTGGGCATTGTCTGTCTTGTATTATACAGCCACAGCGGGGGTTGGATGAGTATGGCGTAGATTATTTAGACCCTCAAAGCCTGAGTCCTCAACAGTCTGTCCTTTGTAGAAAATTCTTTTTTCTCCTTGGCCTCAGTGATACAGGTGCAGGTTTCTGGTTTGTGTGGTATGGTATCCATCAGGTTACCTGCTCTGTAATTTCCAGAACAACAGGATGGATTGAGAAAGGGTGCCTGTGGGGCCATTCTCCAAGCTGACCCTGAAGCTGCAGTTAAGTTCCCCCAGCCTGCTCTGAGTTCCTAGAAGAGAGGAGAGGTGGGAGGGAGGCTTCATAACAAAGCCTGATTCTCTGTGCAGATTTTCCTGTGGATATAGAGTCCCAGGGGTCTCGTCAGTGTGTCTTGAGGATCTGCATGTGATTGAGACAGCTTTTGCCCCCTTTCCGACCTGCGCTGCAGCTGGTTCTGACTTTCCTGACACCCTGTTGGAGTCTAACCACCTTCTGCAGAGATAGCAGAGCTTGTTGTGACAGAAGCAACCTTCGCCAGGCACCTCTCTGCTAGTTCTTTTTTTTTAAAATATTTATTTATTATGTCTACAATATTCTGTCTACATGTATGCTTGCAGGCCAGAAGAGGGCGCCAGACCTCATTACAGATGGTTGTGAGCCACCATGTGGTTGCTGGGAATTGAACTCAGGACCTTTGGAAGAGCAGGCAATGCTCTTAACCGCTGAGCCATCTCTCCAGCCCCGACCTGCTGGTTCTTAACCAAGGAAGCGGGAGGTATCTGGAGAGGCACTGACTTTAGAGCCGCTCAGCTGATCAAGTCCCTACTCTATGCCTCTCAGGCTGTCCAACAAACCCTGAGGGTGTAGTAAAGAAGGTGTTGACGAGTCAAGCTCCAAAATGTGTCCCAATGGGCTCCACAGATGTCAGCCCTGCCATCCCCTTCCAGGACTCTCACCTCCTGGGAAACCTGTGGCCTCTGCCCAGAGGCTATGGGGACAAAAGTGCCAGAAGAGGCAGTCTCCCCTTTGTGCTGTGGACTGGAGCACACAGTGACTCTTTTTCCTTGGGGACATGTGAACCCAGCTTGGCTTCTCTCTGCTCTACCCTCAGAAGATGGAGCACATCTTCTTGTCCACGGTCACCAGGACAGTGGCGGGGCCAGGAGTCCCTAGAGACTCAAGCAGGAGCAGGCTCCTGGCTTTGGATGCAAGAGTGCTGTTCCTTGGGGGAGGGGAGCAGAAGGTTGGGTGTCTTTGTGGAGGCTTGGTGACAAAGATGTTGTGTCTCAACGTACGCCTTCTGGAGTCTCCCATGGGCGTGCTGGCAGAGCAATCAGGATTATAAAAATAAGCTTGTATCCAGGAATTTTTTTTTTTTGAGAGAGAGAGAATTGGTAACAGACACCAGTAAGCATTTGGTCACAAGTTTATTCAGTCTTGCTTGTCTGGTGAAAAGGTCAGAATCACCTGGATGTATAGGACCTGGGGCCACTAGTAAGTGCGGCGTCAGGTGTCCTGCGGGTAACAGATGAGGCTAGTCCTTCACGAGCTGTGTGGTGCGAGGTGAACTTGGGACCTCCTCCGTGAGCCACTCTAACACCGAGCATGCCTCCCCCAGCCTGGCATGGATAGATATTTTAAATTAAAATGTAAAAGTGAGGACATGTGAGGGAATCAGATTCCTGTTTGCAAGTGCATTTTTTCAATTTCCTAAAATGGACTTGATTATACATGGATTTTTTTTAAGTTAGTACTTGCTATGATTGCCTAATAACAGGCAGACATCAACCAGGCACTCTCTAGACCTGCCCTGGCCTGGCCAGTGTGACCTGTGTTGTTTAGCAGAGTGGATATTTCGGGGTTTCTGTTGGTGATGTTTTTGCTGGTGCTGGCCAGTGACCCTCATGGGGTCCACCTATTGTCTGGACCTTCTCAGCATAGGGATTGCCAGCATGTGTCTCCACCCCCATCTCACCCCCTCCCCACCCTAAGCCTTTTCCATTCCTCTGGAGCTCAAACATAGGTTCTCCTGCTGACCCAGCTAGCACTCGCTCTCTCTCCAGCTCCCAGCCTGCCTACTGGGTTCATTCAGAGTCTGGGGCTCGTGTCAAGAGAGCACAGGTGCGGCAGGGTTGGGTGTGGCAGCATCACCATCGTTCTGAGCAGACCTAGAAAGGGTTAGCAATGGGAACCGGAAGCCGTGAGCAGTTTGGGGCAGGCCGAAAGAGCCACCTATCAGGAACCACCAGCACATTCTATGTCCAGGCCCTTTTCTCTGGCTGAAGATGTGAGGTGAGGGGCAAGGAGAAAGAGACACAAAAGCCAATCCCAGGGCTGTATCCATGAGTTCCCCAGAGAAAGATCCAGGAGAGAAGTTCCAGGGTTTGATATGGGAATGGGCTCCCACCGTGATAGACTGCGAGCCACCATTGCAGACCAGAAAGCAGGGATGTGGCTTTGTCTGTGTTCAAAGACTGAAGAATGGAGGTGGATGGAGTGAGCCTAGAGCGCAAAGGATGGGGAGAGCCAGGATGGAGTGAGCCTAGAACGCAAAGGATGGGGAGCCAGGATGGAGTGAGCCTAGAGTGCAAAGGATGGGGAACCAGGATGGAGTGAGCCTAGAGTGCAAAGGATGGGGAACCAGGATGGAGTGAGCCTAGAGCGCAAAGGATGGGGAACAAGGAGCCCTAGTGCTGTAGGCAACAGGTGAAGGTCCACGCCCGAGCAGAGAAAGAATGCTCCCTTCTTCTAGGCCCTCAAGCTTGCTCCGGGTAGCCCAGGAAGCCTGGTTCAAAGCTAATCGTGTCCAGAAATGGCTCTAGATTAACCAGCTTGCTGGGTGTCCCTTAGTTCATTGTCTAGCTGGGTATCCCTTAGCTTGGTCAAGTTGTCATAGAAAATAAACCATCACCAGGGTGTGAGAAAAGGGACCAGAAAAACAGGAGGCTTTGGTGGAGAAAGTCCCCCTGTGGTCAGTGGCCCCTCCCAGAGCTCGTCCAACCCAGTCAAAGCCCTGGGTTCCAGGATTAGCTGTCCCGATCTTATGCTCTCTGAGAGTCCCACACCTCAGCTCACTTTTCCTCGATAGAGGAAATGCTTGACTCCTTATCAAAGCCACATTCCGCAAACTTAACCACAGTCCAGTGGTCCCATTTTTAGAGGATGTTCCAGCCCTAGAAACATAGTCAAGCATGTCAGACTTTGAGTTCTGTAGGGTTATGAGTGACAGAGGGGGGCGGAGCTAAGATTCTTCTTTCACCTGCCTCAGAGTCCCCAGAGCTGTTGGGAAGTAACCCATATGCCCTCTGACCAAGTCCAGCCAGCTGCTGTCTCTGTGGAAGAAGGTGTGGGAAGAATTTGTCCTTGAGACCTTGAATCTGTCATCTTAGTGTTCTGACAGCTAGGGTGGAGGAAGAGGTCGTGATGTTGTCAGCTGGGGGAGGGAGGGTGCCCTCCATGACGCTGTGGCTGTGATCTGAGAGTTTCTGTATGGCATGGCCTCTGTTTGTCAAAACCTCTTCAAACAGGCACCTCCAAAAAGCTCATGACCCCTGCCGCTTTAGACAAATCTGTGATTGCTTTTCTCCCCTGAACCTTTGTCCTCTCATTGGCCTGTCTCTATCCCTGACCTCACCCCTGCGGATGATGTCACAGCACAACAGCTCTGCTGTCCCCATGGCAACAGCCTCCCATAGTTAACCAGCCAGGGCAGATACTGGGCTGCTGAAAGAGCTGGGGAGTGGTGATTCCAGCTAACCTGGGTCAGTGACCCCTGAGACCCCACGTGGACCACCTTAAGACAAGATTGTAAGAGTGTGATATCTGCCCCTTCTCCTCTGGGAGGGGGAGTTCTTGGCCCCATGCCCGGGCCAAGTTCTGTAAGGATGACTAGGTGCTGAGAGTTAGGGGCTGCAGCTTGGGGAGACTCTATAGCTGCCTTGAGGAGTGGGAGGGACATTATGGCGGAGCAAGAGTGGCAGCTGGTGTGGGCGCCCCTGACCTGGCTAGAGACTTGGAAAACAGGCGGTGAGCACCACCCCTATATTTAGTAAGGCACCAACTGGATCAGCTGTAAGTGCCCCTCTTGGTTGGTGGATGCCCAAATTCTTAGGTCAGAGGTCAGCTTTGCGACAAGGTATATCTTTGGAAATATGAGCTTGTCCTTCACCCCCTTAGCTGGCTGCCCAACTTTCTTAGCCTGGTAGAGCCCACCCGGTCCCAGTGGGGCTTGAGGAGATGGTAAAATGTCGATATGTAGCCACACCCCTAGGATTTGGAGAAAAACCTGCTGTGATCTTAGTCAGGGCTTATGTTTTTACCAGGCCCTCGCCTAGCGGAGTTGGTGGCTCTGCTACTCCACCCAGCCCAGCAACTTTAGGAATGACCCCTCTAGACCTTAGCTAGGTGAGGAAGTGCCAGAAATGGGGTACGGGACAACACACTCTGAGGCATAGAAGCTAGAACTCAGAGAAATGGGGTTAAAAACATTTCTGATGTTCATTTCACCTGGGTTTGGCTTGGATGCCTTCAGTGATGGGTGTCTCACTGCCTCCCCAATGATTTCAAGACAGCCCTTTGGAAAGTGTTTCCTTTTGCCCGGCCAACCCTTGCCTCCCTGTAATGTGTCCTCCTCGGTGGTTTGGCTTGGTCATCTGGAGACACACACGGTAAGTACCACCCTATCCCTACATGACTGGCAGTGCATCTGGGTGGTCCTCACAGTGATGGGGGAGGCTGCCATCACACACTTCACAGATGAGGGACTGAGGCAACAGCATTCAGATCCTTTCCTGGGCACATAGCATGCCACCCAGACTCCTCCATGCTCCTCAGGCCTGCGGAGGCCTCTGGCTTTCGTCGTTGAGTTCCTTGTTGGCGTCCCCTTCTTCCATCCTGCTTTCCTCCTAATCCAGAACCTTCTGGGAGAAAGTTATCCACGTCTGGTTCTTCCTTGCTCTTCCAAAACTTTGTCCAGCTGTTCTTTCTCATCTCCTGTTTCTCTGTGTAGCCCTGGCTGTCCTGGAGCTCACTCTGTAGACCAGGCTGGCCCTCCTCCTGTGTCTGCCTCCCGAGTGCTGGGATTAAAGGCATGTGCCACCAGACCTGGCTCACACTGTGCTTTTGATTTGTTTGTTGGGTTTTATACGTGCCAGAGGCTCATATCAGGTGTCTTCCCTGCTTTCTCTCTACCATATACTCCGAGACAGGGTCTCTCACTGAACCTGGAGCTCACCAGTTTGGATCCACTGGCTGGCCTGTGAGCTCCAGAGGATCTACCTACCGGTCTCTGCCTCCCCTACACTGGTTGCAGGCATGAGCTGCCGTGCCCAGCTACTTTACATGGGTGCCAGAGACCCACACTCAGGTCTTCATGTTGAGACAGCAAGAGCTTTACTGACTGAGCCATCTCCTCAGTCCCTCTTGTGCCTTTAATTATCTTGTGACCTTGTCACTTGTCCGTTCATCGATACTCCTCATTCCTTAAAGTCATAGACCCACGTCTGTCCATTAGTTTCCTGTACCTTGACCGTTGTCTTCATCTTAGATGTTGGCTAAGCTCCCTTAGGTCCAGGTACCATTCTCAATGGCACAGACCCTCTCTTCTGCTGCTGGGGCATCCTGGCTGTGCAGACAGGGTACAACAGTACTATGACCACAATGTCCCTCTGTGTCCAAGGCTGTCCAGGGCTGTCTAGGCTGTCCAGAACAGGTTAGATTCTTCTCTGGCTGCAGGTAGAAACCATACTGGTGCTTTGGGTGTCTATGTGGCTCCCAGCCACAGGCAGTTCTTTGGTCTCCCAAGCCTCCACACTACTAATCGCTGAATTTGGTGAGATTTGGATGTATTCCTCTTCCATTTTGTCATGTCAGATTTGGCTAGGAACACACTCTGTTGAAAAATACTGTGATCTGGGCTTGGTGGCACAAGGCCTATAATCTTAGCCCTGGAAAGGCTGAGGTAAGGAGGGTCTCAAGTTACAGACTAGCCTAGAGTGAGACCCAATCTCAACAGAGCCACACAAGAACCGTCTGAGATGGAGCCTGGCAGCTGATTTTCTTACTTGTGGGTCATCACCACCCCATGAGTGTTGTATTTTAGGATGTGTGAGCTTAGAGTCAAAAGCTTGGGTCCCTGACACCAGCTAGGGCCACGGGTCCCTGACACCAGCTAGGGCCACGGGTCCCTGTACTCCTCATTGCTTTTTATGTCAGATTCAATTGCTAGATATTTATTCTTGTGGTGCCAGGCTTCTGTAGAAGAGGTGGGGTGGGGGGCACCTGGAGAGGTGGCTCTGCAATTGGGAGCACTGACTGCTCTTCTAGAGGACCCAGGTTCAACTCCTAACACCTACATGGCAGCTCCCAACTGTAACTCAAGTTCCAGGGGATCCGACACCTTCACACAGACACGCTTGCAGGCAAAGCACCAATGCACATAAAATAAAATGAAAAGAAAAAGGAGGTAAGAGGAAAGTCGTAGCTAGCATTGAGGGTGCTACAGCCACACAATATTAACTTACTAAGCCCACTTGGTTTGGTGTCACTTAATTTAAGATAACCCTGTTCTGTGTATCTTAGGAGTCCTGGGGTGTCCCCCATGCTGTCCCAAAGAACCAAAGAAAACACAGAGCGTTGCTTTATTGTGCTGTGTGTGCTGTGTGCCAGCGCTCTCATGCGATACAGCAGTGTCAGACTGCATGCATAAGACTGCAAAGCTGAGCTGTGTAGAGATGTTCCCGCTAGCGCATGCCACTAATCTATAACGGTCTCTATGTTCCAAAAATGCTGATGTCTGAGTCCCGAGTGTGCAGATTGTTGAGAGCTACTGTTGTGGGGTGTCCCAGGCAGGGGAGTTGCAGGAGTCTGGAGATACAGGTGGAGAATGTGGGGGTGGGCACGTCTATCTCATGAAGAACCCACATGGGCACAGTTAAGGTGCTGGGCAGCAGTGGGCACTGGGGTTGGAGCTGCCAGGATAGCAAGAAGGGATCCTGTTGCTGTCCTACAGGCTGGGGTAGCGTCTCCCTAGGGTAGAGCCTGTTGGCCATGGACGGTATTTGGAGACTTGCTGGTCAGGGGCCAGTGTAGGCTGCAGCAGGGTGCAGGCAGAGAGGTGGATGGGAGATAGGAAGGCTTGCAAGAAGTCCTAGGGGCTCACCTACTGTTGGGCGAGGGAGAGAGCCAGCTGTTGAAAGGCAACAGGTAGAATATCTGGCGAACTTAGAGGCACCACTGTGTCCCACGGAAACACCCAGAAAACACACAAATTCGCCTCAGGCCTCAGCAGCAGCCAGGAAACAAAACTCAGACCAGAGCTGAAACTCCCAGCTCTGATTCCTGCTCCTGCAGGTTAGGAGTCTGGATCAGGGTCTGTCTGCTGAGATTTGAGACCTTGGTGCCTGCTGGGTAGGGGCTGGCTGGCCTTAGGTAAGCTACCCAACCTCTCTGAGTCTCAACTAACCCATGTCCATGATGCATCTCCAGACAGACGAGGGGATATGTGTGAGGCCTGGGAGTGACGAAAAGTCGTCCTGCTGTACGACTTTTTGGCTTTGTGGTTACTGATGCAACAACCCAGTTGAATCCACTTGGCCCTGCCTCCCCAAGTATCACCTGGCCTGGCTAAGCATCTCTAAAAGGGCACACGCTTCCAGGGTCACCTTGGCATCCCTAGAAGGCGGTAGCTCTTGGCTGTTGTTGACCTGTGTCAGCTACAATGGATGGGTTTATCCTTGTGGCCACTGTGTACCCAGCAGTAGGAAGGTGCTGCAGCTTTGTCAGGAAAAAACCCAGAATGTAGAAGGCCTGGTGGCCACCATTTAGCTGTGTTACTCGTCTCATGAATGTGGAGGCGGCAGACCTGGGCATCCACATGGTGTGGGCACTATGATAATTCTCCTGCACAGTGAGACAGAACCTACACAGGTCAGCGGCCGGACCCCATATCCTGCTGCTGGGGACCCTGCCTGGCTGGTGTGAGCCCATCTTGTGGTTCCTTGTGTGGCTTCTGATTATGTTACTTTGGTTCCTGATTTTACTGTGGCAGGCATGGGGCATTCCTCTACCCAACTGCTCAAAGGCATTGGGTTCTCTTCCAAGCAGCCTGGTGCTGACCCCACTTGGCTCAGGTGTGTGCTGGTGGTGGCTGTGGATGACACTGGGGACTTGCTGATGAGAACAACAGGTGACCAGGTGCTTCCCCATGGCCCTCTCAGGCTCAGTAAGGACCCTCCAGGAATCCAAGGGGAGCCCTGTCCTCTGGTAACATAGAATGGGAAAGGGGCCCAGGAAAGATCATAGAAAGGCACTGGGGATGTGGTTGGCAGTTGTCATGGGGACATAGATTCCTGAACTGTAGAGCTAGCTATAATTTTTCAAAGCTTATCCCAAAGATTTCTCCATGAGGATGAGAGTCACTGACTGGGATGGGGGCACCTCTGGTTGGCAGAGACATGGCAGGTCTTGGTGGTTGTCGCCTGTTAAAAAGGACTAAGTGACTCCAGGCTCAGAAACAGACTTCATGCCTTATGTAGGCTTGGTGCCATCAGAAAAATAGTTCCAGAGACACAGACCCTCCCCACCCCTCGCAACACCTCTGTGGCTGTGCCCGGTGGGTAAAGCTTGGGTTTGGGTATGAGACACCCATCTACACCCAGCTGCTCTGGGATCTGAGTCATTCAGCCTCTCTGAGCTTCCGTTTCTCCTAGCTAAAGACTTAGCTGTGGTAATTCCAGGTTACCCAACAGACCTAGAGAAACAGAGAAAGTGCCAGACTGTTGACAACGTGCCTTGCCCCATTTTACACACCCACCACCAGGGTGCAGGGTTCCAGTTTCCCTGGCTCCTGATTGTCGCCATCCTTGAGGGCAGGAAGCAGTAACAGCCTGCTTTTCTCTGGTGCCTGTGGCTCTTGGCCATCTTTTGATGCGCTGTCTTAGTGGTGCATCTGTCTTCTTGGGGGAAGTGCCTTTCTGTATCTCTCTCTTTCAGAAACATTGTTTTTAATTACATTGTGGCGGGTGGGGGGGGAGTGGGGGAATGGGAGAGTGGGGGAACGGGGAGGAGGGGTAAGGTGGTGAGATGTACATGTGATCCATGGAGGCCAAAGGCGTTAGATCCTTGGAGCTAGAGTTCCTGACCCTTGTGAGCCACCCCAGCATGAGCGCGGGGAGCTGAACCCAAACCATCTCTGCAGCTCTACTTGTATCTTTTTAAGACATCATTTTTGTGTGTTTATGATGGGCACATGTGCATGCCTCCATGCATATGCAGAGGTGAGAGGAGAACTTCCGGCGGTCGGTTCTCTCCCTCACAGGACCCTGGGGATTGAATACAAGTTGTTGGGCTTACGCAGCAAGCTCTTTTTCCTGCCGAGCCATCTTTCTGCAGCCACTTTTACAGTTAAGCTGTCTGCTTAGGGACTGGTCAAGTGTTGTGTACCGGAGTCTCTTATTGGGTCTGTGTGTCTGGAAAACCTTGGCATCTGCAGAAGGTGTTTCGATCATGGCATCTCAAAGCATGCTGCTTTCCTTCTCATGGCCTTCATCTATCAATTTCTTCTTTCGCTACTTTGTTTTTCCTGTTTGATCTAAGAAATCTTTGCCTAAGCCAGGGCCACGAATACGTATACTTGTGTACTTGTGTTCTTCTAAACATTTATAATCTTAGACTTGGCATTACATCTGTGCAGGATCGACTGTGAGTTAATTTTTGTATGTGATGTGAAGAAAGGGTCCCTGTCCTTGGAGTGTGGGCCCCCAGCTGCCAGAGAACCATTTCCACTTTGGCTCCTGAGCTGAGGCTCACGGCTTCTTCTCATTCTCTCCTTTTGGCCACCATGGTGGTCAGCAGGCTTGTGGGTGTGGTATCAGCTGCTGGTTTAAGAAAGTGCTTCTCATTGCCTAGTCTGGAGCAAGGAGCTCTCACAAGGACATATATATCTGTGTCAGTGATCATGTGACTGGCCAAAGGCCTTGTGGTCTACCCAGTCAGAGAGAGTCTGTTAGCCTCTTTCCAGCTAGATATTCTGGCTTCAGTGTTCCCCTTGCTCCCTGCCTCAGCTTCCCCATCTGTGAACTATGGATGATAATAGCTCTTTGCCTCCCAGGGCTACTAGACAAAAAAAAAAGTGATCTATGTTATGTGTGGTGGTATATGCCTATAAGCTCAGCATGTGGGGAGTGGAGGGAGACCGGAAGATTACAAGTTCTAGGCCAGCCTGGACTATATAGGGAGATCCCTACCTCCAAAAAGGAAACCTACATCATAGCTGCCCAGTGCTCAGAGGAGCTGGTTGCTGGTTGCTGTGACTGACATCAGCTTGAGCTGGTCAGCCTGCTTCTATGGGGATGAAAAGAAAGGGCAGTTGGGGGCTCTTCTCCACGCAGACCATAGTGTCCAAGTGGCCACAGGACTCTGTCCTCGGGAAGCACAACTTCTCTAGAAAGGTCTGGCAAAGCACGGGCCTTTCCTATGCCACAGGTACACACAGTGGTCCTCAGATAACCTCACAGTAGCAAGCCCGGTATCGGGATACAATGTAACATACATTTCTCCTCTCTGTCTGGTTTGTATTAGATCCGTGTAGCAAGCAAGCATTCACCCATACCACATGCCTGCATAATGTACCCCTCTTCTCAATGACATGCACATAGATAAATGTGCCTGCATCTCTGGTTTGTACTGGATCCAAGTAACAAGCGTGCATGTACATGCTCTCCCCTTCTTGCACACCTCTGCTCTTGGGCATAGAGGTGTGTAACACAGATGTATGAGCACACATCCTTAGACACAGGCCCCTGCACACACCCTGCCTGCAGCTCCTCCCTCTCCTGCCCCTTCATCTTCACCTACAGGCAGCTCTCTCACGACAGGCTAGGCTCCATGGCCATAGCGCCCACCCATCCTTCCCAGGTCTGTCCTCACCGGCCCCTTTTTTGCAACCCTCCCCCAACACCTGAGTCCTAACTGGGGTGGAGGGCTCTCAGGCTAGGTGCTGCTGTCACTTTTTTTTGTCAGGAGGCCACCCTGTGCCTTTTAAGATGTTTATTGACGTCCGTGGCTTGTCCCCAGCCAGATTGGTAGCGCTTTCTCCCTCCAGTTGTGATGACCAAAACTCATGTCCGAACACCGCAGATGGCATCTGCAGTCACACTCTTAGGAAACAGATGCCCCCACAGGCTCCTATCCAGAGTGTTCAGGCTAGAACGGGTGCTAGGGGACAGGGGCAGAGGAGAGATCTGCTGGGCGTGTTTTTGAGTGTATCCTGCATTGAGAATCCGTTGCACACTTGTCTCCAGGGTCTTGCACACTTTTCTCCAGCTGTCCAGAGCGGCCTATGCCCTCCTGGCCTTGTAGATTTGCTGTGACTCTCTCGTCGTCTTTGCGGGTGCCCCGGACCCCGCAGCCTCTCTTCCTTGGCTACGGCCACCTTTGCCTGCAAGTGTGTCTGCAAAACTCACAGAAATGGAGAGAGACATGGAGCGAGCCGCTGAGCTGAGCCCCTCTTCTGATGAGGAAGCCTTAGTTTTGAGGCAGAAGCCTGAACTGACACAAGTCCGAGACAAGGGTGACGTCACTCTGCAGCAGTGGAAAACGCGGCAGCTGCAGCGCCTGGCTGAGGAGCTGAAGGTAGAGTGGCAGGAGGCGCGGCTGCAGCAGGTTAGAGACATGGAACGCCTCTATTTAGCCCGTCTGTTGGATGAAGCAACAGGGCGGGCCACGGGAAACAACTTCAACTTGGACGAACACAGCCATAGAGGAACAGCAAAACATATGAGGGCTAAGGAGAGAAACAGAGCAGCATTTAGAGAGGAGAAGGGCCGCCGGGAAGAGCACCCCAGGCAACACCCTAAGTCCCGGAAAAAAGCAACATGCTCAGAGAGACAGGGTTCTACCAAAGTCCGGGTCCCAAAAACCTGTGAGAAGTGTAAAGGGAAGCGGGTGCCTTCGAGTAAGAGCAATGGCAGCTACCAGCCCTTGGGCCCTCGGGTGAGCAGAGGGGCAGACCTGGTAAAGCTCAACCCACTCTTGACTGGGGCTGGGGAAACTGAGTGCGTGGAGGAAGTACCCCGGGAGGGGAGGCGGCTGATGAGAAGGGGGTCTTCACGCTTTGCTCAGAACATGAATCACAACTCTACAGATGAGAGTCTGCAGGACAAAACAGCTGACTTAGAACAACCCTTGCTCCTCAGCTCCACCTTCAGACAGGAGACCACAACCCAGGGGTCGCCGTGCAGGTACACCAATAAGAATCAGTGGCACAAAGAGCTCGAGTCTGCCTTCGAAGAATTGTTTAACACCAATCAGAAGCTGAAGAAACATCTGAATTTGCACCTGGAACAGAAGTTCAAGATAGACCAGAATCCAGATGAGCAACAGAGCTGCTCAGAGTTTCAGGGCAAGAGCAGCGACATCCAGAGAGGGGAGAGTACAGAGGAGGCAGAAACGACTGCTGAGGAGTATGGGAGCCCATCAGACATGGAGGCCCCTGAAATGTGGTCCAAGACCAATTTGAAACAGTTGCTAAGTGAGGCTGAGTACCCCAGGTACCAAACCACAGCAAAGCACCTATTAAGGCCTGAAAGCCTGACACCTGTTCCCGAGGCAGGAACATCTAGCGAACAAGATGACTCGTTCTCAGAGAGCCCAGAGTCAGGACGGGAGCCACCCAAGTTGGCCACAACAGAGGAAGAAAGCCTTAGGCCTTACCTGCAGAAACAGGACGGCTCTATAGCAAGCTGGATGGCTTTGAGGCAAAAACAGAAGGCAGAGTTGGAGCAGAAAAGGCAAAAGACATTGTTGGAGCTGACAGAGCACCCCAACATGAGCTTGGAAATCCATTACAAGGCTGAGCTAGAGGAAGAACGCAGGGAACGCAGAAGGATGCGTTTGGCTCTCCTCAAGTCTTATTCCACTGGGGTCCCGGCCCTAGCCTCTGACAAAAACACTTCCCTGAACAATGGCCTTCTTGACGAGGACAAACAGAGCCAGATGATCCGTGACCTCCAGCAGCAGATTTTAGAGCAAAACAAGTTACACAAGCAGTTTTTGGATAAAGCCAGGAAACGCTTGCAAGAGTTTCAAAAGACATTTTAAAGGCAGACCCACCCGAGATAAATACATCCCTGATGGCTGCTTTGCCTGCACCATGCCTGTATCTCTTAAGTCTGTTTATTCACCATCTTGGCAAACTCCTTCCCGCAGAAGCAGAATCCCTGTGGGGTCCAGAGAGCGAGTCTATCCCACGTTCTGCAGATGGAGTCTGTTTTTTATGGGCTGTGTGTACTTAATGGAAACCCCAGGTAGAATCAGCTCTTGAGATGTTTTAGCCAAACCCTGGGCTTTCAGGGGCATTCAGGGTCAGTCGGGCGCAGTTTCAAAAGATACATCATTGCTTGCTTGGCCTCTGGCTGAGACAGTGTCAGAGCCATTAGCTAAACCTCTCTCCTTTAGAAGGCGGCTGCACACCAAAAGACAAAGCCAACATTGTTTCACAATGTATGCATTCTTAGAACCTTTATGGGTGGGGGGAGCAGGCAAACCCCCGCCCAGCTGGGTGACAGAGTCACCCAGTGATGATGGGGCCAATGCTGATGGGTGGGGGTGGGAGGGAAGACCTGGGTGTTAAGTTTACTGCTCTTAGCTTTTCAAAATGAACCAGCAGCCACCTGGCTGTGGGGAGCACATGTTGGATAGATTGGGGACCACTCTGAACGAGCAGCCACCTGGCTGTGGGGAGCACATGTTGGATAGATTGGGGATCACTCTGAACCAGCAGCCACCTGGCTGTGGGGAGCTCATACCAGGTAGGCAGTAGCCAACATAGTTTTCTCTGCAGAGCCGAGAGGGTGAAAGCGCTTTCTCTGCCAATCAGCCTCTGGCCACTGCTGGGCTCTATTTCTGCAGCCCCAAAGCTGCTGTGGAACGGCTAGGCTTAGAGCAGTGTGCATGAGACCCTAGGTTCAATCCCCAACACTGCAGTCGAGGCATTGGTGGGAGTGGGGTCTGCCTTAGAGCACGTAGTCATGAGTGGGCGTGGCCAAGTACAATGAGATTTGATTGGCTAAGACAGTGGTTGCTGACTGGCTCTTTGTTAGTTTCTGGAGCTCTTTTCATTTCTTCCCTTCCTCCTCCCATCTTTCTTTCACGGCCTTTTTCCAGATACCTTGATTGATCATATTTGATCATGACTCATTAGAAATATTGGTCCATAAAGGGCTATATTTATCTCCTAAGTGTTTGGTAGATAATATAATGAACAATGTTAAGTATGTCAGCCAAACCCACAACCTGGGTGGGAGGAGGAGCCAAAAGCAGGCTCTCTGCCATGTATTGATTATCTTTCCTAATCTCTCATGTCTTAGACATGCACCTGCTGAGCCCTTCAACATACACATGTGCGTTGAACACGGTCGGTCATGGGTGCTTTTCCTTGGGGTTGAGGTTCCTCTTCCCTGCTGTGGTCTAGCTCTTGATGTCCAGCCACAAGTCCAGAACCTCTGCTTGCTCACCCTCCCCATGGCAGGATCATCTCGTGGACTGTCCGAGCCTGTCTTCCAGGATCCCAGCTGCGTCTGTGCCCCTTTCTGGAAAGAGAGGCTGTGCCGCCAGCGCATTTGGATCAGGTCTGGTGCCGAGACGCGCTTTCAGAATCTAACCCCAGCCTTGGCACCAGCTCTTGTTTAAAACGCTTTTGGAAGCTGCAAATGAAAACGTGCAGCTGGGGCGTAGGTGGGTGGGCTCCGCTCACCACCCCTCTGCTTCCCGTTGGCGCCATCTCTCCTGAAAGAGATTCATCTGCTCTCCTGACACTTTTTCACTTATACTGAGTACCAAACTCTGTCCCTGACCCTGTCCACAGCTCTGTCCCAGGAGGTAAGCCTTGGGTGGCACATGAGGGCCATGTAACTTGTGGCTAGCAGAAAACACAAGCGACGAGTAGCCTTGTGTGGCGAGCGTTGGCCAGGGGCTAGGCCTATAGCAAGATGTGAAACACTGGCCCTGTGTGTGGTTCTGAGCATCCTGAACCTGAGGCTTCCTCTGCCATGCTGCTCATTTGGCTGGACTCTCTCTCTCAGGGTTTGAGATTTGCCTTTTGTTTCTCTGTCATTGTACTTTGTTCCCACACGGTGCCTGACTGTCAGTTGTTGCTCAGGGCTGTCTGGACACCCTGCAGCATCACCTCTGTCCCGAAGAGTAGTGTGTGTGTTTGTGGCACCTCTTAGCTTAAAGCTGTGGTCACAACTGAGCCTTACATTGTGTAACTGAGCCTCCCGACTTAGTTGGAAGCCACAGCCCAGTGAGCAGACGCATCTTCCCGGAGCCCATTGTTTTTGTTTCCATGTGCAAAGATGGTATTTGTGGCCCGCGTTCTGAGTAAGGAATCGCTCCTTCTTGGCTACACTTGAGCTAAAAGTAGGTGTAGGGATGGGCGTTGAGACACGGTGGAGGGTGACTCATCTCTGCCCGGACAGTAACACCTACACTATCCCTTGGTAGTCAGGATGAGAAGATACCCTGCCCTCTCCCCATGTCTTATAGAAGGCTAAAGAGGGGTGGGAAAGCCTTAGCCCGGGTCAGTGGTGTGGCTAGTGTGTCCAATCCTGAGGATCTCCTCACCCGAAGAATATAACTTCCCAATGACTCCCTAAGGAGCTATCATGGCTACTTCCCACCTCACCCTCGGAGGCTCGGAAGTCTGCGTAGACCCCGTTTTCACTCTTTCACTCACATCAGGACGTCTGAGTGGCAACACAAAGGAAGTCCTCAGGTGCAACCTGGAGTCTCCCCGCCCCCTCCACTCTTCTCACCCCTGAGCTTCCACAGGGATCTTGTGTCCTATAGACAGTGACAGGAATGAAGAGTCTGGTACCCAAGGGGCCAATGCTCTAACCTTCTCCAACCTTGACACTCTATCTCCTCCCCTCGTGCCCAACTTGCAGCCATCTCTGTCACCAACTCCCTCATTCTTGACACAAGTATTCAAAGGGGGGGGGCAATTTTGACTCCTGCTGGCACCGCTCAAATCCTTCCTGAAACATTAGTTCACATATGGCAGTTCTGACCGGGGGCGGGGAGGGCAGTATTCATACTCCAGGTCTACAGGCTGCCTGGTCCAGTCTCCAGCTGACTGAAATGCAGAGTAGTGAGCAAGTACACTGGAAGGTGTGTGTAGCTTCTGCCCAGAAGCAGGAGAACCCAGGCTCTCTCCCACATACCTCTGCAGAGCACTGTGCACCCTTGAGCTGCTCCCTGACTTTGTGTCTGTACTCACGTGGGAAGGCAGGTGCAGGATCTTTATTCCTGCTAGGGACCGCATTTATCAGGATCCTGGCCATCAAGCTACTTCTGTGTGTGTCTGCTTCATGCCTCTTCTCCAGTCTACATGGACTCAAGACACATCTGGGGCTGACCAAGTGGTGGACAGGCATCGTGTTTGCCCAAGAGGTTTGAAGGACAGCATCAATACCACTGTCCACAGGGTGGGGCATGCCCAGAGTGTCCAACAGGTGAGAGATGCAGACACAGCCAATCGGCTTCCCTGCCCTGCTCGGTACCACACTGGCTGAACCGTTCAGTCATGATCATGATGATGCTGTGGACGCACAATTGGTTCAGCCACCTGTCCCCACTGAACCCCATGCACAGGCAGCATCCAGGACTTCATACCTCTGAGAGAGGATGGGTTTCAGATAGGGGTGTGAAATTGGGAGTGGGGCAGGGACCTTCTCTAACCTGCAGTGTCCCTCCAACAAGTAGGAAATGACAAGAGGTCAGTGCAGACCTCTGAGACCAGACAGGGTCCGGCTTCCAGCCAGTCACGAGAGGAGCCAGGCTGGGGAAGTGGCAGGTCCCGGACCATCTGCCTGGAGACTTGAGAGCTGTCCTGAATGTCCTCCCATACACCATGGCATGGTGGTGGAGGCTGTACCAATGAGGGACTAGGAGTGGGAACCCACGTCCTCCTGTCCTCCCTTCAGACATGGTTTGTTGACTCTACTCATAGCCCTAAGCCCTAGTGCCCCACTCATGGGCAGGGCTTGTCAGTGCTAAGCGCTGAAGCAGAGGTCACAGGTCACCTTAGATTTGCTCCTGGAAACGGGTGGATGAAGAAAGATGACCGCTGGCCCTCCACTGTGGAAAAAAAGATCCTGATCCTCCACTGCTGTCATGTCCCCCCAGCCCCTTCCTCGGGGCTGTGTGGAGATGGCTTACAGGGGTGGGCAGAATACCCCAGGGACCTCTCTAGGCTCTCTCTGCCTCCAGCCCTGCCAGGCTACTGCCCAGCTTACCCGGGTTTGGGATTTGCAGAGCTGAGCTTGGCTTCCTCGAGGCCCTTGGCTCCTTGGCGGAGAAACTGCCGAGCAGCAGCCTCCTCCACAAAGCCACACTGTTCTCAGCAAACCCTCCCAGGAGCGGGACGCATTTTTTTCAAATGATTCAGCAGCACGTGAATGGGAAGGGCCGCACTTAAGGCCCTGGCATCAGATCTCGCTGGCCCGCAGCTGGAAAGGACGGGTGGCAGGGTGTGGCTTGGTCCCACCAGGCCTAGAGCCGAGGAGCCAGGGTCCTGGGGGGCACGGGGCAGCTGGAGGGCTGGGCCAAGAACGCTGTAGCCTCCTTCTGTGCACTCATATAGATGTGCCATCGCCCTCCCCGAGAAGAGCCAAAGCAATGGGCAGGAAATGGAGATGGGAAAGCTGGTCTCCATGGAGACGGGCATCTAGCGGACAGCCGCCCTCCTGTGCGTGCTAGCATGCTAGAATCTGAGCGGTGGGCAGGGAGCCTGCTGCTAGGCAGGCCTGGCATATTCCCAGGCACCAGTCCATCGGTGGTGTGGCCCAGAGCTGAATGCCCCATTCCCCTTGCCATTCCCCTCTCTGCCTCACCCTCCGCCACACCCATCTGCTCGCCTTGGCCTGAGTTATTAGAGATGAGCGGGTCTTGACCTCATCCTGAGTAGGCTCAGCCCTACCCGAAGGCTGGGGCCCTGCTTGGTTTCACACTCCACGCCCCCCCCCCCTCAAAGCCCAGTTGCTGCCTGTGAGGGGATCGATCACCGGATTTGGGAGTGCATGTGGGAGGGGCTGGTCTCAGCTGCTGATGCAGGGAAGCTGTGCCCAATCCTGGTCACCAGCACAGAACTGTTTTTAATTACTGAATGACAGCCCCTTTTTCCCTTTTAGGAAAATGAGAGAGAGAGAGGGTTTGGAGGTCTTTTTCACTAATGCCGAGTGGCTGGACATGGAGGGACAAAGCAGGGCAGAGCTCGGTGGATGACCTCAACCATCTACAGAGGGCACCTAGAGGTGGCAGCCATGGGAAGGGTGTCACCATGAGGCCAGAGACAGAAGGCAGAGGTGGAGTCCTTGTTACCTGAGGAATTGTGGGCACCAAACCCGTCTTTGATTCCTTGGGACACCTGGATGTTCACCCATGCCTGTATCCCCGCATGCTGAGGTTTGGCCTCAAGCCTGGGAGGCAGAGGTTTTAATGCCCCAGGGCTAAGCCTCCGTGTTACTCACCATCCACAGCAGTTCCTCCAGCCAGTTCTAAGGAACAAGGGTCTCTCCAAGTCTTTCCCATGCCCTCCACAGCCCCACTCAGATTCCAGTGCTCCTCAAGGACAGCATCCTGGACAGAGAAACCATCCCATGGCAGCTGTCCTAGGACAAGGCCAGGGACCATGTGGCTAGTCTTCTGTCCCCATCTGAGGGTGTCGAATTGGAGCAGTGGGGGCACGCCTCATTCTCTGGACTGACTTTCAGGGTTAAAGATAAATTAATCCAGGTACAAAAGGCAAGCAGCCTTTGCTGGCCAGCTGCGGGTGCCATGTTGTCCACTAGAAAGGGGCAAAAAGACTGATCCCAAGCAGCAGCCACAGGGTCTAGTTATGGATGGAATGGGAACTCTGCTAGTTGAATTGGTGTAAATGACAAGGTGGTGGCACACTGTTTTCTGGGGAGCTTAATAAAGAGACCTTGCAGCTCCCCCACCTCCTGACAGACTGGAAAAAGACATCAGAGCCTCACAGGTTGGGTTTATTCTGGGAGAGAATGATGTGTCTTTTATAATCCTCGAACTGACTGGTGTGTAACTCTACCATGAAAAAATGAAATGGGCCAGATGACCTCGGGATGACATTTACAGCTAGACCTGACGTTACTGCTTGCACATCTAGGAGGTGAGGAAGGTCTTTCTGTGGGGCCCCCCACCTTGATGCTAGTAGCCTTAAAGTGTGTATCTCTGTCTTTGGTTGATCCCAATCTAGTTACAGTATCAGCGTGTTCCCAACCCTTGATTTGTGCTGGCAGAATCTTGGCAAAGGCTCCTGTTCCATCCAAGCTCCAGGAGGGAGGAACCACCCCCAAATTAAACTTCCATGTTTTCTGTAGGACCTTGCTGGCCCCAGGTCACAGCAGAACCCTGAAGGACAGGGTGGCCTGATTGTAACCCTCTGGTGATCTGGAATCAATCTTTCCAGCCTCAGAAGATAGGTGTTGATTGCTGTGGGTTCATTTCTGCTCACTGTGGGGAGCTCACAGATCAGAGAGGGTGCTAAGTGAATCCATCCATAGTATGTAAATATTCGCATGGCATAAGGGATTGTCCTGAGGCAGCTGGGACCGCAACATGTTAACAGAACCCAACAAGGAGGAATCTTGCAAGTGCTAGCAGCTCTCCTTCAGGTTGGACCCTTCTGTGGACAATGGGCATGGTGTGGTTTTAGATTCTCAAGGAACGTCCATGTGTTATTATGGACACCATAGAATTCAAAACTTGTTGAAAAGCTGGATGTGGTAGCACACACCTTTAATCCCATCACTTGGGAGGCAGAAGCAGGTGGATCTTTGAATTCAAGTTTACATAGTGAGTTCCAGGTCAGCCAAAACTACATAGTGAGAGCGCCCCCCTCCGCACCCTCCCCCCCCCCGTCTCTCCTCTCTCTCTCTCCTTTCTCTCTCCCTCCCCTCTTCCCCCTCCTTCTCCTCTCCTTTCCTTTTCTCTCTTTGCCCCTCTTTCTTCCCCTCTCTCTTTTCTCTCCCTCCT